>NW_024530821.1:759117-919190 GCF_017590135.1 Pyrgilauda ruficollis
TGGGGGGTTATAACCCGGGGGGGGATAAATCCTGATAATTCAGGGAGGGGGAAAAACTGGGGGGTGATAAACCCGGATAATTCAGGGAGGGGGGAAAAACTGGGGGGGTTATAGCACTTGGGGGTGATAAACCCGGATAATTTAAGGAGGGGGGATAACCTGGGGGAATGTTACCTCTTGAGGGGATAAATCCTGATAATTCAGAGAGGGGGATAAACTGAGGGGGGTTTAACCCGTGGGGGTGATAAATCAGGATAATTCAGGGAGGGGGTAAAACTGGGGGGTGATAAACCCAGATAATTCAGGGAGGGGGATAACTTGGGAGGGTTTATAGCCCGTGGGGGTGATAAACCCGGAGTGGGGTTTAACCTGAGGCGGGGATAAATCCAAGAACTCGGCGGGGGGATAATCGCGGGATGGGGACATAATTACGAGGGGATGTATCCAGGGAGGATCATTTGAGGCGGTGTAACTCGGGCGGGGATAATCCAGAGGAGAGGAGCAGGGAGACGGGGGGACACAAACCCTGGGCAGGGGGACACAGCCGGGGCGGGCATCACCCCGGGAGGGAAGGGAATGACCCGGAGGGGGTGACCCGCGGGGGACAGCCTACCTGGGGGTCGCTGGGGGCCCGGAGGTCCCGCTTGCCCCCCGGGTACCAGCCGTGGGACCAGTGCTGGCCGCGGCCGCGGGGCAGGGCGCAGCTCAGCAGCAGCAGCGCCAGCAGCAGCAGCGACCCGCGGGGTGCCATGGCCGGGGGGCTGCGGGGACACGGGTGGCCCTGTCCCACCGGCATCCGCTCCGGGGACACCCCCGGGGGGGCTGCGGGAGGGTTGAGCACCCGTGGGTGCTGCCTGGGGTGGGTTGGGTTCAGTAGAAGCTCAGGGGTTGAGTGGGGGGATGGAGATACGGAGGGGATGAGCACCCCTGGGTGGGTTTGGGATGCAGATCCAGAGGGGATGAGCACCCGTGGGCAGGCTGGGATGGGTTTGGGATGGAGATCCAGAGGGATTAAGCACCCATGGGTGGTGCTGGGATGGGTTTGGGATGGAGATGCAGAGGGGATGACCCAGCATCACTTTGGGGTGGGTTTGGGATGCAGATCCAGAGGGGATGAGGGGATGATGGCAGCAGCAAAGCAACTTTTGGGGTGTTGTGGGTGGCTGAGGGTGCCCCCCTTGCCTGTGTGCCTCCACTAAATCCCCCTGTGAATCCTGCCTGGATGGAAAAAACTGAAAAAACTTAGATACTCTGACCCATGGACTGTTTTTACCCAGAATTTCCTAGATTTCAAGCCCATATCCTGAGCTTAGGACATCCCTGTCAATATTCCTGGGCCCTGCCACCCACCCTGTGCTGCCCATCACTGTTTGGGGTGTCCAGAGAAATCCTTGGGGTGAACCTCTGCTCCAAACCAGTTCTCCCAGTGCCTGCAGAGGGGATGGAGCTCCCCCATTAACCTGGGCATGGTGCCCCTGACTGCAGGAGGAACAAGGAAGGTGTTTCCTCTGGCACTGCTTCATAAGAAAGAAAATAATAAAATCAACCACATTAACCTGTTTTTTTTTCTAATATACAAGTGCTGCACCCCTGGTCCTCAGGATATTTCTTGACTTTTTGGATTCTTCTTGAAGGAGAGCAGGCCTGGAGTGGGAATTTGGGAAAAATCCTGCCCTGGGAGGGTGGGGAGGCCCTGGCACAGGTGGCTGCCCCTGGATCCCTGGAAGTGTCCAAGGCCAGGCTGGATGAGGCTTGGAGAAATCTGAGATAGTGGGAAGTGTCCATGCCATGGGAAGGGGGTGAGATTGGATATTTTATGAGATCCCTTCCACCCCAAACCATTCCCTGTGATCTTTCAGGATGCCAGGAAAAATAATCTGAAATCTCCTCCAGCAGCTGGGGCTGGAGCTCACCTGGTGCAAAGAGCAGCAGCAGGGGTGGCAGGGCCACTGTGTCACCCTCAGCCCCAACCCCTGCTCTGAAATCCAGCTCCAGACACACAGACCTTCCCTTCAGGCAGCAAAAATCCTTTTGTTTTTCTGGGGTTTCCTTTTTTTGGGGTGGAAATCCCAACATTTGGGTGCTGCTGTGTGGCAATTACAGTTTCCAAACCAGCAGTACATGGTGGCCTGACCCTGAGGGAGGAAAGTTTTTAGCTTTTGGTATAAAAATGAGGGTATTTATATATAAACACACACACAGAATGAGCTTTTTTTTTTTTTTTTCTCCTTTTTTTTTTTTAAGAGCTGACCAGCAGAAAAATGTGAAACCATTTCCCTGCAGGTTTGGAAAAGCTTGTGCTGGTGGGGTTGTGGTGGGAGGGGTTTGGGTTTTGTTTCAGATGAGATCCAGGATATCTTTCTTTCCTTTTTTTTTTTTTTTTTTTTTTAAAAAAAAGGCTTTTCCCCCTCAAAAAAAAAAAAAAAAAAAGAGATTTACAAACAAAATAACAGCCTGTATCAACTCTCCAGAAGAGAGATGGTATGACAATATTAATCCAAACATCACGCTATTTAATTCCCCAATAAAACATTGGAAAAAAAGGAGCCAACAGTATCTGCACTAACACTTTGCTACATATAAAATCTCCAGCTAATATGAAGCTTATGGTACCAACCTCTAAAACAGTTAAGATATATACACATAGGTTTGTTTTTTTTTTTTTTTTTTTTTTTGGGGGGGGGGGGTATATTAACAAACAGAATATTACAAAATATTAAAGAAGGCAACTCTTCTGTCATTTGTTTCGGGGAGGGTGGGTGTGGATTTTTGTTCCTGTTTTTCTTCACTTGAAGTTGGCGTAGTCTGAGAAGGCGTCGATGTATTCCTGCACCACCTTGTAGCAGAATTCGTACTGTTCCTGTGGGGTTTGGGAGAGAACAGGCTCAGACAGGAAAACCCACACCTGAGACAGCACCTGAGGCTTGGTCAGGTGTCCAGAGCAGGTTCCCCCCCCCTTGTGACCCCCAAACCCTTGCTGGGGTGCTCATGGCAAAACAAACTCTGCTTTCCCCTTCCTGCTCTGAGGTTCTGTTTGGATTCCAAAAGATGATTTTTCTTCTAAAACCCTTGCAAGACCTCACCCATCCCCAACCCTAGCACTGTGCAGGGTTCCACAGCCACTCCAGGACACCCTTCCAGGAGTTTCAGCTCATTAATGTATGGACTGTGGTTGAGGACGTCTCCAAGGAGGTTCCTACAACTTCTGTCAGTGCTTAAAAGGCATTTGATGCCTTAACAAGAGGAAGGGGAGAGAGCTCCTGGCCCACCTTCACAGAATCACGGATCCCAGAATGTTTGGGCTGGAAGGAACCTTAAAGATGACCTTGCTCCAACTCCTGCCACAGGCAGGGACACCTTCCACTGTCCCAGGCTGCTCCAAGCCCCATCCAGCCTGGCCTTGGGCACTGCCAGGGATGATGAACCCACATCTTCCCTCTCTCCCTCTTTCATGGAGAGCAGAAACCTTGAACCAAAGAGGTTTTTGCTCAACACTGAGCCCCCAGCCCATCCTTGCTGAGGTTCTGGCGGGGCAGGAGGCACCTACCAGTGTCTGCACCATGTGTGGCCTCTGTAGTCTCAAGCTCTTGACTGTCTGAAAGACATCGAGGATGGCCTCTGCCTTCACCCTCTCCAGGACAGTGCTCAGCGCACAGAAGGTGCCCGTTCTTCCTGCTCCAGCACTGGGAAAGAGAAACCAGAGCCTGAGGGAAAACCCCTGAGGGGTTCCAAACCCCCAGAGGACAATGGAAAGCTCTGGAGAACTGGAGGAGCCAGCCCTGCCCCAGACTCTCCCAGTTTATCCAGGACACAATTCAGGATTCTGACCAAAGCTCCTGGTGGAGCAGATCCCCTCGGAGGGGTGGCCCAGCTGCTCCAGCCAGGCTTTACCTGCAGTGCACAGTGATGGGGTGGTTGCCAGACTGCTGCTGCTGCTTCTGCACCGCTGCAATGATGTTGATCATCCCCTTCCCATCCCCGGGGATCCCAACCTCTGGCCAGCCGTGGAAGTGAAACTGCCGGATCTGTCGGCTCTTGTTCTCCTGTGGGGAGGGCACAGCTCGAGGTCAGGGATCTGTACCAAGAACCTGTCACTGTCATGTTTTCTGGAAAAATCCCTTCTCCAGGATTTCTCTCCTGGGAAGCTGAGAAGCCTCAGAGAAAAAGGAAAACAATATTTTCTCATCTGCTTCTCCTGTGTTTTGCTGCTTTGGAATGTGGTTTGGAGATTGTTTATCCAACATGTGAATTGCTTTTATTTATTGGCCAATCACAGACAAACTGTGTTGAAACTCTAGAAGAGAGTCATGGGTTATCTTTATTATCTCTTAGCTTTCTGTAAGTATCCTTTCTGTATTCTTCAGTATAGTTTTAGTATAGCATTCTTTATATTATACAGTATAATAAAATAATAAATTAGCCTTCTAAGAACATGGAGTCAGATTCATCACTTTCTTCACCTTTGTTGGGGGACCCCACAAATACCCCAGGAACCCAGGGGCTCAGGGCTTTGGGATAACAATCCCTGTAGGAAAGCTGCTTGTGGAGGAGTGGCATTCCCAGGGCAAGGAGTAGGGGAAATGTGGGGAATGGGAAGCAGGAGGGAGGCTTGGTGGTGAGGGCAGCAGGAATGAGCAGCAGGACAGGGACTCTCGGGGTGGGAGGCAGGGATACAGGGATGAAATCCCTTTGGGACAATGAGGAGCTGGTGGAACACCAGCAGGGGCTCACGACAGTGAAACCCAGGTATTGTATTTGTGGGGTTCCCAGATGAAGGAAGGAATGATGTATCTGACTTCATGTTTTTAGAAGGCTAATTAATTATTTTATTGTACTATATTATATAAAGAATACTAAACAAAACCATACTAAAGAATACAGAAAGGAGACAGACAGAAGACTAGAAAGATACTGATGAATTTTGTGACTCTCTCTTCAGAGTCCAACACAACTTGGCCCCAACTGGCCAATAAGTCAAAACAATTCAGATGAAACCAATGAAACAACCACCTGTTGGATAAACAATCTCCAACCACATTCCAAAGCAGCAAAACACAAGAGAAGCAAATGAGATAATACTGATTTCCTTTTTCTCTGAGGCTTCTCAGCTTCCCAGGAGAGAAATCCTGGCGAAGGGATTCTGCTAGAAAACATGACTGCCACAGCCAGGAGCAGGCAGAGGTCCCCAGGAGGAGCAGGCTGGCTCTTACCCTGGTGTTGGTCACCAGCAGGTCTCTCACTGTGTAGCTCTCACACTCCTCCTCCTTCTTCAGCTCCACCGTGATGTCCCCGTAGGACACGGAGCCGTCGGACGGCCAGTACTGGGCACACTTCTCCTGAGGAAGCAGCACAGGGGGCCACAGGGTGAGTAACTCCTATTTTTCCCATGGATTTGGATAGAAGAATCTCCTGGCAGCTGCCCAACACCAGGTGGTGTTGAGCTTTACCGGATCATGCAGAACTGCACTTGTATAATCATTTAATGACTATGATAAATGATACGATTGTTAAATGTGATGATTGTTTGGTAATTGGATATGATTACTGTTTAATTGTAACAAGAATCATGTGAAATGATGTTTGGGGGGTTTGATGGAGATTACAGGATCCACACTTGGATGAGATCAATGCACACAATAGAACAATATAAGTTTAATAATGAATATGTAATTATATAATGATAAGGGTATAAAAATGTGTTCATCCTGAACCCATGTGGGAGTCAGATTTGGGTCTGTACCCCTGACACCCAGAGCTCTTCAATAATCATTCTGTGATTATGTGTTTCTAAACTCTAACAGTGGGATCCCACAGGCTCCACAAACTCCCAGAATCACAGACTGGTTTGGGCTGGAAGGGCCTTAAGGGCCATCCCATTCCAAACTCCTGCTGTTCATTCATTTATTTATTCCCCTGGTGTTTAGTGCAGCTGATCCCGGGAGCTCACCTGGCCTCTCTCCTCCAGCTCTGTCAGCATCACTATGGAGCAGGATTTCCACTCCCAGATCATCCTCCAGAAGTCCTCTATCGTGTGCTGCAGCGGCCCTTGGCTGGCGATGTAGGAATCCTTCTGGCGATAACCCTGGAATTTGGGAACAGGGTCAGTGCACCAGCAGGAGGAACCTCTTGGACACGGCTGGCCTGCCAAGCTCAGCTCAGTTTTGGGAGGATCACATCCCCTACACAAACCTGGCTTTATTCATTTGGGCTTCCAGCACACCTAGACAATGTTGCAAGCTCTGAGTGCTGGAGCAGAGCTTTGCCTTAGCTCTAAGTGCTCCAGGTATGATTTTTATTGGGGATTTTTGGAAGAAGCAAGCAAAACTAAACAGCACTAGATGATCTTTGAGGTCCCTTCCAACCCAGACCATTCTATAATCTGTGAAAAGCAGCAGGAAGGCTGGATGACTCTGGCTCTTCCACAGCCACAAAGAGTTTTTGTTTCCAAACTCCTCTGGCTCCCCTGTGCCCTCCCTGCAGACTGTGACTGCAGATGCTTCGTCATTTGGAGTTTGTCATTTAAGCAAAGTTCAGCAGAGGCAGGAAATTGAATCCTCAGCCCAAATTGCTTACGTGCCAGGGAAGCTTTCTGATGTGGATGCACAACAAGGCAGCTGCTCCTGGCTGCTCCCACAGCCACAGCAGGCACCCAGCAAAGGAGATTTCAGGGAGCAATTAATTAGGGATGCTAGAACTGGGAATAAACTGGTTTTTGTGAGCAAACCCAGTGAATGCCTTTTTGGGGAATAAAAAAAGCCCAGTGTCATTAGGAGAGGAAAAGAGAAATTGGGCTGGAGAAGAGCAGGGTCTGTGACTTGGCCAGCACTGGCATCACTGCATGGAGATCAATACTCATCCGAAACGTCTCCCTGGAGTCAACAGGACTGCTCAGGAGAGAAGGATGTGCAATCACTTATCTCCTCCTCACAGTGAGGACAGCACTTAACCTCCCTGCCTCTCCTCCTGCCACCACCCAGACAGGTGTAATGGGATTGACCTGGCTCCTCTCCAAGGTTTTGGGATCGTGTATTGCTTCCTTAGCTAATCTGGTGGATGTCTTCTGACCAAATGGCCATTGCTGTGGTATTTCCATGGACACATGGATCCTTTCTCCACAGCCATCAGCAGAGTCCAGAGGGGCAGATGTGAGCCCAGGATTTGGAGGCTCTGCTCAGGCTCCAGCTCTCCTCTCCCACAAGGAGCTGGATATACCTGGGGGTTTCTTGGAGAAAGGAACCAGCACCATCCAGTGACACAAAGCAAAGTCACATGGAGGGAGCTGTACAAAACCCATAAAAGGAGTGTTTGGGATAAATTCTTCCCAAAGGAAGCAGCATGAGGTGGTTTCCATTGGGAGAAGATGGCAAGAAGATTGGAGAAGACTCACATCAATGAAGGAAGCGTTTACATAGTCTGTGTTCTCCTCCCCTCTCTTCACTGGAATGATTACACGGTTGAATTCATCTGGAACAGAACAAAACCATCTGAGATTGAGGATAACCTGCACAGCCTTTAGCTGGGGGGTCACCAAGCCCCAGGTGGGAGACAGAGATAAGGGAAGGGGAGCACAGTGCACCTGGCTGGGACAAGGACAGTCAGCTCCACCCTCTGCCATGCCCTGGTTTGGGGCAGAGGAAGGGGATGCTGAGCTCTCCAGGGAAAGGACCTGCTCAGCACTGGGACTCTTCTCCCCTTGAGGCAGAGCAGAAAGCAGCAGAGAGGGTCATACAGGGCTGGCTGCCATCTGTGTCCAGAGAAAGTTTGAGTATCTTCAGGCATGGAGACTCCACAACCTCCTTGGGCCAAAATGTGTTCCCTGATGTTCAGAGGGACCCTCCTGGGGTCAGTGTGTGCCCGTGGCCCCTTGTCCTGTCCCTGGCCACCACTGACAGAGCCTGGCTCTGTTCTCTCTGCACCCTCCCTGCAGGTGTTGATGGACAGGGATGAGGCCCCTGGAGCCTTCTCTTCTCCTTCTGAGCAGTCCCAGCTCTCCCAGCCCTTCCTCAGGGCAGAGATGCTCCAGCCCCCTCCCTGGGCTGTCCCCAGTCTGTCCATGTCCCTCTTGTGCTGGGACCCAGTGCTCCAGGTGTGGCCTCCCCAGTGCTGAGCAGAGGGGCAGGATCCCCTCCCTGGACCTGCTGGAGGTGTTTAGTGTCACACAGCCCAGGCACCACTGTCCTTTTTGTCCAAGGACACTTTGCTGGCTCAGGTTCAGGCTGCAGTCTGTCAGGACCCCCAGGTCCTTTCCTACCAAGCTGCTTTTCCACCAAGCTGGGTGCCCCCAGTCCAGACTGGTACCTGGGCTTGTCCCTCCCCAGGGGCAGCACTTTGCCCTTTTCCTTGAACATCACAAGGTCCCTGTTTGCCCCATTTCTCCAGCCTGATTCCTGTCCCCACGCCCACCAGACACTCAGCCAAACAAGCCTTACATGGAATTATCTGAAGCACCCTGTTCTTCTTCATGTTGGCTGGCAAATTGCCCGTTCTCATCTTGTCATTCTGGATTTTGATTGAAGTGAGCTTCTGCAGGGCAAGGAGCAGAGAGGATTTTCAGAGCCACCCAGTGCCAGGTGATCCCTGCACCATCCCAGCAGATCCACCAGGACAGAACAACAGCCACACTCACCTTGAACTCCTCCTCCAGCCCGTTGCTGCTGGTCCCTGGCACTTTGTTGTAGATCTTCTGGAGGTGGATCTCTAGGGAGGTCACCTCCAGCTCTGTGTCACCGTACAGATAGTGCTCCAGAAGTGCTTGGTATATGAACACATACTGCATCTGCAGGGTTGCAGGGAGAAGGAAGGAAGGAGTAAAAGGAAGTCTGAGTCTCTCTGAAATCTTCCTTTTTAAAATTGGTCTCACTGCTCGTAACTGCATTTCTATCCATACAAGCTACTTTGCTTTTTTTCCCCTGCTCCTTTTTTTCTGCCATGTTCCATGCCCAGTGAGCACATGCTGGGGGCAAACCCACCAACCCCTGCCCACCCTCTGAGACCCCAGAAAAGTGAGTGACAACCTTCCTGCTGCCAAATGGGGACTGTTTCTTTATTTACCACACCAAGCAAAGCAGATGTGACACAAAACATTCTCCAAGCCTGGAGAAAAGGAAGCTCAGGGGGGACCTTCTGGTTCCACAAGATTCCCTGACAGGAGGGGGCATCCAGGGGGGAACAAGGGACAGGATGAGAGGGAATGGCCTCAAGCTGTGCCAGGGGAGGGTCAGGTGGGATATTGGATAAATTTCTTCATGGAAAGGGTTGTCCAGCCCTGGCACAGCTGCCCAGGGCAGTGCTGGAGTCCCCATCCCTGGAGGGATACAAAGGTCATGTGGATGTGGCACCTGGGGACATGGGTCAGTGATGGCCTTGGCAGTGCTGCTGGATTGGATGATTTTAAAGGACTTTTCCAACCCCAAAAAATCAGTATCCTATGATGAGTAACACTCTGGGATCTACACTCTCCCAGAGGCAGGACAGGGCACTGAGGACAGGTCAGTGCTGGGGTTGGAGACCACCTGGTGTTGAACTCCAACTTCTCCCTCTCCTCCATGGAAAGTCTGGCACCACCACTGTGAAAGCCATGTGGGGACATGGATCAGTGGTGACACTGGCAGTGCTGGGGAATGGCTGGACTCTATCTTAAGGATCATTCCCAACCTAAATGATTGAATGATTCTACAAAGGGAATTAAAAAGAGCAGGACCCCGCCGAGAGCCCACCTGACGCAGCACCACCCAAAACGAGGCATGACACAACCCTGACACATCCTCTGAGTGGGTGAGTGAAGGGAATGCCAGCCCAGAGGGCAGGGCAGGGCACACTCACATCTGTCTGTACCATCTGGCAGCGCTGAGCCCGGATGCGGCTGACGAAGCCGTAGACATCCACCTTCCTCTCCGTGTGCATCATGTCCAGCATGGCGTCGATGACGATGAACGTGCCCGTGCGTCCCACCCCGGCGCTGCAGGACAAGGGGTGGGAGATTGGGGAGCAATTCTTCCCTGGGAGGGTGCTGAGCACTAGCACAGGGTGCCCAGAGAAGCTGTGGCTGCCCCTGGATCCCTGGAAGTGCCCAAGGGCAGGTTGGATGGGGTTGGAGCAGCCTGGGATAGTGGGAGGTGTCCCTGCCCTGGATTGTCTAAAATGAGACCAGCAGACATGAAGGGAAGACAAAGCTCTTGGAATCAGCTGGGGGGTCACCAAGCCCCAGGTGGGAGACAGAGATAAGGGAAGGGGAGCACAGTGCACCTGGCTGGGACAAGGACAGTCAGCTCCACCCTCTGCCATGCCCTGGTTTGGGGCAGAGGAAGGGGATGCTGAGCTCTCCAGGGAAAGGACCTGCTCAGCACTGGGACTCTTTTCCCCTTGAGGCAGAGCAGAAAGCAGCAGAGAGGGTCATACAGGGCTGGCTGCCCATCTGTGTCCTTTCTTCTTGCTTCTCAAGAAGAAAAAAAAAAAATGAACTTGGGACAGTGCAAATGTGACCATCTCTGCCTTTAACCATGGGGCTTCTCCTTATACCAATGTGGAGGCCCCCTGTGGCTCCCCCAGGGTTGCTGCTGTGCCTGAAATCACTCCAGGTGATGAACTTGGGACAGTGTAAATGAGATCATCTCTGCCTTTACCCATGGGACATCTTATTGCAATGTGGAGGCCCCTGTGGCTCCCCCAGGGTTGCTGCTGTGCCTGAAATCACTCCAGGTGAGGCCAATCTCCATGGCCATTGCTCCAGGCAATCTGTTAGCTCAGTACTGCCTTCTCCCAAAGAGGGATCTTCTCAAGCCAAGGGAGACGCCACCAGTGCTCAGCTGGGCTCACTCAGCATCCAGCCTATCCAAATGACCCCTCCAGATGAGTTGTAACACTCTAAAATCATTGACTCCAAGAACTTCCTTCAATTCATGCATTTTTTTGCGTGTTCCCATGAGGAACATCCCCATTCAACACAGGGAAGTTAAACAAAGATAATGAAAAAGTCCTGACTGAAAAAAAAAAATCCCTTTTAAAGAGGAGATTCTTTCCAGAGGTTGGCTGTGAGCAGGACTCACCTGCAGTGCACCACTATTGCTCCTGCATACTGGGGATTGCAGGTCTTCACCTTCTTCAGGAATTTCAGCATCCCAATGGGGGTGAAGGGCACCCCAAAGTCGGGCCAGCTGGTGAAGTGGAACTGGGTCACCAGGCGCTGAGGCTTCTTGTTCGTGACATCTCCCACCTGCAGGGGAAAAGAGGACTCAGGTTAAGGAGAAATACTCAGATTTCCCTTCTTCCCCCAAAACTCAGAGAGAGAGGGAGCTGCAGACCTGAGATGGAGCTTAAGAAGCAGCATCCACAGCTGAAAGGGCATGGATCAGGCTCTGGGACAGATCAGTCTCTAAAAACATGACATTTTCACCATCCAGCACCACATCCCATATCCAAAGGGTGTGAGATGCCAGCCTGTGGATCCAGCCTGGCAGCAGCTGCTGTATTTCATCCTCAACAAGCTCAAACAGAAGCTGTTGCTCCATCCTTTCCCACTCCTCTGGCCAGATCATTGCCTTTGGATTAAAGGCAGGGGAGGAAAACACACACATCCAGGCCATTGGAGTGAAGGACAATGCTCAGAAGGATCACCCTCAAATCCAGACAGGTTTACAGGCACCAACTCTTCCCTGCCTGCCTCCGAGAGAGGCAGGAAAACAAACAGACTGACTAAAACACCCAGAGTCTCCTTGGAGGACAAGGAATTGTGGTGACAGATGGGAAAGCAATCAAACCCAACACATACAGCGTTGGATTTTGTCTCAGCTGGGGGGATAAATCTGATTATTTTCAGGCATTAATGTCTGTGGGTGAGAGCAGGAACCAACACTGCTAACAGCAAGTGCTGGAGTACTGCAGGATGAAATTTCAGCCCTGGCATCCCTCAGCTTCCCTGCTCCCAGCACAGCTATGTGGTACCACTGTGAACAGGCTCTTGGGATAAATTAATTCTTAACAACTCTGGTTAAAAATGGGTGCTGGGGGTCATTTCATCCCAACTCTGCTCTCACAGAGCCTTGGAGGGGTTGAGCTAACACCTTTGGGATGCCCAGGGTGGAGAGGGGAGGGATGGCATGGGATGGGGAAGGTGACCCCTGGCACCTGCTGGATGCAGAACTTGCGCACGGTGTAATCCACCAGCACGGTCACGTCCTCCACGGACACTCGGATGTTCCCGTAGGTCCAGCAGCCCTGATCCGGCCAGTACTGAGCACATTTACACTGTAGGGGGAGAAAACAGGTGCAGGTGAGCTCTGCACACCCTCACAAGGCTGGGGATGGCTCCAGGATATGCCCACAGGCACAGGATGTGCTGGATTTGACTCAGTTTGGGTCAAATCCCAGCCTGTGAAACCTTCTGGCACCGACCTCTTTCCTCTCCTTCAGGTTGGTCACCATGACAATTGTCGCTGTGTTTTGCTCCCAAATCATCCTCCAAAAATCATTCACTGTTTCTTCCTTTGGTCCTGAAGGGAAGGTAAAACAAAAAGTCCTGTTTGGGATCAACCTCTCACAATCTGGGGCCAAAACCCTGCGTGTGAGGTCGCACGTCACGGATGATCCAACACATTTTTTGCCAACAGGTCACAGGAGGTGCTGTGGTGTTTGGGCATGCCTGATCCAAAGAACAATCCTATCACACAATACCTGGAATATTTGGATTTGTTTTATGGTCAGGAATTCCATATTTAGCTCAAGAAAGGGAAACCAGACAAACACAGCATGGACTTGCCCAAGGTCACCCAGGGAAATTGTGGCTGTCCCAGAGTCTGCAGAAGTCCTGCCCTGGGGTTTTGGGCTTTAGCCATGGGATCCCATTTCACTGTGGCACAGGAATAGTTCCCTGCTGCCTGCCAGACACGAAGCTAACTCAGCCTACACTGCCTTGCCAAGCCTGAGGCTCAGGGTGAGCCAAAGGAACAGCAGAGCCAAGGCTTAACCTGAGCCTGGAAGTGCTGAGGGACCTGATCCAGCCTCCTTCTCCAGCCAGAGCCAGGGAAACTGGCCAGGAATGCCCTGACCCACTGGCAAGTCCACAGAGGAAATACAAAGCACTCCCATGGGCAGGTAACATCCTGTTGCTGATGTGATCCCCAGCCTGTGAGTGGGAATTTTGGTTTTAGGGATGTGTTTGGACTTCTGAAGATCATAAGGACATTTCTCTCTATCCCATCCCTGGGAGTGTTCAAGGGAGCTTGGAGCAACCTGGGATAGTGGGAGGTGTCCCTGTTGCATGGCAGTGGGGTGGATGAGGTGAGCTTTGAGGTCCTTTCCAGCCCAAACCATTCCATGATTCTGTGATTTGGGGGATTTAATCAAGGAGCTCCCTGGCAGAATTTCCAGAGGTCACAACATCCTCCAGCAATGGGACTGCACAGGTAGAACTTCTCTCTATCCACCAACACATCCAGCACTGCTCCTCTTTGACTGGAAAAATAATTTTGGGAACAATCTGTGGAGCAGCCAGGCCTCCTTTTCACCACCATCCAGCAACAGGACTGCACAGGTAGGACTTCTCTCTATCCACCAACACATCCAGCACTGCTCTTTGACTGGGAAAATAATTTTGGGAACAATCTGTGGAGCAGCCAGGCCTCCTTTTGACCAGGGGAGCTCTGCAAGATGCTGTGCTGTGGGTAGAGTGGCACAGCTCCACTGAGCAGAGGGACCCAGCCCAGCTGCCTCCAACAAGAGCAATGGGAATGGTCAAGAATTCACCTTGTGCAGCAATGGGAATGGGAATAGCCAAGAATTTACCTTGTGCAGCAATGAACTTGTTTTTCTCTTGGTACCCCTGCAAGAAAAGAAGAAAAAGGAAGAGAAATTAATATTTCTCTAACACAAGAGTCATGAAATGCTTTTACTTCAGGAACAAACAGAGCTGGCATCTGCTCTGCTGCTCATTCTCCCTTGTGCAGAGAAGGGGCTGCAGCCTCTGAGGGGAGATGGGCTGAAATCATTGAAAATCCTTGTGCAAAGGGCTGTTTTTCCACAGGAACTCTCCCCATGCTCACCCACTGCAGGAATGACCCCACTTGTTGGCACAAGGCACTAATGAAGTGGTGCCTGACACCCCTTCCACTGGAGTCAGACCCTGCATCCAGAGCATCACGTGAAAATCAGCATTGATCTTTGGAAGAGGGGCTGTAGAACTCATAGGGACTGGTTTTGTGTGTTTTATTTACTGGGGAGGGAAGGAAAAAGCTCTTTTGAGCCTTGCTTTGCTTCATGTGCCTGCATCTCTCACATGACCCTTCCAGCTGGTTGGAGCCACATGGTGACAACCACAAAGGACCCATCTCCTCCCAGGGGCAGAGCAGGGCAATGTTGCTTCCATGTCAGCTGGATTCCTTGATTTCTTCTCCATCCCCTTCCCACATCCAGCCCTGCAAGCTGGGAAGCACTGATGATCAACTGGCCACACTCAAGGATTTAAAACTGTGGGGACGTGGCACTTGGGGACATGGCTTAGTGGTGGCCTGGCAGTGCTGGGGGAATGCTTGGACTTGTGGGTCTCAGAGGGCTTTTGCACCTCAAAGATTCCATGATTCTTCAGCTGTTTGTGGACCAGAAATGCCCAGCTCCAGCAGGAGTGGTTCCCCAGCCCTCTCTTGCTTTGCTCCTGGCAGGGATCTCCCCTTCACATCCCAAAACTCACATTAATGAAGGAGGCGTTGATGTAGTCGGAGTCAGGGACCCCTTCCACAGGAGTCAGGTGAACCCTGGAATGATCATCTGGAGGGAAATTAAAACTCTGCATTAAAGACAACCTCCTCCACTCTGCTGGTACCTGGCCTAGTGAGAATCCAGGTGTTGGAGTGGTGCTCACGCTCCTGGCTCTGCTACAAAAACACCTTTGTATTTGGGAATTTGCCCCCAAATTCCTCTTGCTTAAACCCAGAGAGGTCCTAGATCTTGTCCAAGGTAGTTATTTTTTCTACAGAGTGCATATTTGAGGACACCCCAAGCCAGCCCACTGCCCAATGCCACCAGGCAAGAGTTGTCCCTTCTGACAACTCCCATTCCTTTCATTCTCCATGGCCTCCTGGCTCCATGGAGCTTCTCCTCACAGGTATCCAAAGCTAAAGCAGACACAGCCACCCTCCAGGGAGGTGAAACGCCCTCATCTGTGCCCTTGCCCATCCCAAAATCAGGAATGGGGAGTCCTGGCAAGAGCCCCTGAGTGTTTCCCCCCATCCAACCAGCTCTGACACGTACAGGGCAAAATGTTCACGTATCTGTTCTTCTCCTTGTTCTCCTCCTTGGAAGCAGCTTCACACGTGGCCTGTATGGGACACGCTGGGAGAGCCTGAAATGGCAGAAAAAAAAAGGTTTTCCATTAAGTTTTCATGGCACAGCAGGAACAACGTGCTGGCAAATGCCACGTCTGAGCCTCCTGCCCCTCTGGACGTGTCCCCACCACCCACACCTCTCACCTCCACCCCAGCAGCAAGTCTCAAAGTGACCATTTAAACAGCTGGGCTGGACCAGAGAGAGCCAATCCATTTGGAAAGATATCTGGAATCTCCTGCTCCATGGACACGAGGTGGCAGCAAAGCCTCCAGTTCTGAACCCACCCGGCAGCGCCAACGAGCTCATTCCTGATTCCTGTCCACGGAGGCTCCTGAGAGATTCCCTCATCAACAGCGCTGCTAATTGTGACGTGATTAAGCCCCCACCACCCCAGCCCACCCAGTGATGGCAGGAGCAGCCCCAGGAGGCCTTTGGTGGGGGGTGCTGGGGTGACAGGGGACACTGTCCCTGGGTTTCCCAGTGGAGCACAGGAGGTGCTTCCCCAGCACTGTTATTCCACATCCTCTCTGAACAGCAAAGAATGTTCTGGAGGTATCCACCATCCCTTCCTCCAGCTGACAGGATGGCAGGAAGTGTCCAGGGCAATCAGGTATTTATAACCCTAAAAATCCCCCTCCCTGGGCATTCATTGCACCTATTTGGTTTCATCACAGCACGGCCAGGAAAGGGATCAAGTTTTGTAGCAGCTGGACAAAGTGGGGTGGCTTTTTTTTAATCTTCTCGTTCTCACGGTGCCATATCATGGCTTGGGCCTGGGCTGGGAGCACAGGTCTGATCAGGAGCAGCTGAGGGAGTGGAAAGGGGCTCAGCCTGGAGAAAAGGAGGCTCAGGGGGGACCTTGTGGCTCTGCACAGCTCCTGACAGGAGGGGACAGCCGGGGGGGTCGGGCTGTGCTCCAGGGAACAGGGACAGGAGGAGAGGGAACAGCCTTAAGTTGTGCCAGGGGAGGTTTAGACTGGATATTTAGAAAAGTCTTTTCACAGAAGGAGTTGTCAAGCCCCAGCACAGGCTGCCCAGGGTAATGATGGAGGCACCATTCTTAAAAGTGTTAAAAAAAAAAAGTGGAGATGTGGCACTGATGTGGCAATTGGGGACATGGTTTAGTGGTGGTCTTGGCAGTGCTGGGTTAATGGTTGGACTTGATAATCATCTCAGAGGGCTTTTCCAACCCTAATGAAACTATTCTATTCTATTCTATTCTATTCTATTCTATTCCATTCCATTCCATTCCATTCCATTATTTTTGTATTGACAAGGCAAAACAGATCCATTGTCACAAGCTGCAGAGCCCAGCAATGTCAAGAAGAGGTTGGAGTCATCCCTGAAGAAATGCTCTGAGCTTGTGGGACAAGCACAATACCTGAATTCCTCCCAGCTGAAGGCCAGCCTTTGTCCCATACACTGTCACCATTGTGCTTCAGGGTTAACAGCTCACTGAAATAAGATGGGCTCATTCCTGTTTCTCTGTCAAAGCTTTCTTTTGTCTGTTTGTGGCTTTAAGGCCATGAGAACTGGGAGGTGGGGTGCAGACCTTGGGAGGCAACCAGCGAGCAGGGGAGCTCTGGAAGACCCCAAGACATCCAGGATCATTCCTGAACCCAGAAAAATGTAACTCTGAAGAGCTGTTTGCTAGAAACCCTCTGCTTTCTGCAGTGAGCATGAGGGTGAACATCAGTTTGTTACAGATTCAAGGACAGAATCAGCCCTGTCACTGCTCAGCCTTTAAGAAATCCCCTGTCCTGGATTGCAAGGCAATGTGTGTTCTATTCCCATCTGTCAGAGCTGGGAGCTTAGTATAGTTTTAATATAGTATTCTTTAATATAATGTAATATCATAATATAATAAATTAGCCTTCTAAGAACATGGAGTCAGATCCAATCATTCCTCCTTCGTTCTGGGGACCCCAAAAATACCACATATAACAAAGTAATAAATTAGCCTTCTGAGGACATGGAGTCAGATTCAATCATTCCTCCTTTGTCCTGGGGACCCCAAAAATACCACATATAACGAAGTAATAACAAAGATTTCTTTTGTTTAATAACAAAATTAGCCTTCTGAGGACACGGAGTCAGACGCATCATTCCTCCCTGCCAAAATACGACAGCAGCGGGTTTACATTTCCCGTTTCAGGGGGAACTCCTGCCTTCCTTAGCACACACCTGCCTTCCCAAACCAAGAAGCAGACCCTAAACCCGGCCCTGGGGGCAGCAGCAGCGGCACTCACGTTGAACTCCTCCCTGAAGAGCTTGTTGTCGTCGGCCATGCGGCGGTTGATCTCCTCCTCCAGCTTGTCCACGGGCAGCGGGGGGTACTTGCGGTTGGTGCTGGGCGAGCGGGCCAGCAGGGGCATGCTCTGTGGCTCTGCAATGACACCCGGGTGTTAGAGATGGATAACGAGATGATTGGATCTCACAATTAAAAGATAATTGATGTGTGAATATTAGGAAAAGCTTTGGTGGCGTATGGTTGTGTTATTGTAGTTTGGTGTCGGAACCCTGGACGTTCCTCTGACTGCCCTGGATGGCTCGAGCCCCTGCCAGAGGGCTCAGAGACCTTGGCACGGAGTCAAAAACACCTGTGCCTTTGATTTTAACCCATGGAAAAAATTACCAACTTTGTGTGAAGATTTACAAGCCACAAGAGTTTGAGTAGAATTTAATTTGTCACAGGGTGAAAAAGTAGAATTTTGGGGTTTTAGAATGGGGTTCAAGAGGCAAGATGGAGGAATCTGGGCGTGTCCTGTCCTTCCTCTCCTTCTTCTGGCCCTCCATCTTCTGCCGTGATGGGGACACTTTGGGATTGGTTTAGAGTAGAGACAGACTGTCTAACATAGGTGAGAGGTATTGGAAAATTATTGTAAAGTGACGCTTTTGGATTGGTTTAGAGTAGAGACAGACTGTCTAACATAGGTGAGAGGTACTGGAAAATTATGGTAAATAAAGTTACGTAGTTCTTAGTATAAAATGTTAACACCACCCCAAGGGCAGGCACTGTGCCTCAGCCAGGCCTGCAGGACAGATCTCAGCAGGTCAGAGAATGAATGTAATAGATCAGGAAAAAATAAACAACCTTGAAAAGCAGAACTGATGAATCTTGACTTCTTCGGTCACAGGGCTGGGAGAAAAAGGACTTTCTGCTATTTCAGGGTCATCTCAACCTCAGAATCCTGACAGTTTAGATGTTCTCTGTTCTCCCATAGTTCCCTTTCCCCTCACTCTGTATTGTGACCATCAGACAGCCTGGGCTGTCTAGGACAGAAGGCATGGACATGTGTCCCTTACCTGGGGCAGCTGGGAATGGAAAAAGGAGGGGACAGCCGGGGGGGTCGGGCTGTGCTCCAGGGAACAGGGACAGGACAAGGGGAAATGGCCTCAGGCTGGGCCAGGGGAAGTTTAAATTGGTTATTTGGGAAAATTTCTTCATGGAATGGGTTGTCCAACCCTGGCACAGCTGTGTGGGGCAGTGGTAGAGTCCCCATCCCTTGAAGGATTTAAAAGCCCTGTGGATGTGGCACTTGGGGATGTGGATTAGTGGTGGCCTTGACAGTGCTGGAGGAATGGTTGGATTGGATGATCTTAAAGGACTTTTCCAATCCCAAAAAATCAGTGATCCTATGATGATTAACACTCTGATCTACACTCTCCCAGAGGCAGGACAGGGCACTGAGGACAGGTCAATGCTCAGGAGACCACCTGGCTTTGAATTCCAACTTCTCCCTCTCTCCCATGGGAAGTCTGGCACCACCACTGTGACACAATTCCCAGGAGGGCACAGCAAAGGCAGCTGCTGCTCAGCAGAGCCCAGAAAGGCCATGAGAGGGTTACACCAACACAGCTGAGCGTTTATGAAGTTCACACCTCCGTTTACAGTGAGGTAAGGTGGCAGGGAAGGTCTTAGCAGCCAACATAAAATAAAAAAAAGTGCTGAATTCCAGTTAGTGCTTCTCAGAAGGTGTTTGGTTTATGTGGAAGGAGTGCTGAAAAAGCATCTGAACTGAGTTTAAGAGGTCTCCTCAGATCTTAATCAGTGCCTGCACATGGATGGAGATGCCCAACTTGAGACCCTCAATGTCAGCTCTGGCTCACAGCTCAGTGGCAGAAGAATTTAGACATTACACATGGCTTTAAAATTGCATCTGTGCATGTTTAGGAGGTACAAAAATGTTTTTGTAATGAAAATAAGTGTGACCCCTTTTTTCTCCTGGAAATGTTAGTTTGGTGTCTACAGTCAGTGTGAAGATCTGAGTTTTAATCAGAGATCATCCTAATCTGAAAGAGCAGAAAAATGTTTAATTTCTCCCCAAAGATGTGTTGGTTTTTTTTTTAAAGGTTCTTATTTGAGTCAAGGAACCACTGTGAAAACTCAAGAGGCATGTGAGTAGTAATTTTGGAAGTGATCACCCATTTCAATATCAACCACTTGAGGGCAAACATTGAGTCAATGGAATGAAAACTGGGAAATAAACCTCCATTCTACGAAAGTCTGCCAAAACCATGGAAAACATGGAACAAAGGAGGTCAGGAACCAACAACAACAACAGAGCAGAAATTAAAAAAATATTTTTACAAAAATAAGAGGTGGGGGAGAGCCTGTGTGGCACCAGGTGGACTCACCTGTGTCGTCTGTCCGGCCGTTGGACAGACGGAAGGAGTTGGAGTGGCTCCCTGCCTGCTTGTATTTCTTGAACCTGCCAAGGAGAATTGGGGTGGGAAAGTCAGGAAATATCCACCAGGAAGACCAGGTCCCCTCCCAGATGAGAGCTAAGTAAGAATGAATATTGACAAAAGAGTATGACATTAAAAGGTAGCAAAATTCTAAAATTCTCAAGAAAGGAAGTTATTGGTTCAGATTTTACCTATTTTCTATTTTGATCTAACAGCAGAAAAAATAAAAAGAGCAGAAAAAACTTTTGGAAGTAGCAATATCTCACTTCTTCCTTATGATGGAGGAGAACTTTTTATATAGTTTGCTCAAAGGATGTATGCAAGACAGGTTTAATCCAGCTGCCTATTACTGTGTGAGAAAAACAACAATGATGTGGAGAAGGCCACCCAGGAATAAAGGATGATTTTGATAACAGCACACTAACTCAACTCACCACAGGTGAGAATTTATGAATTTATTCTTTATGATCACAACCATCTAGAAGCATCCAAAAAGCTTTCCCTATTTTTGCCACACTTTCTCAAGGCTCCATGAATTAGCTGGTGGGTCCAGGAGGCTGCAGGAGCTCTGAAATCCTGCCTGTGAGCACATCTGGAACAGCTGCAGGAGCCCAGAGAGAGCTGGAAACCAGGAGAAGCTTTAAGGGTGCTCTTTCCAGAGGACACCCCAAGGAGTCCCTGCTCCCTGGGGATCCAGCAGAGCACATAAAGCCCAGCTTGATCTGTCCTGCAGCAAATCCCTGCTCCATGTGGTTTTAACTTGGAGCAGCTGCTCATGCTCCCTTTGCCTGAAATTTTGAGTTTTGCTGAATCACTGGGCAGTGAACACAAACCCTTTCTTTCAGGGCTGGAAGCCAGGTGGGAAGGACTCAAACTCTGCTGCTGCTGAACTCCTGAGGCAAAACTCTCCTCAGGTTCACTGCTGTGAGGGCAGGCCTGGAGCCAGGAGACAGAGGGAAGTTTTCCACTGCTAAGGAAATTGTTTTTTCTTTTTTTCTTGGTTTTTTTTTTTTTTTTTTAAAGACTTACTGAATCACCAAATTGGTGAGTAAATTAAAATGTTTACTGCAGGTGAATAAAGACATTCTTAGTTATGCTTTCAGGAGCTGGGAATGCTTCATTTTGAGCAGGGCAGATGCTTGGATTCTAAAAAATGGACCTAAGAAGGTTTGATTGTGCTGTAATTTCAATTACAGCATCAGCTAACACTCCTCACAAGCTCCTGCCATTCACAGTGAAAGGTGCACAGGGACCCTGTGAGGTTTAGTACCCAAAACAGAGTTTGGATGTTGGATCCTGCTTGCTATCAAGATGGGAATCAAGGAATGACACACTGAAACACATTTGTGTTCAGCCTCCCTGGATTACTCAATCCATCATTTGCAGCCTCACAAGGAAACCTCACCTGCTTTTCCCCACACTGACAGGGCTTCAGCTCAATCTACCCTGCTAAATGTGACATTTTGAAAGGCAGGACAGGAATTCCCCACAGGAGGAGCAGCTTTGCAGAGAAAGGAATGAGCATCATTCACCAGATAACCCCAAACATCATTTTCATTCATTGTCCTTCCAGGTTTCTTTTCAAAGAAACAGCACAAAAGGCTCATTCCTGCTCACTCAGGAATTGTTTCTGTCAAACAAGGGAATCCAGCATTAAAGCAGCTCTTACCTCAACATGTACAGAACAATAATAATAAATACTATGACTAGGAGGGAGGACAGGGCCACCATCACAGCTATAATGGGAGTCTCATCTGCAAGAGGAAGAGAAAGGTGTGGTTATGGACATTGGAAAACATCCAGAGCCATCATTTAACAGGGCAGAGCTCTACAATTTCTGCTTGAAGAACAATTCTGATGATGATATTAGTAATAAAAACATAATAAATAATAAATAGTATTACGTGATGTTGCAATTTTCCAGCCTGAGAGTGAAGACAGAAAAGGATGAGTGAGCAGCATGTGCCTCAGACACTCCCAGGTCAGATTAAAACCTGAAACCACCACTCAGAGCACCTCAGTCTTCTCCAAGAATTGGTCACTGTGAAATTGTGACCTTGCAGATGAAAACAGTGATGGAGAAAGTTGGGACTGGGCTATTTTGGGGTTCCTTTTGCACAACTGAATGTGCACGTGGTGGCCCAGCAGCCACCAGGAGAAATTTCCTCTGCCAGCTGGAAATCCACAAAAAAAAAAAAAACAAAAAAAACAAAAAAAAAAACCTACAAAATTTTCTGCCTGAGACTTAAGAAGTTCCTACCAGGCCCATGAGTTTGGTGTAAGGAATGTTTGGTATATGATAAGAAACTTTATATTAAAATGGGTGAAAACCTAAGATCCCACAGATAGATTTGTAACACCACCACGATTTTGCTTCCAGTTCCTTGTCAAACAGGACAAGAGGACAAAGCTTCCTGCTGCACCTGGGATCTGAACACCTCCAAGGGTGAGATTTGGTGTGGACCAGGCTGCCCAGAGAAGCTGTGGCTGCTCCTGGATCCCTGGAAGTGTCCAAAGCCAGGTTGGACAGGGCTTGGAGCACTCTGGGACAGTGGAAGGTGTCTGGGGTGGAACTGGATGAGTTTTAAGATCCTTTCCAACTCAACCATTCCATGATTCTGTAATTATAAAATAATTTGGGTTGGAAGTGACCTCCAAAGACCATCTAGTTCAACCCCCTCCTCTTTCCTCCCTGGAAATACAGAGTTCAGAGAGCAGGAGAGGTCAAACACCACCAGGCCACCAAGTGTGACCCAATTTGGCTCCCTTGCAGAAGCTCCTCAAGGGCAGGTACCTCACAATTCCCTTGCAAAAACAATTAAATGAGTCTGAAACACTCCCATCCTCCATGACCCACGACAGATTCTATTTTTCCTTTAAATAAGCCATTTCTATCTCATGCTGGAGGTCAGTGAATCAGTGGCTGGTGCTGGCAAATCACCCAGATGGGTTGGAAGCCAAGCAGCTCCAACCAGGGAGGAGAAGGGCCCTGAAGGACATTTTTTTTCAGATAAATGTGGATGCCAGCCATGCCAGCTGGGGATATTTCCATTTTCCATCAGCTCCCTCCATCTGAGGGGGCCAGCACTCTGTGTCTACACAGCCCCAGAGGCTGCAGGGCTCAACCCTTTTCCACCTTCTGTGCATCCATTTCCCTGCAGATTCCTGCTCCATGTGTCTCAGCAATTTCAGCCAGCAGATTTCCTTAGGGTTTATATTCCCCATGGGGTTTATTTTGTCCATTTCCCTAATTTTTTTTTTTCCCTTGGGGTTTATTTTGTCCATCTCTGAGCAACCCAAGGGCACTCTGTATTTCTGTGTTTGTTCTTCTGTGGTGTGAGGTCTGGGAATGTTATTTCTATTAAAACATTAAATTTTTTGTCATGATTTCAAGGCAACGACGCAGTGTGGCAAATAAAAAAAATTAAATTATCCTGGTTTTGCATGTCTTTGTCCTTCTCATCTACTGCCCTAATGTGACAGCCCAAAAGGAATTTATTGGGAATTCTGCCTCCTGCACTCCTCAGAAGGTGATGAGCCTTGGCATTCCCCATCTTGACACTTCCTAAAAACAAGCACAGGGTGGTCTTGGCCCAACCACAGCCAGCCCTGGCCCCTCACTGAGACTTTTAAGCACAGCCACCATCTCCATCCTGCCTGCAGGAGAGCAAGAAGAGCTGCCATGCCAGAACCCGTGGTGTTAAGTCACCTTTGGACCATTTTTTCCTGCCTTGGCTGGAGTTAAGCTCAGCCTAAGCAGTGCTGAGCCGGGCTGGAGCTGCAGGGCAGCTGTGCCTGGTGATTTGTGGGCAGGGGTGATTCTGGCAGCAGGATGCAGATTTGAGGGCAGGGTACAGGGAGTTTGGAGGTTTTGGGGGTTTTTTGCAGCTGTTCTTTCCCACACATCTGGCAGGATGAGGAGTCAGAGCTTTCCCACTGCTAACAGCCCATCCAGGCAGGAAAGGAGCTGGAGGGTCCCCAGCTGCTCCTGCCAGCCCTGCTGAGCTGTGCCAACCCCTCCACAGCTCCTGCCCTGCTCCATTCCCAGCCTGAGGGCTCCATGCTGGCAATCCACCTGGAAAAGGGACAAGGACTCAACCTTCTGCTCCCCCAGGGCTGCAGCACCCACCGCAGCCCAGAGCTTGGGAGGCAGCAGGAGGCTTAAACCTTCTCCTGGCCCCTCTGAGGAGCCACCAAAGCCTCCTCTGGAGCTTGGGAGCACATCCCAAGAGGTGCTCTATAGGCTGTCACCCTGACCTGGGTGCAGTCATGGCAGAGGGATGGGGCTGAGCAGCTCATCCCTGCTCACAGCTGGCAACATCTGCCCGCAAAACCAGTCACAGAATGGTTTGGGCTGGAAGGGACCTTAGAGATCAGGCAGGGACACCTTCCAACCATCCCAGGCTGCTCCAAGCCCCATCCAAGCTGGCCTTGGACACTTCCAGGGATGGGGCTGCCACAAATCTCTGTGCATCCCATGGCAGGGCATCACCACCCCCACAGCCAAGACTTAATTCCCAGTATCTAATCTAAACCTACTCCCAGTCTGAAGCCATTTCCCCTTGTCCCATCACTCTATGCTCTTGTTAAAAATATCTTATTTAATCCTATTTCCTAACTATATTTATAATATTAGCAATATTAATATAAATCTTGTTAGGAAGTCAGATGTATTCCCATTTTTTTTTTCCTTTGCCCTCAGGAACAGGGATGAACGATGGCAGAGAGAGCACAAAATCAGGCCAGATCTGAGGGAATTACACTGAGCATTTCTGCAGAGGCTTTGCCACAATTTCAAATGAGTTCCCCCGGACCTGCATCCCTTTTATTCCCTCTGCTAAATGTGTGCTCAGTGCATCTGTCTGTTCCCTGGCTGGGCGAGCCAGGCACAGAGAGCAGCACCAGGCAGAGTTTGCAAAGCTGCAGCACCCCTCAGAGCCAGGATGAAAACACACAGAAGCAGCTGATTCCTCCAGGTGGGAGCCAGCCCAGCTCTGCCCGCTCCTGGAGTGCTAAAGCCATCAGTAATTGCAAATATTCTGGTAGAGATGCCAGTTCTCGGAGCTGAGAGATGGAAAAATGTCCCTAAAGTGCTGCTCTCTTACAAGAAATGGATTTGTGTTACTGCTTGCCAACAGAACGAGGAGAACAATAATTATTCCCATCATCTTCAGGATGGGTTTGGATCAAAGTGTGTAAGTCACAGTCAATAAAGACAATTCAGCAGTAAAAAAAAAACAAAAACAAAAACAAAACACCAAAAGCAAATTTCCTGAATGGCTTCTCAGACTTTGGTCATCCAGCTCTAGGGACATGCTGACATTCTCAGAGCAGGAACAACTGGTACCTAATAGGACATGTACAAATTGGAATGGGATTGTTTTGTTCTAAAAAGAAAAGCTCAACAGAAATTAAGATATCAGTGTGTCACCAGCTTTTTTAAAGAGCTTCAGAGGCTTCATAAAATACATTTGGAAGTCCTAAGGAGAGCTCTCTAATAGCAGAATGCTTCTGAAATTGTTTTTAATGAGTAAAGAGCAATGAAATGTAACATTCTTACCTCTTCTGTCAGAGTTACCTGCAGAAAAAGAAAACAAAAGTCTCTTAGCAACATAGGAACAAGACATTTTAGTAAGTCAGGAAGGATCAAAGACCAAGACAGGAACAAATTTAGTAACTCTCATCATCTGCCTGTAAATCTTTCCTTTAAAACACTAGCTATAAAACCAGGATGTTAAAATGAATTTCTGAGTAAGGAAAAAGGAACAAATCCTGAGTTTTTATCAGCAGAACAAGGAGCTGAAGCCAAGCTTTAACATCACTAAACACAACTTACTGTTTAAACCCACAACCAGCAAGTCACTGGTGTAATTCATTAGCACTTAAATATCAAGAGATAACACTGGGACATAATTTTAAGAGTGTGGCTGAGCCAAGAGTTCAATTAGGAGCAGCTGGGCTCAGGGATGGGGACGAGGAGCATCCAAGGGAAGTCTGTACCTGCTGGGTTGGATGTCTCATCCAGAGGGCACCGGAACAAACCTGTGCCAGGAGAGCAGAGCCTGGCTCTGCCAGGGCAGTGCTGCTGGCACGGGCACCCCTGGCCATGAGCTGTGTGTGGGGAGCTGCAGCACAGGGCTGAGGACAATCCTGGTGGGTTTGGACAAGAGGAACTGCCCCTACAACGTGTGACCTTCTGGCCCAGTCTCTTTCTTGAGCACCACTTAATTCTTCCATGATAACAACAACATTTCCTGCTAAACCTAATTTAGGGCTGCCCTAATGGCAAGGACAGCCCTAAAACTGATTTTGCTCCTTGACAAATTACTTGAGATAAAGAAAGAATTAGGTTTGATCACTTGTTCTCTGGGCTGACATCAAGTGAGGAGCCACTTCTGGCCTTGATGGTGCAATGGCCAATGTGTCATGGCATACACCAGGGGAGTTCACCAAAACTGGTAACCCAAAAAAGGCAGTGGAGACACAAAAATTATTAATTCAGCCCCTCCAGGAGCAGACATCATATTACAAAATCCAGATATTAGCAGAACTTAAGGCTTTTGCCTCCATCTCTCCTGTATGTAGCCTACATTTATACCAAACTTTTCCCATGTGTGTGTCTAAAGCTATGCCAGACTCCTTCGCTCTGCAAAAAAGGATTTGGGTTGAGAAGGAAGCTGGATGAGTTCAGGGGTGGCAGAACACTACAAAAACTGGGTTCTGAACTTCCTTCAACCACATCCCTTCCTGTGCTGGTACCAAAGACAACTTCACTGCAGCTTCAGGGGCTGTGGTTTCCAAAGATTCCCAGAGGAAGAGGGCACACACATCTCACTGAGGTGCAGAGACACCCAGCAGCCAACATCCCTTGGGAAATTGGTTCTTAAGGAATACACACCTGACACCTCCCTGCATTAACTTCACCATCATCTTGCTTCAGGGTTTTCTAATCCACAACCAAGTTACCAATCCTGTTTTTCCACTAAATCCCAAGGTCTAGCAGGCACTGCCATCTTCCTACTGGAAGGTGGAGACAGGCAGTACCCGAATTGGGTCTCAAACAATACAATGAGCCAACCATGGCTGAAGAGCCACAGTTCAGCAAAGATTTCTGGTCACCTCAGCCTCTTTTTGCCTGATTTTTTGCTCTTAACCAGGACTGAGCAGCCAAACAATGTTTTATGGGGTCATTTTCATGATGTGCCAAGAAGAGAATGAGATCAGGATGGCAAGAGAGACAACTTTCTCTCATCTGGACCCTTCAAAGATTGAAGCTGCCCAAGTAATGGGGAAAATTGATAATGTAAGGAGAGAATCACAGAATAGTTTGAGTTGGAAGCAAAGATCATCTAGTGCACCTGTGGATGTCTTTCACTAGATGATCTTAGACCTTTGGTCAGACAAACCTCTTCTCATCTGGGAGATCAGAAAAGGTTTGAGAGTCCTCTTGTTTTGCATCACCATGGAACTGGCCCCAAAGTGTTTTTTCGCTCCATTTTGCTCAGCCAAACAAAAGAAGAGCAAAGAAACAAACCCAGAGGCAGGGTGGCCTGGAGAAGAAGAAGAGGAAGAAGAGGTGGAGGAGGTGCCTACCATTGTGGGAAGCAGAAGAGGTCTCCTGTGTTGTCATCACCATGCTGAAATTCCTCTCTGTCGTCTCTGTCTCCGTGCTGGGGACGGTGGCGCGCGGGGCCGACGGCGTCACGCTGGGGAGCAGGGATGGGGCTGGAGGCACAGGCACGGTTGTCCCCAGGGTGGAGGAGATGTTGAGGCTGCCAGAGGTGGCGTTGGGGGAGATCCTGGTGGCTGTGGTTGGAGGAGGTTTTGGTGCTGTGGTAGGAACAGTCCCTAGAGTGCTCATGTTGAGTCTGTGTGTGTTGGGCGTGGTCCCATCCTCAGGACCTGCTGTAGGAGCTTTGGTGGGGCTCCTGGGGGAGGTGGACACTGTTGTGGGTGGCTCTGGAAGGGAAAAGCACAGGGGAACCTCTGTGAGATTCTCTTCTGTGATACTGAGGGATTTAGATGCTGAAGATTTGTGTGACTGCAACTATAAGATAAAACACCCAACAAATCGTGAGCACAGGACAGGAAATGCTCTGCACAGCAGGTGGTACAAATGTCAAAAAAAACCCCAAACCTGAACAGGTGCTACTTATGGGGATGTCTAAACATTAGAGCCCCTGGAGGTGAGGATCAGTATTGCTCAGAGCCAAACCCATGGGCCCCATTTATGAGCACCTGAAGCTCATCACCCTCTCTCCAACATTTTATGTTACAGCTACGTAGAGGGCAGAAGGAATGAGGCACTGAGCACATTCACACTCGCTCCTTTGATCCTAAAGATGGGATAAAAGAGAGATGAGGAGCACAGTTTACCTGTTGTAATGTTGTTAGCACCTACACTTATCAGGCCACTTCCGAGCAAAAGGAGAAAGAACCACAAATCCATGTTGACCTGGGGAGGAAAGCACAGAACACTTATTAAACCCTCATGAAATATCCCAAAATAATCCAAGGTGGGGATGTTGCTGTGCATCTTGTAAAACTCAGAGGGAGGAATGGAAGTGTGGCTGGAGTCCCTGCAGGCATCTGGATGGGAAGGATTTATGGGTGAGTTCACACAACAAGGGGGAAGAACATGGAGAAATCCCAGTCTGGTGGAGCACCCAAAGTGTCCATGGATGAAGCAGAGAATGGGTGAACTGTGGGAGAGCATGAGAAGAACAAGCTGAGCACTAAAACCAAATATCTGGTCTTAAAGGAGATTAATAAATAGTTCATACAGTGGTCTGCAAATGACTGTACGTGAGCAAACTCAAAGGCAATTCAGCTGAAGACCACTGCAAAGAGCCTTG
Source organism: Pyrgilauda ruficollis (assembly GCF_017590135.1). Lineage (NCBI taxonomy): Eukaryota > Metazoa > Chordata > Aves > Passeriformes > Passeridae > Pyrgilauda > Pyrgilauda ruficollis. Next base: position 787,977 of record NW_024530821.1, read on the forward strand.
ATCCCAAATGCCCCAGAAGTGCAGGCAGGAATGAAGGAGAGGTCATCTCCCCCTGGCTCACTGACACCTGAAATGTTACTGGGCAGGGGCAGAACACTCAGCTCCATTCAAACCCTGCTGGATTCCCTGCACTTGTGGTCAGAACAAACACTCACAAACAATCCAAGAAGATCAGCAAGTTCAGGCTGCACGCCCATACTGTACGTGCTTCCCAGGAAATGTCCAGCAGAATTACAGGACGATGACATCAGTAAAATAATTTCCCCCAGCCCTTTCTAATACAAGATTTTTATGGTGATTTCTTTCCTCTGGAGACCTCAGAAAGCTCCTGAGAAATGGGTATCATTATCTCCTCCCAAACACCTACGGATCCAGAGGCCCAGAGATGTGAGACGTCATCGTGCTGGCCAGGACAGAGCCCAAAGCTGCCAAGTCCAGACCAGCACGTGGCCACGGGGCCTTCCAAGGATGGGCCAACACCTCTCCTCTGCTCTGAGCCCAGAGAGGGCTCAGACACAGCTCTGCTCCTTGCCATGGGCCGGCAGCTGCTGCACGACTCCCGTCCTTCAGGCTTTTGTCCTGTGTCCAGTTGCATCTCCAGGATCTCCCAGGAGAGAGCTGCGAGATCTCGCTGCCAAGTCAACCAGAGGAGCTGCCAAGAACGGGTTTTATTCCCTCCCCCTCCAATAGATCTTGTGTTGTTTGTGCTTCTTCTATTTATTTAAATCTGCTTCATCTAGACCCATCCCAAACTCCGGGCAGAAGGACAACACTGAAGTCATCCGCGCGCTGGAAACGGTATCAGCAGTACAAGATCCTCCCACCTCACCCCAGAGGGTCCTCCCACCAGCACCACCTACTTACATGTTTTTCCTCCCCCTCCAAAAGAAAACCTGGCAAAAATCGACCTTACTCAGTGACCAAAAGGTCAGACAAACCCTGAACCAGAAGGAAACCAAGCTCTGGAGATAAGAGCTTTCCATAGGCTCTGTCCATGGCCGGCCCTGCTGCTGCAAGCAGGACAGGGCTTTCTCCAAGGGTCCCACTGGTGCGAGCAGCCAGCATTCCAGAGGGTTTCATCACCAGTTAAAATATCTGTCTGCATGAATTTGAGCTGATTCAGTCCTCCTGTCACTGGTGAGAGCAGCACTGGTCCTGCAATGCCTCCCCCAGGCTGTGCTCCAGGGTGGGATGTCAGGAAAAACCCACAACCAGTAGTTTGATGGTTTGATGACACGTTCCATTCATGGTGATTAGTACACCCCACTCAGCTTGGTCAGACACTCGCCAGAGTCTGAGATGAGCCTGGTCTACACAGGTTTGGCTTTGGGGAGAAAATCTAATATTTATAAGGAATAAATTATTCCCTGTGAGGGTGGTGAGGCACAGGGTGCCCAGAGAAGCTGTGGTTGCCCCATCCCTGGAAGTGTCCAAGACCAGGTTGGACAGGGCTTGGAGCAGCCTGGGCTAGTGGAGGATATCTCTGTCCAGAGCAGTGGGGTGGAACTGAATGATCTATAAGGTCCTTTTCTAACCCAAACAATTCCATAATTCTATGATCTTTGTACCTTTTTGCAGGAGACAGATTGTCCAGGCATCCCACTGTGGAATCCCACAGAAATAAGGTGCTCATCCCGATGGGACCCACGTGCAAAGCAGGAAGTTGAACACACACTGAAACTCCAGAGAATGGAAATGATGGCACAGAGATGCTCTGAAAACCTCACAAGGGCTGCTGAAAGCACCAAGATCTTGTCATCACAACCACTTCCCTCACTGGGAACCCATCACTGCCACACCAAGGACATCATGGCAAGGGAAAGGGGAAGACTCAGCTCTTCTGTAAGAGCTGCTAGAAAAAAAGTGACCACTCGCTGTGTTTTGATGAATATTTGCACAGAAACACCATTCACAGAGTTGGATATGGCTCCAAAGAGAACGGGGTCAAACAAAGAGTTAAGTTCCCCTTCTTTTGGGATCCTTTGGGATCCCCATTAATTTTGAGTTCTGTTTATTTGGGATCCTGTTCATTCGGAATCCCCATTCATTCTGAGTTCTGTTTATTCGGGATCCTGTTCATCTGGGATCCCCATTAATTTTGAGTTCTGTTTATTTGGGATCCTGTTCATTTGGGATTCCCATTCATTCGTGGTTCTGCTAATCCGTGATCCCACTCATTTGGAATCCCATTCATCTAGCATTCCCATTGATTTAGTATCCCATTAATTTAGGGTCCCTATTCACATTAGGTCCCCGTTCATCTGGGATCCCACTCATCCCATTTCTGCTCCTGTTCTGGGCAAGCTGTGCCAGAGCCTCCCCACATCCTCCCCACACTTTCCCTTGGTATTAAAGCAGGACACAGAGGGTGGGAGCAAAGAAGGAAAGGCCAGGAATCCCCTCTCTGCTCTCCATTATCGGGAAATAACCCACAAAGGATAAAAGAGTTTGGGTTTATTTCCATAAACCATGATTGTTACGTGGATGAGAACTACAGAAGATTCCTGGACTGGCTGCAAAGCCCCTTTGGGATGGTGGGATGATCACAGAATCGTTTAGGTTGCAAAAGACCCTTAAGCTCATCCAGTCCAGCCATCGATGAGGGTCCCTCCTTCGCTGAGCTGGCAGCAGAGCTCTGGGATTACATCAGCGGGCAGAGAGCTCTAAACCCCCCTTGATCCTACATTTAATCAGTTCATTGATCCATGAGTGGATTGCAGGAGGAGGAAGGGCTTGGCAAGGGGAGATAATGCTGGATTTCCCCAAGCCTTGCCCCGCTTTGGTGAAGAAAGCTGGAGGCGGGCGGTCCGTGCAGAACCTGAGTTTTCATGGCTTTATTACTGTGACTGTCAGAAGGAATGGGATGCTGGGAGCATCCCAGCTTGCCGTGCACATCATTACCCAAAAATCCAAATCCCTGGAGCTGCTCCTGTGACCGGCCATCATCTGCCAGAGCTGCTTTATCACCTTAAAACCAGATCCGGAGCAGGGAGCAGGCAAAGAGCCCTGCACTGGGGGAGGGCTGTGCCAGCCCAGCTCCCACTTCCCAGCCCCTGCTCTAAACCACTCCTTATTCCCAAAAGCAGCATAAATAACGCCAGCAGTTCATCGTTCCCCACTCCTTAACATAAAAGGCCTCGAGAGTCCTACCCCAAAGCTGGAGAAACCTGAGTCTCCCTTCCCCCTCGGCTCCCCCTCCCTGCTGGTTTCGGAAACGGAGAGGAAATACTTGTAATGTTATCAACATAAACACAGCTCTTGGCCGGCTGCAACATCCTGCGAGCTCTGCAGAAAAACACCCTGACGTCAGGGCGCCGGCTCTGCCCAGGAGAAGGGAGCTGCAGGCTCTGGCAGCGCTGCTCCACAGGCTCGGGATGCTCGGCATCGTGGCTCCTTCTTTTTTCAAAGATCAGGCTTGGAAAACTCAATAATTGCCACTGGTGTGCCCATAAATATTATATATATATACATATTTTTTTTTAATATTGATACAGATATAGATATATAGTGTATGTACACTGTATTCTTCCATAAACTGCTTGGGATCTTCATTATAGGAAAGGCTGGATTTTAAGCTGCAGGATGTGTGTTTTAAAAGAAGCAGAACTTGTCAGGATGATTGATGCCGGAGGGGGGAGAAAAAAAATAAAGGAAATAATCTCTTTACAAAGTAATAAGTGGCTTCAAAATGCCTGTGCTGGTGCTACAGGGGGGTCAGGCTGCAGGATCACCCTGCCGTGCTTCCAGAATGCAAAGAATTAGAGTTTATTGCTGCAGAAACTGCCCAGATCCAACCCGGATACAGCCGTCCACAATCAAAGGCAGGATTTACCCCCACCTCTGACATATTCCTAATTCCTGGAAAATGAGGCAATCTTTTTCTGTGTGCACTGAGGAGACACAACCTGAATTCTAACCAGCTTTCCCGGGACCCCAGAAATCCCTGCTGTCATCAGGAGGATGCTGAAAGGCAGTGGCTCAACTGAGACTGCTTCGTGCTGGCTCCAGCTGCAGTGAAAAATAAAAATAATGTTCAGTTTTCCTTTTTATTTGTTGGCAGGGGGAGAGGGTGCAGAACTGGGAGCAAGGTTGGCTCTTTGAAGCAGCTCACAGTAGGGCGAGAACAAGCATGAGCATAAAGAAAGGGGAAAAAGGTCATTTTTTTTATTCTTTTTGGTGGCAGCAAGCCATCAGCATGGCTCAGCCACCCTGGAAAACAAACCTGCCATTCCCTCTCCCCCTCCCTGCTCCTTTTAAATCCTGTTTGTGGATTTCCAGCCTCTCACTGGAGCTGTGATTTACGGCAGAGGAGTTGGTCTGATAGCAGGGCAACTTCACCATAACCCAAACCTCTCAGTGAGATGCAGAGGATGTAAAAACACACATGGAATAGCCGAGGGCTGCAGCGAGTTGGCCACCACAGGGAGAGAAGAATTGAATTTAGGGAGGAAAAAGGGTTTTGTTGCACTAAAACGCAGTGACTAATTCCTTGCATGTGTCTCCGAAGCTGAAGCGAGGCCTTTGATGTGTCACTGAACACTATCCCCCACCCTCTGCTGTTCCACTCTTCACCAGAAAAGATGAATCACAGCAGCCATTCACCCTTTTTGAAAATCCATTTAGTTTTCTTTTTTTTCCTTTCTTCTTTTAAATAAACAGGCAGCTCCACACGAGCGACAGCCCCTGTACGAGCGGGGCAGGAGGAGGAGGAGGAGGAGGATGAGCCTGTGGGCAGGGCCTGAGCTTGGCTTTCTCCACCTGCTCATCCTTCCACAAATCACTGCTCTCCTGCACACCAGGATTTGCTCATGGCATGGTTTGGGAGGCACCTCAAAATCCATCCAGTTCCAATCCACCTGGTGTGGGCAAGGACACCTTCCGCTAGCCCAGGCTGCTCCAAGCCCTGTCCAACCTGGCCTTGGACACTTCCAGGGATTCAGGGACAGCCACAGCTTCTCTGGGCAACCTGTGCCAGGGCTTTAACAATCTCACATTAATGAATTTCTCCACCTAATTCTCCTTTCTGGCAGTGTGAAGCCATGTCATCCTGTCCCATCACGCCAGGCCCTTGTTCAAAGTCTCTCTCCAGCTCCCCTGGAGCCCCTTTTGGCACTGGAAGGTTGTGAAGGCCTCCCTGGAACCTTCTCTTCTCCAGGAGAACACCCCCAACTCTCCCATTTGTCTCCAGAGCAGAGGGGCTCCAGTTCTGGGAGCATTTTCATGTCCTTCAGTTCAACAGGTGAACACACACTCACCTTTCAAAGAATAACATATGTGCAAGGATGGAACCCAACCCTATTCCCACCTGGATTTCTGGGCACCTAGAAATATCTGTCACTGCTAGGATAATGTGAAAATCTGCTCTGAACCACGATCAGGCTTTCCTGTGGATATGAACCTGAGTGAGAACCCATCCCATGGTGATCCTCTCCCAAAGCCCACCCAGCAGCAGCAACGTGTGTGAAGCCATTGTGGGGGGATGGAGAGGATCAGGTGCTCACCAGCCAGAACCTGGAAGGAGGTTCCCCAAGCAGGTCCAGGGAGGGGATCCTGCCCCTCTGCTCAGCACTGGGGAGGCCACACCTGGAGCACTGGGTCCCAGCACAAGAGGGACATGGACAGACTGGGGACAGCCCAGGGAGGGGGCTGGAGCATCTCTGCCCTGAGGAAGGGCTGGGAGAGCTGGGACTGCTCAGAAGGAGAAGAGAAGGCTCCAGGGGCCTCATCCCTGTCCATCAACACCTGCAGGGAGGGTGCAGAGAGAACAGAGCCAGGCTCTGTCAGTGGTGGCCAGGGACAGGACAAGGGGCCACGGGCACACACTGGCCCCAGGAGGGTCCCTCTGAACATCAGGGAACACATTTTGGCTGTGAGATGCTGACACAGGTTGTCCAAGGATGTTGTGGATTCTCCTGCCTTGGAAATATTCCAAATTTGTCTGGACACTGTTCTGTGCAACCGGATCTGGCAGCTCTGCTGGAGCAGGAGGTTGGATCAGATAACTTCCAGAGGTTCCTTCCAAAATCAATCACTGTGTTTCTGTAACTGCCTGTCCTGCAAATTGTTCAAAAAGCAAAGCTGCTGGGATTGAAGCTCATAGTGGAGTAAGAAAGCACCAGCACTGAGGAGGAGATCCCTACACCGTGCAGGATGCTGGAAGGGATTCATAAGGATCACCAAGTCCAGCTCCTGATCCTGAACAGGACAACCCCAAAAATCACATCACGTGCCTGAGAGCTGCTGAACACTTCTGTGCCTGAGCATTTCTGGAACTGAAAAATAAATTGATGAGGTTTTCAGCAAAAAAAACCCCAAACCTAAAAATCAGCTAAAAACAATAAATGTGGATGCTTTTGGGACACGAAATAGTTCCACTTCCTACAAAGATGCAGAAATGGTGACAGTGGGTACCAGTCACTGCACCAGAGAATGGCTTGGGCTGGAAGGGACCCTAAGGATGATCCAGTTCCAACCCCCACAATTAGTCCCCTGTAACTGGCACATCAGACCTTGCTCTTCTGTAATGTCTTGCTTTTGGGAAAGAATTCTATCCCTGCGTGTTTAAAAACAAGCAACTACTAACAAACAGCCTACAGACTTGATGTTCTCATGCTAAAAATATGGAAGTAAAAGCCAGGGGATGAGGCCACATCCCTGGATGAAGCCAGGAGCAGATCCGTGGCACATCTAACACCAAAGCCCTCAAAGATCCTTGTCCATGGAAGGGCACCCCTGCCACAGCCACCACCTGGAAACCACCCGAGGTGCCTTGGAGGGAAGAACTACAAATACAAATTATTTTCCTAATAATAATTTTCCTAATAACTCTCATAATTAGGACAGGTTTAATTCGCCCTCAGCCACTCTTTTCTCCTGGCGCCACAGATGTGTGATCCTGGGAATATGTGCCAGTTGCTACTGCAGAATAAACTGGGGTGGCTTGGGGAACAAATTATGGAAGAGACAGAGGGGATGAAAAGTTTCCTGGGCCTGTAGCAATGCAGAATGACCTGCTGGAGAGGGTTTCCTAAAGGATAGAGCATTGAGCAGGGACAGGTAAGTGCCAAGAGAAGGGGAAGTTTTGAGGAGGAGAGCAGAGGAAGCTGTCAGGGCAGGGAGGAGGAAGATGAAGGACCTGGTCCAGGAGGAAGGTGCTGGGATGGAGGTGAGGGATGGGGTGCAGCAGGAGCTGTGCTGCCAATGAGAGAAGGAGGTGAGACCTTTTCTGGGATGATTAACACAGATCTGCCAAAGAAAACGCCCTCAGAGCTTGTAAAAACCCCTGGCTAGTACAAGACCACTCTCCTGGTGTGCTTTCCCGTGGGATCAGCACTGCAGCCGCAGCACGGCACCGGGAAGTGGAGAACAACCGCCAGGGAGGCACGGGAGAAGCTGCCTCAACTCATCATTCAAAACCATTAATTAATAATCAAAACAAAAAAAAATCAAGGCACACAGGAGCATATTTCCTTAAATATCCCGTTCTAGGGTGTCCCCTCCTAAGTGCCAGGCGTGTACAAAGGAAACACGAGCACAGTTCACATTCCAGCTATGAAAAGGATGGGTTGATTTTGATGGAGGAGTCAGGATGAAGGATGGCTATTATTCAGCATGACAACATCCCTACCTAGCAAAATGCCTTTCAGAGAGAGCGAGCGGTGCGTGGGGAGGAGAAACGAGGCTTAAAATTAAAGAAACCCCCACAAAGAAAAAAAAAAATAAATAAAAGCCCAGCTTTTGGGCTCAGCCCTTTCTGCAGGACTGGGATGAAGTCCCAGCTCTACGGCAAGATTGAGCTGGGAGCATTCAGGCAGCGAGGGCTCGGAGCATCCTACTTAAAACAAAGGTGTCGGAGGGGGATCGCTCGCGTGACAGCCTTAAAATCTCCTTACACAGGCTCAGCCCCAATGAAAACGCATGCGTTCGGTCATGCAGCTTTAATCTCCGTGGTCGTGCTTACCCTGAAATCCACCCGGGACACCTGTAGGTGCGGGGAGCAGCCAGCCCGTCCCACGGAGCAGCCCCCGGGGCTAAGAAAGTGCCGCGGGAGCCGTGAAATCACCGCTTTACCTGCGGTAATTCTGCACCGCTGCTCGGTTCAGCCCTGTTGCCACAGTAACACTTGTGGTGTAGCCGAGATCACTGATTATGAAACTAGGAAAAAAATCAGAGGCTGCTAATTAGGATATACTCCAGTTCTCCAAAAGCTCCATATTAATGACATTACGATTGCGAGCGCAGGGAAAACAGATGCCAGGAAGAATCACCTCGGTCAGCGCCCGTGGCCAACAGCTGCTTTTTTTTTTTTTTTTGTGTTTTTTTTTTTTTTTTTTTATAGACAGGTCTTAAACATTCAGCCTGCAAATTCCTTGTAAGATCGACTTGTTGTTTTCCTCCTCTTTGAGCAAACGTGCAAGACTCGGTGGAACAGTCTTTACTCTTTACATATATTTGCATGTATTAGACTGGGGAAAAAAAACAAAAACAAGGGTTGAGGATGAGGTACAAATGGTGACAGCCAGAGCGGGGCCAGAGATGCATCCCCTGCATCCCTCATTAACTGTGTTTCTCTGTTTCCCAGATAAACCAAAATCATGATTTTACCAGTGCCTGCGAGGGTTTATAAACAAGGTTTGCAAACGAGGGGAGCTGGATTTGAAGCGTATTCCTCCCTGACTTATGTGAGTGCCAAAAGCATTGTGAGGCACGTCTTCTGCTGAAGGTTTCGAGCTGAAAAGTCTGACTGGAGCAGTTGTGCTGCCAGACACAACTGTTTTTCAGCACAATCCACAAATAAGACATCGGAGCGTGTTTCCAGGTGAAAGGAAAATTGCCTGACAGGTATTTCTGGAGCTGCAAGCCCAGAGAGATGCTGCCTTAAAAAGTCAGCTCATCAAAATGCCATGATTTTTTTCAATTTTCTCAGATGACCAATGCAGTGAGTGGATGAAATGGTACTGAACATGCAGGGCCAGGGAAAAGTGAGTTCATGGATTTTAGAGAGTTTATAAGAGCTTCCTATTCTGAAAGTGTCCAAGGCTAGACTGGACAGGGCTTGGAGCCATCTGGGATAGTGGAAAGGGTGGAACAAGATGGTCCTGAAGGTCCTGTCCAACCTGGCCTTGGGCACTTCCAGTGATGGGGCAGCCACAGCTTCTCTGGGCACCCTGTGCCAGTGTTTTACCACTCTTACTGTAATAAACATGTTCCTTACATCCAGAACTTGGAGAACAACTGGGGACCCACCTCTTTATCCCCTGCTCTGAGGCAGGAAGATAAGTGAGATTAATTTTTTTTCTCCAGCAGCATCACCTAAAGCCTTGAAAGCACAGAGTCCCCCGCTCACAACTGTACGAAGCAATTTCTCCTCCCACTCATCAGCAATACTGAGGAAGTGTTAGATGGAGTGTTAATTACCTATAAATGTGATTTATTAGCTGGAAACAATACAAGACACCCACCAACCATCACATACAAGCAACTGGCAAAGCATGAGGGCACCCAGTCCTGGGCAGACTGGGATTGGCACGTTGCAGATAACAAATTAATACAACCAGTGGGATTCATTTGATGGTTTAGTTGGAGGCATTATTTCCAACCTTTTAATAGGCTTATTTACAGGAATTAGTCCTTTAATGCTGTGTGCTCGTGTATCCAGTGCAGTATAAGCTGGCTGGATGTGACCACAGAGAGAACATCTGCTTTTGTGAGCATTTAGGGAAATTATTGCCAATTACAGGGACGGCAGGTGAGGGCAGCTGGGGAGGGAGGATGTGCCAGGAGGGATGAGGAGCCTTGCTAGAAGCTGATGTGAGCAGGAAGTGCCCTTGGAACATAAATACCTCAGCAAAAAGGAGCTGTTGCCCAGAGTGCCACCAAAATATCCTCAGCAAGGAAAGGATTTCCAAGGCCTGCAGAGTTTAGGGGTGATCCCTGTGTCAAGGGAAATACAGGTTGGATATCAGGAAAAAGTTTTTCACAGAAAGGTGATAAAGTTGTGGAATGGCCTGCCCAGGGACTCCACCACCATCCCTGGGTGTGTTTAACAAAGCCTGGATGTGGCACTGGGTGCCAGGGTTTATTGAGGTGTTGGGGCTGGGTTGGACTCGATGATCTTGGAGGTCTCTTCCAACCTGGTCATTCTGGAAATTCTGTAAATCCTTGTTATCATTCACACTGTCAGCATTTTGAGCACTTCAGTCTCCCAAATATTTCTTCTCCTGCTCCTGAAAAATGACCACACCCTGCTTGCCTCCAGTAGCTCTATTTCCACCTTTATCTTTCTTTCTTTTTTTCCATCTGTTTTCTATCATTTTTTTCTAATCTGCCTTTTCTTCACCTTTCTATCTCCCATGCCCAAGAGGGGTGTCTTTATTTAAAGCAAAGTGATGCTGCAGGACAGGTCATGGAGCCAAACCAAGCTGGGCACCTTCTATCATTGCTACTGCTATAAACACATCATGTAAAAATGTATTTATGGGTGTGACCAGAAGGTCAAGGGAGGGGATTCTGCCTCCAGTGCTGTGTCCAGCTCTGGGATCTCCAACAGCAGGAGGACTTGGAGCTGCTGGAGCAAATCCAGAGGAGTCCAGGAGATGCTCCAAGGGCTGGAGCCAGGCTGGGAGAGCTGGGGGTGCTCACCCAGCAAAGGCTCCAGGGAGAGCACAGAGATCCTTCCAGGGCCTAAAGGAGCTCCAGGAGAGCTGGAGAGGGACTGGGGACAAGGGATGGAGGGACAGGACACAGGGAATGGCTCCCACTGCCAGAGGGCAGGGATATTGGGAATTAGGAATTCCTCCCTGTGAGGGTGGGCAGGCCCTGGCACAGGGTGCCCAGAGAAGCTGTGGCTGCTCCTGGATCCCTGGAAGTGTCCAAGGCCAGGTTGGACAGGGCTTGGAGCACCCTGGGCTAGGGGAAGGTGTCCCTGCCCATGGCAGGGGGGTGGAACTAGACGATCTTTAAGCTTCCCTCCAACCCAAACCATCCTGTGATTCTATATTTCTCAGATTTATATATCTATAAACCCATTATAAACCTAATATAATATAGCTACTACAAATTATATATAGATTTTGCTATAAACCTACCATAAACCCAATATCACTGCAATAAACATATTTCCTGCTGACTCAAGATTGTAAGAACTAGTCCTAAACACCATGGTGGGTACAGGCCCCTGCTGGTACCAACACAAAACCTAACGTTCAGTAGTTCTGAAAAATATATAATTAAAATGCAGCTTCTTATCTTTGAAGTGATTAACCAACATCCTGGGACGACTGACTTTTAGCCCTGCCATGTTATTCACAATTCATCCTCCATTTTCATCTCCCCAACAAAAGGCTGAACTCAACTGTATTATTGTCAGCCAGGGCTTTTATCTGCAGCCTTTGGAGCAGTCAAGGCATGGGACAGAACAATGGCTCTCACAGGAGAACAAATACAATCTCAACAAAAACACCCTATGGCTAAGGTCTAAACCAGTCTTTTTTTGGGTAGCTAGGAATTCCAGAGCACCCTATATTAAAAAAAAAAAAAAAAAAAAAAAAAAAAAAAGGGAGAATGAGGACTCGGATAGGAAGAGTAAGCTGACATTCAGCACTGCTGTGTTCTTCCTTCCAGGATGGCATTGAAAATTAGAGTATCACATAAAATCAAGGAAAAGGAAAGCTGAAGGTGGAGTAGCAAGCCCAGAGCTCCATGGAGATGTTGGGGAGGTCCAGATGGGACCTCCTCTCCAGGAAAGCCCCGGCCCAAACCACAACGATTTCTCTTGTGAAATCCACCCCAAAAGCAGCCACAGAGCAGCTGTGTGTGGTTTCCACATCCTCAGCCAAGGGAGCAGCACCTGCTCCTACTTTTGGGGTTTGGTAGAGAAACGCTCCTCCCCAGCAGTGGCTGGGCAAGGAACTGGGTCTGGCTGTGGTGTCCTCCCTGCTGAACACAAGGGTTTCCAGCAGCAACGTGGCTCTGGGCTCAGGAGTGACCCCAAAGTCAGGAAAAGCACGACTGACAGCCCTGGCAAGGTGGGGTATTGGGTGAGGGACAGCAGAGCCATGGTGGTCCACAGAGGCCACCAGCCCCCATGACCAGCCCATCTTCCTCCCCTCTAGATGGAGCTGCAGGAGAAGCCTGAAGTGAAGGTGGATGCACCCCATCATCTCCAAAACAGAACCACAGAGTCATGGAATGGTTTGGGTGGGAAGAGACCTTAGAGACCATCCAGTTCCACCCTCCTGCCACGGGCAGGGACACCTTCACTATCCCAGGCTGCTCCAAGCCCTGTCCAGCCTGGCCTTGGAGACTTCCAGGGATCCAGGGGCAGCCACAGCTTCTCTGGGCACCCTGTGCCAGGGCCTGCCCACCCTCACAGGGAGGAATTTCTTCTCAATATCCAACCCTGCCCTTTGTAGCTTTGCAGCCATTCCCCTTTGCCCTGTCACCTGCAGCTCAGTGCTAGAAAAGAGAACAAGTTCCTGAGGCAATTTCATCAAAACCAGCAAATTACCAGTTTAATTACTCCATCCCGCCACATACCAGAAAAACACCATCATGGCAAATCAGAAAGTACAGAGCCCCCCAAAATAATGCCCCCATCCTTTGATGAGGCAATTCTGTGCTGAAAACCTGCTCAAAAGCCTGGAAGAGCTGCTGGGCTCGGGGGCACCACAGAGGCAGCAGCTGCAGGAAGGAACAGCTCCTCTGGAGTGTTTGGAGAGTGTGTTTGCACTGAGACCACAAATATATTTTTGACACACGTAGGCAGCAGTGAAGAGATGAATCCTGGCCATTCCACGTGCAAAACAAATACAGAGAGGGAATTTCAAGTTTCTTTGATGACAGCAAAGCCTGGGTGTGTAAGAGACAGCAGAGTCAAAGTAATGCTGGAATTCAGTTTTTTATGACCCTTTTTGCTTTTTTCCCAATAAACAAGGTCTCCCTGAGCAGCCATTAAACATCACCATTTGTCACTTAGATTTTAGTGATATGAAAATAAACATTAAGAGGCTACGACAGAGCTCAAATCCCCCTGCGTTAGGCACCTAAGCCAAACAAAATTATGCTGCATTAAATTCATTTCCATCCCATCCAGAAGGACAGAGCCCTCCACTCGGGTTAAATCATTCCAAAAGCAACGAAGACGACAGCACCCGAGACATCCCTATCCTTGAAAGTCCTTGCTGTTCCTTTCAAAAGGCTTTGAAAAGCAGCTTTCCTACAAAAACACCCTTTTCCATCACGCCCTGGATAGGAGCATAATACACAGAAGGCTCCTCAGTGTTGCTGTTAAATAAGAGACCCCCCAAACCAGGCATTAAATGGTACAGGAGCTCCCACACAACAGAGAGGGCTTTCTGTGCCTGCAGGGACACAACACAAAGTCTGTTGCTCCAGACCAGGATGGTGTTTGGTGGTGCAAGGGCCCAGCCTGACAAACTCATCCTTTTTACAGGGTCAAGGCATGGGCTGGGTTGGAAGAGACCTGAAAAACCATCCAGTTTCACATGGACAGCGACACCTTCTGCTCGACCAAGTTGCTCCAAGCTGGTCTTTAACATTTCCAGGGATCCAGGGGCAGCCACAGCTGCTCTGGGCACCCTGTGCCAGGGCTCATCACCCACACAGGGAGGAATTTCTTCTCAATATCCCATCCAACCCTGCCCTCTGGCAGTGGGAGCCATTCCCTGTGTCCTGTCACTCTATCCCTTGTCCCCAGTCCCTCTCCAGCTCTCCTGGAGCCCCTTTAGGCCCTGGAAGGGGCCCTGAGCTCCCCTAGGATCCCTCTCTTCTCCAGGTGAGCACCTCCAATCCCTGGAGCATCTCCTGGACTCCTCTGGATTTGCTCCAGCAGTTCCACGTCTTTCCTGTACTGAGGATCCCAGAGCTGGACACAGCACTGGAGGTGCAGCATCTTGAGAGCAGAGTAGAGAAGAGAAATCTCCTCCCTTGACCTGCTGGCCACCCTTCTTAGGACACAGCTTGATTCTGCTCCTGGGCTGTGAGCTGGCTCATTTTTCATCACCAGCACCCCCAAATCCTTCTGGATTAATCCCCCAGTGTGTTCTGATGCTGGGAATGCCCCAACCCAGGCACAGGACCTTAGACTTGGCCTTGTTTAAGCTCAGGAGGATGCTCCTCAGCCTGCCAAGGTCCCTCAGCATGGCATCCTGTCCCTCATGTCAATCACCTGCACCTCTCAGCTTGGTGCCATCACTTCTGACTCCGTGCCATGCACCTTGAGGCCATCCTGGCTGAAATCCTCCTTGTTGTCCTTAGTCCAAACCAAATCCAGTCCCATCCTTCAGTGACACACATCTCCAAGCTATGCCCTATCCCAAATCAGACATTCCTGGATGATTATTTGTGGGATTGGTTCATCTTAAATGGGTGATGTTCTACCCCAAGCCATGCTGTGCTTGCACAGCAGTGGGGGAAGATCTCCTGCAATCCTTCCACAACCAAAAGCAGGGATGTTCCAAAGAGGAGGAGAAAAGGAGAAGATGTCATTCTGGGAGGTGCAAAAGGCTTAAACCCAAAATCCTACAGATGGAAAAGAGGCAACATGTAATACACAGACAAAGCAATAGGGATATTACGAGCAGTCAGTTCATTACAGGGTTATTTTTGGACACAGCAGTGCTGGGTTCATGGTTGGACTCAATGATCTGAGAGGTCTTTTCCAACCTAAATGAGTCTGTGATTCTATTTCTACCTTAATAACACCCTCATGTTAGGGCACTGATCTCAAAGGAACCATCTCCATGTAATTTCAGAGATCCAGATGTGATTTCCAGAAGTGCCTTAACTTAAATACAAACTAACCAGCCTGTAATCCTCTGTGGAATACTTTCCTCTACTCCTTTTTCCCCCATGGGTTCTGGGTGTGATCTGCCTGCTTTTAAAGCCCAAGTTTGCCAAATGTTATGGGATCTCTTTATATCCTGTGTACATCCCTGATGTTCCGAAGTACAAATGTGTGTACAATTACACATCTGGATGCTGACTGCTCCCCACCTCCCACTCTGGGAGCTGTAGGAAAGGCACACCTGGAGTTTTTGGAAAACATGGTGCCATCTTCATTGTCAGTTCATGAATTAATCCATGAGCAGTGCAAGGAGGGGATTAACTTTGCTGAGGGAAAGTCTGCTATCTCCACCACCACTTTGCAGAGGATGAAGACAAAGGAGCCTGAGTGGAATTCTGACTGTCCTCACCTCCAAAGCAGTGAAGATGACAGGCACAGCTCAGCCTCTAAAGCAGATTTTGCACCACTGGAAAAGACTGGACAGGGAGAGCACAGGAAAAGCAGGGCAACCCCTGCTCTCTCCAGGTGGCCTTTCCTGGCAGCAGAGGACATTTCAGGTGTGGGATACTCTTAAACCACCTGGAGGAACCAGTTATTCATGGCAGAAGCTGAGACATTATTAAGAGTCAAGGAAGGAACATCAGCAGTGGGGTGACTTTTAATCCTTGCTGGCGTGGACTGGAATTAACATTAATGAGTTTGAAATGAAAGGCCACCCATCCCAACTCACATCTCTGGCTGTGACATTAATGTAGGGCCAGAATCGACCCAACACCATCTTCCCCCTGACCTATTTGGGCACAGAGATGAGATCCCCAAAAACACCTCACAATATCCAGCCTGGTGGCACTGCCAAGGACTGTTTTTTATCCCCACCTCCTCAAAGAGGACACTTTGAGGTACAGGAGAAGCTGTAACACATCTCTGGAAGCTGCCTCAGTACAAAGGGAAAGACCTGGAGGGAAGGGAAGTTTCAGGTGATTTGGTTGAAGGATGCAGCTGTTGCTGAGCAGCTTTAACTCCTCTCATCCCAGATTAGCTCCTCAGATTTTACCAGGACCTTTCCAGATGTTCCACTTGCTGGAACGATGCCACGTTTGTGTGTCAGACTAAACATCTGTGCTTTTAAGCCTGGGATTTTCAGATCAGATCTATGTGTTTGGAGGGGGAAAATAACAACACAAACTGTCTGTAAGGGGAGCTCCATTGAACAGAGCCACCATTATTTCTTCCTCCCCATCCCCCACACAACCCCTCCTCCCTCCACAGGCAAAGCTTTTCAACAGATTTCAGGAAAATGTGGAGAAAAACAATATTGTACATTTTATGTGCTCAGTCTTTTCCTGTTAAGTCAGAGAGGAGCTACCAGAAACACAGCCTGCAGTTGGCATCTTCCCCTCCTGCCTTTCTGCTTCAGGAGAGCACCAAACTTGGGGTCTGGGGTTTGAGGACCAGCTGGGCAGCCCAGTATGAACTGGGAAAGGTGCTGGTTTACCCATGGGTGTGTGCACCACTCCTGCTCTTACAGGGCAGGAAGTGATGGAAGGATCATTGGAAGTGGTGACAGTATCCCTCAAGTTTGGCTTCAGGGGCTCCATAAATCTCCATCAGCTCCACTCTTCCACCCTCCCAGTTGGTCCCTGCTGACACCCATCCCCACCCTCACCTGAAGACAAGAGTTAAATATTTCTGTGCTCTAATTTGTGGTCAGCTGAGGGGAACATGATCTGTGCTTCTGGCGTGATGCCTCATCAGAGGGGCACCCAGTGTCCCACCATCAGCATCACCTCGTGCCTCAGCACCTTTGTTCTGCCCCTGCACCTCCCTCACTGCAAAGAATTTTTTTCCAATATCCATCCAAACCTGTCCCTGCTGCCCAGCACCACTCCAGGCTTTTCCCTGTATCCCACAAGATCCTCACGGCCCAACAGCATTTTTGTGTGGGGCTTTTGCTTCTTTCCCATTTCAAAAGACCGGAGATATTACAAGAGCTGGGATGTGGAACAACAAAATTGGGGGTTTAACAGCCTGGCAGGTAAAAACCATGAGTCACAAAGCACAGGAGCACTCAGGGACATCAAATTGCACAAGCCCTGCAGTAACCTGAGGACTTGGGGGGGTGGGAGGAGGGAAATCTGGCGCCTCATGCTCACACCGAGCGGGTCCCTGGAGCAAAGCATTCCCAGAACCACACCTACAAGATTCTGGAATTCTCACCTGCCATGAGCCAGGGAGCCAGCCTGGAAGCAGGTGAGAAGCTCAAGAACAGTGAGGTGTCCCAAATCTTTGCCATCACTTCCATCCTGCCTTGCTGTGCAGAAGCTTCAGCCTTGGGGAGCCAGATATTGTTTCAGCATGACAGGATAACAGCATCAGGTTTTTGTGTGTCATTGTGCACCCAGCTCCCCTCTCCCAGCCCAAAGGAGCTGCCATTTGGCCTATTTCCACCCTTTTTATAGAGGAAACCAGCACCAGGATCAAAGGAGGCTCCTGGGTGAGAGGCTGATGGGAAAGGGCAGGAACTGGAGAGGTGACAGCGAGGAGATGGAGCTGAGCAAAGTGAGGGGTTGTTCCTTTGTGCCGCAGCCTCTGGCCATGAAACCTGAGTGGCAGCACAGATTATGCTGAGTAGCAGAGGAAGGAGAGAGAAAAACACCTGTGCTTGGGTTGATGAAAATATTGGGTGACTGCATGAAAGGGAGAGCTCCTGCTTCTGCTTCTCCTGAGTGTCGCTGCTCTGGGTCATCCTAAAAAAGGTTCAGTGTTGCTCAGCTTATTTTTCTCTCATGCCTTTACTCAATTCCATCAGGTTCTGTGTGCAAAGAGGGCTGCCAGATGATATTTAATTACTCAAATACAAGCACTCAAATGATCCCAGGTTTTACTGGGAGAGAAAGAGTGTTGCTCAGCTTATTTTTCTCTCATGCCTTTACTCAATTCCATCAGGTTCTGTGTGCAAAGAGGGCTGCCAGATGATATTTAATTACTCAAATACAGGCACCTCAAATACAGGCCCTCAAATGACCCCAGGTTTTACTGGGAGAGGAAAATTTGATGTCAAGTCTTACCCTGGAAGTCCTTTGGTTGCACTAGATGGAAAAAGCTCTATTGGGAAGTGAAGCAAACACAAAGAGGCCTTAATTCCCTGCTGAACCAAACCTTGGCATTCCCACAGAATGGACCAACAGAAGTGATCTTTTTCCTTCCTTTTCCCCAGCAAAATGAGAAGCACCTCCAACATTTGGCTATTCCAAAGCCTCTCAGGGATCTGCATCATGGATGTTCAAAGCCTTCTATTCACCTTGGGCTGTGTTATCCCAGCTCTTTTCAAGGAGAACTCCTTGTGAAAGTCAGTTAAAGGCAGGGCCAGGCTGTATTTACCTTGGCACCTGATTGCCTTCCAGAGTCCTCCTATTTCCTCCCTGAGTAATTAATTAATAGCTTGTCAGTGAGGAAAAAGAACTTCACCCCATTATTCCCAAGTCTTTTGCCACTGTGGCCAAACCCTTGAGCATGCCCAACACTTGCAGTTTGTCACAGTATTGCGAAATACAGAAGCTACCAATAAAAACCCTGAAATCCCTCTTTTGGGATGTTACAGGGATTAAGCTGCTTCCAAAGATGAGATGCAAGGTCACCCAGAAGTGCTGGAGCTGATAAACAACCCCAGGACCGCTTTATAATCTCTGCCAAACAAGTCCAGTATATCAGAAAAAGGTTCAGAAAGGTGAAACACCTGTTATATATCATTTCCAAAGCTCCTGCTGAGGGGGAAAAATAAAAAATCCCTCCTTGCTGCTGCTGCAGAAAGCTTTAATCCCAGGCTCCAGGAGCTTTCCATCCCAAATGCAGCACACCAAAACACGCTGCCGTTGCCCAACTGACCCATATATTTTTTTCCCCTTTATGAACTGGGTGAATAAGTTCATAAAATAACAAAACCATCTTATTTCCACTGAGAAAACACAATTCCCTCCGAGCAAGGTGTGATCCCAGCCTTGCTCTCCCGACGCCGAGTCCCCTCCTGACCTATTTATGGAAGCGCTGCCGCGAGGATTTCGGCGTGATCCGCCCTGGAAAAGCCTAAAATTACACTGCCCTCCGAAGAGCTGGGATAAATTGACCCCTCTAAGCAAAGGGTTTGCTAGGCTTTTATCTTTTATCTTACAAATTTTATCTTCCCCCCATTGTTGGCTGACACTGGAGCGGAATAATGAGACGATGCGGGGTTCTACGGGCACGATTGGAAAACTCTGCCTTGGCAACTCAATTGTATCCCTGATGCCTGTGCTGGCTTTTATACAGAGCTACTCGTTGGGAAAGCTGCTCCTGATTTTACACACTCACTCCATAAAGCTGCATTTATGATTTTCTTCCATTTATTTTTGCCCGGTGTTTCGGCAAAGGGAATTAGTTGTGGGGTTTGGCGCTGGGATGGAGAAGTGTTTTTATAAAAAAAAGTCTGGGGGGGGATTGCTCTGGTTGTATTTTTGTGCCCTTCATCCAGTCTAGACATGAAAGTCTCAGGATGCAGATGATTTCCACCTCTCTGCAGAAATTGTGCCATGGTATTAAAAAAAGGGATGAAAGGAACAATAAGCTCCGAGACGTGTCTAAAATTAGAGGTTCACAAAACAATCTGAGTTTATAATATCCCCAGTACAATAAAAGCCAAGAGCAAGCGGGCCAATTATTTTAAAACTGCAGGATAAAAGGAAACCTTGATCAAAACTGTTATCAGGGGAACAAATCTATCTTTATTGTGTTGCAGTTTCGCTGCTGACTGAAATAACTTTTCTAAAACTGCCACTATGCTGCTAAGAATTAGCTAAATAGAAACAACACACCAAAATCAAAACTGCCTTGCCCAAACCATCAACATGACAGCAGCCCACAGTTCTTCCCTATTTTCTGCCAAGGTTTAAATTCCAGTGTGGTTTTCCCTCTATGCACCTTCACTCATCAGACAGAAAATGGATGAGTTGATTTCCATGTGATCTTCAGTTAAATTTGCATTTTGGGTCTCAAGTGGTAGCAAAGCTGCAGTTCCAGGACTTTAAGTGAATGGGTAAATTAAGAGGAAAACACCGAAATCATGTTTGCTTTAGTGCTGTTATTATTTTTAATATTAATCTTAAACAAGGAGCAAAATTGATACAACAGCAGTGCCAGAAATATCCTCCTCCTTCTGCCAGGGGAGATGAAAATGTCCTTTAAAATACCGGGGGGAAAATAATATTTACAAATCACTGCTGAGAGGAGAGATGCAGAACCGGCAGGGGATCAGAGATTATGCAGCATCCAACTTCTGCTGTCCCTGACCACTGGGAGAATTCAGAAGGAATTTAGAGTTGTCAAGGGGATAAAGTCACTGTCAAGGAGGATGGACTTTTCCTTTGAAAAGCCATCTTTTCTTTTGGGGGTAAACCAGATCCTTCAGGAACCTGACTTTGCTCTTGTGTAAAGGAGTGAACGTGCTCTGAGCACAGATCCTGGGAGAGCTCCACAGGCTTTTCCTGAGGAGAGGACAGCAGAGCTGAGGCTCAGCTCTTGCACATGGAATAAGAAAATATGAGCCCTGAAGTAGAGAACCAAATAAAGATGGGCACTGCAGTGCCCACGGCCTCAAAACCAGGCATGTGTGGACTGTGTTCACATGCACCCCTGTGTCTCCAGAACAAACTCAACCATGGAGCTGCATTTGCTCAACTGCACCACAAAAGTTGTTCCTTTATCCAATGCTCTCTAATCCTCATCTTCCCTGCTCCACCTCTCTCTATCCCAAGAATTCACATGCAGCACTACATCAAACTCAACCAATCTCCTTCCTAAATGTTACCCACAGTCCACTTTCTCACCTTTTCCCTCCTCCCACGTCCTACAGCTGTTTCCTCCATCACAACCACTCTTCCTACATAAGAAATGATTCCCAGATCTCCCCATTTCTCCTTGGAAATCCACACCAAGTCATAGATCCTTGCTTTCCTTCCCATCAACAGGCACAGCACTCACCTTGGTAGATAAACAAGGTTGGTGGCAAAGCACTCATGACCATCAAGCTGTGATTCAGCCATGACACACCAAGGGCCAGCAGCCACAAATTTTATGTTACAACTGGGTCAAATCCTAACCTGCTTCACAAGGGCTTCTCATCATCAACCTGCACAACAACCAAGGGGAAAAGAGAGGGGAAATAAAAAGTTCATGGCCAGCTACAGGGTGCCCAGAGAAGCTGTGGCTGCCCCTGTGATGCCTCAGGTTTTGGATTTTCTATTTTTCAGATTCTGTGCTGCTTTAGTGTGCGGGTCTGGGTTCGTATCAGGGCATGGTGAGCTCTCTGCACGGAGCAGGGGGACAAAACAATTCCTGCTCCAGCTGGGCACCAAGGACAAATGATCCAAATCTCAGCCCCAAGAGCACAAACACCGTGGGCTGGAGAGAGAAAAACAAGGATGGGACTGCAGGGGCTAAAGCTGGAATTGGACAATGAACTGCAATCTGCACATGGAGCAGAGCTGATCAAAATGAGAGACCTCGTGAGTGCTCGTGCATTTTGGGGCCATTTTGGTTCACCTTGGGTGCAGCCCTGGCTGGGCTCTTGTGCTGCCCAAGGTGGATCCATTGAGGCCTTTTGATAAATCCCTGCTTTATTCTTTAACTCTGTCTAATCTCTGCTCTAGGTCAGCCTTCTCAAAGCATCACCTGGACCCCTGGCAGTGGGTGGGATGGGCTGAGCTTTAAGGCCCATTCTGTGATACTGTGATGATACGTTCTGCCCCAATTTCTTCCCCATTCTCAGAGCTCATGGAGCAAATAAGAAACAGGATTTTTTTTTTTTTTTGGTGGGTGCAAGCCAAGGAAAAGCTGTTCAGATCCCAGTGAAACCATTTTCAGTTCACAAGCTCCAGAGCTGACACCCATGGACACCAGGCAGTTTTGGAGATGCCTCAGCTGCAGGAAGGTGAAGAGAACTCCCTGTAAAGATGGTTACACCCTCATAAGCCTAGAAAGAGTCACAGCAGGGGATAAAAAAAAAACAAAAAACCTTTTAAAATTAAAAATATTTCAGAGTAGCAGAATCACAGCCCAGGACAACAGCAGCCCCATAAGCAGTGACACATCCCTAAGGCCACCACACTCCTCAGTCCAGCACCCTTCCCAGGAGGAAAGGGGTTTTTTCCCCAGGAGGAAATGAAAACCACATGGACTGCCCAGGGAAGGGGTCAATTAGACCATCTGGTCCTACCCACCACGCAGCAAAAACTGCTCCCTACAAGAAATTTCCCAATTTGCTCTATCCAGTCTCACTTGAAAAGTCCAAAGCGATGGAGTTTCCAGCTCTTCTCCTGGGATATGATTTCTCCCTGCAGGAAGCCCTTCCTAGCAAGACTTTCCTTTTGAAAATGTCTTCATTTCAATTTGCTGCCCCCCTCTCTCCCCTGCCTGTGTGCATTTGTGAACTACACTAATGAAACAGATTAATATCAAAAAGGAATTACAATTTAGGAATAAATTAGTTTATTTTCCTTTTATCCTCTACCAAAACCCCTCAACATGTCAAAGGAAGTCAGAGTCTCCCTGAAATCTTCCTTTTTAAATTGGTCCCACTGCTCATAATTACACCTCCCCTCTATCCATACAAGATATTTTGCTTTTCTTTCCCCTTCTTCTTTTTTAGGGAAGAGGGAAAGAAGGCAGAGAAAAGAGTAATAAAGGTTGGGATAAGGCGACAGGGGAGAGGGACCCATCCCATCTGATCAGCCATAATTGCTTCCAACACTCCCCAAGTGTCTGAAAATGAAGGTTATGATTCTGGTGTTGCCTGATAAATATTCCCAGCTTCACTCTAGATGAAGGATCTGAGTTTATCCAATAATTAGGTTTTCTGCACCAGGAAACAGCTTCCACTTCCCAGAAAAACCAAGGAGAGAGGCTGAGACGTGGCCAAATTGTGGGCTGCAGCTTGGAGAAAAAACTACTAATGGCTCAAAAGCTGCTCCAAAGAAATAATTGTTCACAAAAATTGGGAGGGCTGCAAGAGACAAACTAGGCTCGAAATACCCACCAGGCTGGAGGTTAAGCACATACTGATAAAGGGTGTGAAAAATGCAATGGTTTTGAATGAAAATGCCCTTTAAAAAAAGCACTAGATGGGAAAACTCTGCTCCAGCCACCATCCTATTTCCCTCAAGGATTTTATACCCATGTCTGGTGGTAAAAGGTATTCTAATTTATTACAAAAAATGGTAATTTTGGGCTTGATCTTCAGCAAATAATGACCCACTGGATCCAAGAGCCTGCTGCCACTTCAGGGTCCTCCCTCTGTGACAGGGACACCTTTCACCAGCCCAAATCTTCAGCAAATAATGACCCACTGGATCCAAGAGCCTGCTGCCACTTCAGGGTCCTTCCTCCCTCTGGGACAGGGACACCTTTCACCCGCCCAGGTTACTCCAAGCCCCATCCAACCTGGCCTTGAACACTTCCAGGGATGGGGAAACACAGGGATGGGGAATTAGAACTCATTAAGGGCTGTTCCCATCCCACAGGTGCCCAGCTCAGTGTCACTTTTTAAAGGCTTCCACTCCTGTCAGGAGTTTTGCTGGAGATCTTCATTCCCTCTTGTTCAAAAACATTCAGCTATGTATGTAAATCCTTGCCACACAAGGATCTGAATTTGGAATTTTTTAGAGATGGGAATTTTTTTAGGAATGGGAATTTTTTAGGTGGGAGGGCTGCTCCAGGTAGGAAAACCCATCGAGGAAGATGTGAGGGAAGCTCACACTGCAGAGGAACTCTCTGCTTGCTTCAGGAGCAAAATTTAATTCCCACCCTTGTACAACATGTTCTGATATTTAAAAATATTCAGTTGACTTCCACATCTCCTGTGCCCTTTATTTTTCTGACAGCTTCTCCTGGATGGGAAGTACAGGAAAATCCAAACTGCAGCAACAGAGCAAAGAGCCAGGAACCACTGCAGCCACTGACCCGGGGCCAACTTTGGGGTGTTTTTGTTTAAAACATGACTTTTAGAGAGCTGTGAGAATAAATATATATTCTAAACCCTCTAACACTTATTAGAGGTCTAAAAAAAAAGCAGTCTTGGAAATAGGAAGTGCATATGCAAAGGGAAAGCCAGAGCACAGGGAGGCAGCCTGCCCTTCCCTGGCTGCACGTCTGCCTTTCTTGGCTGCAAGGAGCAGCAAGGAAGTGATTATAAAGCATTTATTTGCAAAATCACAGCCAATAAATCCAAGAGCAACAACACCCTCCCTCACACTGCTCTGTCCTTGGGTGGGGGGGGAAATGAAGGAGAGCTGTAGGTCTGAGCAGCAGGCAGGTGCATGGCAGGAGAACTTCACTCCAAAGATTTTTGGGAAGAGTTCAAGCCTATAAAGTGGAATATTCACCCAGGCTGCCTCTTACCTCTGCTGTTTTGAAGCCCTAGAAAATAAAAAGCCTTAGAAAGGCAATGACAGTTGTGGAATGAAAATGCCTGAAAAGGTTAAAAAGGGAAACAAAAAAAAAGGACTGGGCTGTTGAATGAGGAAATGAGTAAGGGAGAGCAAGAGAAAATAAAACAGTACAGAAAAAGCCATCTAAATTCTCCTCCCCTTTCCTGGATACAAATACCAGCACAAGAAAACCGTAGGAAGCGAATCTGACTGCTTTGAAAATCACTGAGGTCAAAAGCCTGACAGAAGAAAGGAAAAAGGATTAAACAAAGGGATGATATAATCTATCCAGCTATAATTCAAACCTTGGAGGTATAAATAGCTCCACTACAGGGCTCAAGTCAACCACTAATTTACACTGCAATCAGGAGGGGGAGGCAGATACCCATCCCCACAAGCAGATTAATCCTTAATTGCTCATTTTTGCATTTCTGACACCTTTCTTTGATGTACCAAAGCTGGTACCATCTCACAAAAGGCGCTGGCGAGCCTGAAAATTGGAGAGATGAGCCTGGCTGCTGCTTGTTTGGGGCCCCATGCACAGTCCCAGATGCTGCTGTGGGTCCTGAGTGCAGAGAAGAAAGGAGATGACCCCAATCCATGGGGATAAGAGAGGATCAAAGCCAGCGTTTGCCAGTTGGACACAAAGGGAAGCAGGACTCCAATGATGGCTCGTGTTTCACAATGTTTTCCCAAGGCCTTAATTGCAGATAAATACTTGGTGGGATATTCGAATACTTGTGAGCACTTCAATCACTTCAGAGGCTCTGTAAATCCCTCTAGGAATACTGGTGAGGATGGGCTGGGTGGTGTGGGGTAAGAGCAGCAGGATCATCAGGATCATCAGCTGGTGGCTCTCAGAGAGGGACACCCAGCCCCTTCTCCAGTGTTGTGTCCTTGATTCATCTTCATCCACGTGAGGAAGGCAGTGACAGTGATGGGAAGACAACTGTAGGGGAGTTTCTTCAGTCTCTGACACATCCTCTGTGCAACTGCATCGATTTTGAGGGGAGAAATTCCTTCATTCTTTACCACACTGCCAGCTTCTGAAGCTCGGTCCAAGAGCAGAACCCTTCCTGTTGCTGTGTGCATCCCGTGTTCCCAGGGGGAATGGCTGTGTCCAGACACCCCAGCACGTATCCTGTGGGTTAATTAACAACCCTGCCCCATTAACGATCCTCACTGCATCCCAGCCTAGCTGAATTGGATGAAAACACCATCCTAGAAGCAGAATCATGGAATGGTTTGGGTTGGAAGAGATCTTGAAGATCATCCAGTTCCATCCCCTGCCATGGGCAGGGACACCTCCCACTGTCCCAGGTTGCTCCAAGCCCCATCCAGTCTGGCCTTGGGCACTTCCAGGGATCCAGGGGCAGCCACAGCTTCTCTGGGCACCCTGTGCCAGGGCCTGCCCACCCTCACAGGAGGAATTCCTAATTCCCAATATCACATCCACCCCTGCCGTCTGGCAGTGGGAGCCATTCCCTGTGTCCTGTCCCTCCATCCTTTGCCCAAAGTCCCTCTCCAGCTCTCCTGGAGCCTCTTCAGGCACTGAACCCCCCTTCCCTGCTGCCCACACTGTGGGATCACCCAGGGCACATCCAACCTTTCATCCACCAACATCCCCAAGACTTTCAGGGCTGCCATTTCCCAAATCCCTGCTATTTTTTGCTGATGAGACACAGCATCCCATATAAAAATTCCTATCCTGTAACACATCAGACTTTGTTTAGCCAACAACTTTCTCCTAACACCATCTCATCAGTCACCAGCGTCGATGGTGCCCAACCTCTGCTACACAAGACTTTGAATTATTCCTTTTGGGAAGCATCCAGCTTGATCCCACTATCAGGGACGGGTTTGGGGATTTTTTTTTGTCCCAGTGGGTTATTTCATGAGGATGTGCCCCTGGAGACCTTATTCCAGGCTGAGTGTGCAGCTAGTGGGAAGAAAGACTTCTTGATGATGCATTTTCCTACCAAAATAGAAGCAGCATCTTTAAACACAAACAGATTTCAGCTTCCAGCACGGCAGTCCCAGGGCAGGAGACTGAACCAGCTTTAACTACTGAAGTCACACAGGGAAGAATTTGAGAAAAAAAAAAAAGAAAAAAGAAAAAAAAAAAAGTGTGGTTTCTGTATTACAGCAGCCACGTGCTCCAGACGGATTCAATGCCATGTAGGCTGGTGAGAAAAAAAATAACTTTGCTCCTCCCCCGAAACAGAAGTTGGGACAATTCACATCAAAACTGGATCAAGCACAAAGCAAAAGTCACCAAATGCTTCAAAAGCAGCGAATTGTACCAAATTCAGCTGTTAAAGCATCACTGGGAAAAAAAAAAAACCACAACGCCCTGTGGTATGAAACTCTGAAAATGTATGTTAAAAATTGTGTAACAGAGAATTTTTCCATATTTTTGCTCCCAAGAATAAAGACTGGGATAAATCAACAGCTGAAAGGGCTGAATGCCATCTTGCTGTGAGCCTTTGTTAACAAAAATCAGAGTATGGATGAAATCATTCAAGCTGAAAGGAAGTGCAAATGTTTTAAAAGGTATTTTCCTTTGAAAAGCAAAAATCTGCCTCACGGTGAAGAGAGGGAGAAAATCAGTTCATGACATGTCTTTCCTTTTGTGACAGGGAAAATTTATTAAAATGATGATTGCTGCATAAGGAAATAAAGTCATTTCATTGCAAGCAAGACATGGAACACTGAGGAAGAATTTCTTCCCCTGCTAAGGCTCAAACCCCATGAGATTACAAAGCAGCGATGCCCAGAGCACAGTGAGGGGCCCAAAGGTGAGGCTGAGCATCCTGTTGATTGTCTGCATCCCATCATTTAACCAGCATTTCCAATTAAGCACCTCTTACAAATTCATCATGGACTTCAGCAAGCTGACAGCCCTTCCAAAAGCCCAGAAACAGCCACTTAAAAAACAATGAAAACCCCTGAACACCTGCCTGAGGGATGAACAAACCAGTGTCTAGCAGATATTATCTTTTTTTTTTTATTTAAGAGCAAATAAAATTGAAGTGGGGACATGTTTTAAAGTACTTAATGCAGAGCTGGGTTGCCAGCCAACATCTCACATCTAAACCATCTTCCTACATGATACATTTCAGGATTCAAAGCACATAAAAATAAAGAAATAGATATGAAATAGATTTTGATCAAGCCTCTGGCTGCTTGGAAAAAGGACTTTTTAACAAACTGACCTCTGAAGCAAAACAGCAGCTGGGAAGAACCTCCAGCAAAGCTGACCTTCCTTTGATCAACTGGCTCAAAACCAGTGCCAGACTGGGCTTCCCAATTTGTTTCCATGCTGTGGACACCTCTGAGCATCCCTGGTGAAATATTTCGGGGTGGTTTCGATGCTGCTCGCGACAACTGAGGAGCTGAAAACTCATTTCCTATGAGATGTCATTTGAGCAAACAAATCTCCATCCTGCCCAAGGTGTGTCTCAGCTCCAGGAGAGCCAAACTGGGAGGAGGTGGAGCAGCACCACAACGTGGGGCTTGAGGTCTTCTTGCCCCTCTCCAGCACCTGCAGGGGGTTCTCCTTTCCTTTGAAGATGTGGTGACCTGGCAGCAGCGTGGTCTGAGGCAGCTGCAGGCACTGATCCACTGCAGCTGGAGTTTCAGGTTGGTTTTTTGACAGTAAATGATGCCTGTAAGGGACACCTGCTCTGGCAGTGTGCAAGCAGAATCCTCATCCTGAGTGTTCATCCCAAGACACACTGGGAAGGAGAAAATCCAGCCAGCACCACCCTTCATGGGGATCTCCAGGTGTTTCAGCCATTCCTGGGGCTCCCTGCACCTTCCAGTTTGGGGAAACATTGAAGGGCAGAGCTCCAGCCCTTCCAAATAATTTCATTTTTGCTCAGATTTAGGTCTTTCCCTCCAGACCCTTCACACCTTTCTTGATCACCACCTGTAATTTCAAGCTTATCTTTGGGACGAAGGCAGGGAGATGCTGAACATCCCAAACATCCCAGCATTTCCACACACCTGAGTCTTCTTACATGGATTAAAACACCAACACAATGTGAATCCTGACCAATTTCTCTCCTGAAAAACCCAACTCAGCTTCCACATTGCTCCACCAACTTTCTGCTGTTTAATCCCTTCAGCCATTTCCCCCTTCTCCAGAGCTCTCCCCACAAGTTTCCTCTGCAAGGAAGAACCTTAAATAACTAAACCCAGATGGGATGCAGCTGCAGAGACCTCCTTGCTCAGTCCCACCTGTACCTCAGAAGCTCAGATGTCACTTTAGATGCCCTAACATCCACTCATTTTGGGGGAGAGACACCAATATTTCATCCTCTAAACTAGTTTGTCTCAAATACGAAGTTTTTTACAAAATCTTGGTCTTGTTCACGTGATCTTGTTGATTTAGTAAACTGGTCTAGTGGAAGGTGTCCATGCACATGACAGGGGGGTGGATTATCTCCAGACCCTTCACACCTTTCTTGATCACCACCTGTAATTTCAAGCTTATCTTTGGGACGAAGGCAGGGAGATGCTGAACATCCCAAACATCCCAGCATTTCCACACACCTGAGTCTTCTTACATGGATTAAAACACCAACACAATGTGAATCCTGACCAATTTCTCTCCTGAAAAACCCAACTCAGCTTCCACATTGCTCCACCAACTTTCTGCTGTTTAATCCCTTCAGCCATTTCCCCCTTCTCCAGAGCTCTCCCCACAAGTTTCCTCTGCAAGGAAGAACCTTAAATAACTAAACCCAGATGGGATGCAGCTGCAGAGACCTCCTTGCTCAGTCCCACCTGTACCTCAGAAGCTCAGATGTCACTTTAGATGCCCTAACATCCACTCATTTTGGGGGAGAGACACCAATATTTCATCCTCTAAACTAGTTTGTCTCAAATACGAAGTTTTTTACAAAATCTTGGTCTTGTTCACGTGATCTTGTTGATTTAGTAAACTGGTCTAGTGGAAGGTGTCCCTGCACATGGCAGGGGGGTGGATTAAATGGTTTTTAAGATCTCTTTCAACCCAGAATGTTTTATGGTTCTGTGATTCTATGACTTCTCCACATTCTATAACTTCTCTACCCCCTTGTACAAGACTGGAAGCAGCCCATACTAATATTTTTGTTTGTTTGCTTTTAGGTTTGGGGTTTTTTTAAATTAAGGACCAGGTCTAGTTGAATTTTGAACCCACAAACGTCCTCTAGAGCAACAGCAGCTTGACCTTGTGCTTCCTCAGAAGCTCAGATGTCACTTTAGATGCCATAACATCCATTCATTTTGGGGGAAAATCAGCAACATTTCATCCTCTAAACTACCTCACCTCAAATACAAAGTTTTTTGCAAGATCTTAATCTTGTTCACGTGATCTTGTTGATTTAGCAAGCTGGTCTAGTGGATTTAGCTAGCACATTGGCAGGGGGGTGGAATTAAATGGTTTCTAAGATCTCTGTCAACCCAGAATGTTTTATGGTTCTGTGATTCTATGACTTCTTCACCCCCTTAGACAAGACTGGAAGCAGCCCATACTAATATTTTTTGTTTGCTTGCTTTTAGTGTGTTTTTTTTTTTTTTTTTTTTTTTTTTAAATTAAGGACCAGGTCCAGTTGAATTCTGAACCCACAAACTTCCTCTAGACCAACAGCAGCTTCACCCTGTGCTTCCTCAGAAGCCCAGCCCAAGGCTGAGACCTGAAGTTGCCAAGAATCTGCTGAGTGAGGTGCAAGCCAAGCTGGGCACCTTTCACGGGGGAAAAAGAGCCATGAAGAGGTAAAACACAGCTTTATTGTAGAATAAACTCCATCTACATTTGAAATGTTTCACTTTAAAGAGCTTCTCCCCTTCCTCCAGCTCTGCAGAGAGAACTGCTCAGCAAGGCACACAAACCACATCAAATGGAAGCAGAACCTGGCCAAGCAGCTCAGACACAGCCCCCATCCCACAAATGCTCTCTGCAGCAGCAAAACTATGAATTACAGTATTTCCTTCCCCAAATATTGTACATTTCACCTGGTACACCACCCACTTCCTGCACTACAGCTTACACCTGGGTAAGAGAGGGCAGGAGAGGAAGGGAAAATGTCTTGCATATGGATAGGCACCTAAAAAATGCATTAAAAATCAAGTTTGGACATAAAATTCACTCAGCAATGGTCAGCCAAATAAAGCTGCCCTCCTCCTTCAGACCACCCTTCCAGACCCCCCAATTTTTACCTCCTTCCCCAGCGAGCTCACCCCTTGGCTCCACAGGTACCAACTGTGCCCTCTCTCACCCTGTTGTTCTATTTTAACAAAGCTCAAAGAATCTGGTGGAGTTTGTAAAACAAATATCACATTTTGTGTCACAACGGGAGGATTTACGCATCAAAAGCTTGTCTGGCTTCTCCCCACCTGCAGCTTTTACCTGCTGCCAGGTATCACTTCCCATGAAATGCACCCACCACAGCTAGGGGATCCCTGCTGGAACCCCGGATGCTGAGAATTTTAGATTTTCTGTGTTGAAAAGCACAAACCCTCAAGAAAACACTA
Organism: Pyrgilauda ruficollis; assembly: GCF_017590135.1. Taxonomy (NCBI): domain Eukaryota; kingdom Metazoa; phylum Chordata; class Aves; order Passeriformes; family Passeridae; genus Pyrgilauda; species Pyrgilauda ruficollis. The sequence continues at coordinate 818,760 of NW_024530821.1, forward strand.
CATCTGACCTGAAGTCATAGAGAAAGCTTCCAAAATTAATTACACTAAGTTTATAAGTGTGTAGTTTGAATAGAAGTGTGTAGTATTACATAGTAGAAAACCTAGACTTGAAAGTTTTAAAATATAATAATATATATAAAGCTAAAATAGACATTTTAAAGCAGTAACTAGTCCTTCTTCACATTCTTCTTCATAAATTTAAGTCATATTTTATAATTAAACAAAAGTCCACACTTTAAGACATAGGTAATTAATTATTCAAAATTAAAAGTAAAAATACTTTATATTAAATTATTAAATAATATTAAATAATACTAAAAGTAAAAATAATTTGTGTCATTCCTTCATTAAATAGTTTTTCCATAAAAAACCCTTATAAATACAAAACCATTTTATAAGTTGTTAGTAAAATACTATAGAACTCAAAAGTTGTACGACTGTAACGTAAATAAAAATTAATAAAACTCTGAATCCAAACACAAAATACCATCCCAACACATTTAATCCCGACCCTAAAAAAAAGAAAAAAAATAAATAAATTAAAAATTAAGAATTTTAAAGGATCACAGCCCTGGGAAATACACAAAATAATTAATTTTTCCAGCCTGCCTTCTCTCCCTGTGGACATCCACGTACAAAAACCCCCAACCCAGATATCTGCCTGCCCTCAGAATGACTCTGTGTGAAAAGGGAACAGGTTCCTGACCAAACTCCAGAAAGTTCTGCACCACGTCCATGTGTTTAATGCATCACAAATCCACCCAACCACCACCTGGAGCTGCGAGGGGTCCACGCGTGCCTTGCCAAATTCCTGTGTAATTTTTCATTCTTTCTTCTTCATCATTGCATAATCCAGGGAAGATTTGCACAGCAATATTAAAGGAGAAGCTGCTGGTGCAGAGAGAGGAAAACACCGGTGACGGTGCCAGCCTGACTGGGGATTTCCATGCTCTGCTCTTGGAAAGGACTGATAAGATGGATGTATTTGTTTTAGCTTTCAGCAAGGAACCTCAAGGATTTGGATTACAAAATCCTTAAATAACGTCACGAGAACTGAGTTGTGGAAAAGGAGGCAGGAGGAGTTAATGGTGTTAGCAACTGACCTGGCTAATCCCACTGCTGACCTGTGTCTGGCTGGAAAATGTGTTCCTGAAACCTCCCTGTGGTGTTGGGGAAAGACAGTGCAATTCCAATTGGGTGCAACTCCAGAATTTCATGGATTTTGGTTTGTATCAGCTGGGAGCAGATGTTCTCCTCTGGCACCTCCAGTGCTTGGTACTGTGAAAAAATGTCACCAAAGCAGCTGCACTTGTGTTTTACCAACAAACCCAAAGCACATCTGATTGAATTCCCTCTTCTTTTCTGTTGGAAGGGATCTTAAAGACAATTTAGCTCCACGCTGCTGCCATGGGCAGAGACACTTCCCACTCAACCAGGTCGCTCCAAACCCCATCCAACCTTCAGCACTCTGAGGGACAGCACAGCCAATCTGCCCAAAATGAAGGATCTGTTTTATTAAAAATGTGAATCAACTCAACCCTCCCAACTGGACCAAATACAATCAGAGCAGGGATGTGTCTGGAGACATCAACATGAAAAAGATTTGCTCCTATAGGTGCAGGCCCACCAGTGTCAGCAGCAGCTGTGCTTAGCTGCAATTAACTAAATTAGCATGGCTTGATCTCAGTGCAGACAAGTCGTTGAGGAAGCCCTCAAACTTAGCAAGCAAACACAACTAAAAACCTAAACTGACTGCAGCTGCAACCCTCCTGAAAGCTGAACCTGTGGTTGCTACACCCTGGCAACGTATTTATGAGGCAACCAGCCCTTTGGTGCAGTTTCCCATCTGTTCAGGCAACAGGTACATCAGTTGCTGGTGTCGGTTTTTCAGGACTGAATTTCAATAAAAATCGCAGTCTCAGAAGGATGTGAGAGCAGTTGATGTCTGTGCGCTGATAGTTATGCTTAATTAACATAAAAATGAGGTTTTCCTAATCACCTGCAAGAGGAAACCTGCTTGCAGAACATGCTACTGGGAAAAAAAAAATAAATTACTCCTCAGGGAGGCAGTTGTCAGAAATAGGGTGGATGTGTTTATTTATACCCAGCAGCTCCAGGTAGGGGCTGCAGGTCCTGACACGCTGCCTGGAGTGGTTTCTGCAAGGAGTTTTCTCCTTCCTGTCCCCGTTCCATGCTCAGCTCCAACCACCCAGTGCTGGAGGTGTGTGCTGGGAATGAGGGTTTGCACTCTGTGCAGCAGTCCCTGCAAATCCCAGGCTGTTTTTTAGGATGCAGCAGGCCAGGTCAGCTCGCCTCAGCAGGATCAAATTTCATGTAGAAGTTTGAAGCTTCACAGGAAAGAGGTGGGGAGAAGTGCCAGTGGGATTTAGGAGCACCACTCACTTGTGATTTATGGTCTCTGGGCAAACTCTGTGTTTCCAAAACATACTCCAAAGATCAGCCTGCACATCAGCAAGTCCCAAAATGTGACAGCAATCTTTAAAGGGTTCAGAAGCACTGCAGCTGGTGGTGGCTTTCACCAAAACTGCAAATCCAAGTGGGGGAAAAACCACTTTGGCCAATCAAAGCAGAATCCACCAGGATGAAGCAGCACAGGGCTGGAATGAGTCCTGACCCACCACCTCCTGTCTCATCTCATGAAGTTTGGTCACAACTGCACGTGCCTGGGGAGAAGATGAAGCTGTGACACTTTTTTGAGGAGTAATCCTTGAGGGAGAGGCTGTGGGACCGTGGTGGAGGGCGCTGGAGGATACCCCTGGAGGGGAGCACCAGCAGCACCCTGGTGATAAATGAACTTTCAAGTTACTGAGAGAACAAACACCAGAGGAAGGAGCCAACCACAATTACTGACTTATCTCTCAGGAAAGACATTTCAGTTATTGTGGGTAGCACCGAAAACAACAGCTCAGGGACGGGCGCTGCTGGAACCGGTGGAGGAAACCACACGTGTTGAGCTCTTCTGCAAATCCACACCGGCGTGGCTCCCACCTCCCCAAAAACTGCTGGCAACGCAGCTGCAGGAGGATATGGACGGTGCAGGGGTTGTGGATGGCTTTGGATGGGCTTTGCTGAAATAAGATCCGTGGTTTTAGCGCTCCCACTCTCAAAACCAGGGCACTCGGCACCGCACTGGTGTCAAGGGAGGGTGCCCTCCACACCCTGATGGTTTCTGCCCTTTGAGCAGCTCTGGCAGTGTTTTGCACACTCAAATACAGCTCCACACAATGCCACGTCTCCATCACACTGAGCACCTTGCTCTGACTGATTTCAACACACACTGGTGCTCTTCCCAACCCAGGAGCTCACAAACTCATGCTCCACCTGCCCCATCGCTCCCACCTGCCCCCGATGCTCTGGGAGCAGAAGTTCCCCCAGTTTTCCCCATCAAAGTCAATTTTTCAGAAAATAAATACATTACACAAAGTAATGTAGGTGAACATCCCAATGTATTTGCCTCAACTTTTTCTACTCTCTACAAAAAGGAAGTAAGAGAATTGCAAGCAAATTTTTTAATGCCACCAGATTTAGTCAAACTTAGTGAGGACACCAGAATTAGCATCAATGTAGAATTCAGAATTACACAAAAAACTTGATTTTGTATGTGAAACCTGAAGTCACCCAAAATTCCAGTAATTCTTTCCTTGTTCTTTCTATTCCTGCAAGACACCATCATTTTAAATATTGGATAATTTGAGTCTGCAGCTTGAAGGTTTCTCCAAAATACCAGCTCTTTTTGGAGACAGACTGATGTCACTGTAGCTCATTTGCTTAATTAGTGATTTTACAGAAAGATCTCTTTAGGAGAAGGGGAAACTTTTCAAATGAAAAGCTCCAAGTGCAGAATCAAGAGATCATCCCCAATGACTGTTTACTGCCTGTTTACTCCCATCTTGTACATAATTTTGGGCCACACTATATCAATCAGCAGCTGTGACTGAGGCCATTACACCTCCTAAATAAAAAGTGAACTCTGAAAGAGGCAAAGCACAACTGAGTTTTTCCTAGCAGGAGGATGTTGCTTTTACAAAATCGTGCTGGGATGAGAAGTCAGCACACAGAATAAACACACAAATCCCCACACTGCTGCACAGCCCTGGAGGAGTTTTCCCCTTATTTCAGCACTTTGGTTTTATCACTGCAGCCTTCCTTCCCCCAAGCACTTGGCTTTTGCTGACCCTGCACCCCGGCACACAAATCCTCCTCCAAAGGGGTGCTGGGGTACCACGGAGCACGGGGAGAGGGCTTGCACAGATGTGCACGTTGCAAGGAACAATAATTCATGCAAATCCCTGCTCCAAGCAAATTCCACAGCAGTGCATCTTATCACAAGCCAAACAAAAAGCAGGAATAGGCTGGAGAACGGTAAAGCCGCCTTCAAAGAATTCGCTCTTGTTGCAGCTTGAATTTCTCCCTCTCCTTCCAACAGCTCTCTGCTGACACCAAAAACCAAGCAGCCATTAAATGAACCCATTAATCAGAAGTGAAAACACAAATTGTGAGAGGAAGCAAAGCCTCTGTAACAGTAGATATTTGGGAGTCTCTGTGGTGACCCTCTTTGCCTCAGGAAGAGGAGGCAGAAACCAGCAGTGCCCACCTCACCCTCCTGATGTTGCCTCCAAGCACAACCACCACGGCAGAAACAACCCACCAAGGAAAGAATTCAGGTATAAAAGCAGCAAGAAACCAGCAGTGCCCACCTCACCCTCCTGATGTTGCCTCCAAGCACAACCACGCAGAAACAATCCAGCAAGGCAAGAATTCAGGTATAAAAGCAGCACCAAAACTACTTATAAATCCATTCAACTCTGTTCACATTTGTATTTCCTTTTCCAAGTTTGTACAACAGTTTACTGCTTTTAAATCAGAGATTTTCCTCTGTTTCATCCATCAAGAACTGAGCACTCTCTTGCCACATTTGGAGGTAGACCAGCTTTCCACAGACACTCAAGATGATGAAAATAAACTAATAAAATATATCTTTAGTTCGAGTTTTCTTCTTTTTTTTTCTGAGATTGCAAGTTAGAACCTGAATTCCAACCCAACCACTGGGTTTCAGCAGAACAAAAAAATCCCTGTGCTGAGTGCTCTCAAATAAGAGTCATGTCCCTTCCAACTCTGCACCAACAGAGACCTTATTATCCTTTGGGGGAGGAAGTCAGATTTTTTCCACTTAGTTACATTCCCAGGTAGTTCTTAAATAAGATTTCCCTTCCATCTGCGTTTAAAGGGACACTTTAGCACAAGTTACTGCTTGGCCATAGAGCCATGGTTGTGTACTGAACCCCAAAATAGAGTGATGGCCACTGGCCAGCACCATTTTATTTCAAGGACAGGACAAATGAGAAGATGCCAAAATTAACAGCACCTCTTCCTACCTTAATTATCATCAGTCAATCGTCCACCTGCATGTCATTAGGAGCCCATAAAGGTTCTTCCAGTGCTGCCCCCTGGAAACAAACAAACAAAAAAAAGCTTTTAGAACCAAAGAGTTAAAATACAGCAACATCTTAGGGAAACAGCATTTTTACTGCTGCCAGCAAGGCAATTTCACTCCATTTTACCAGATGCAAAATGCAATTTTTTATTATTGCTCAAGCTCCGGACACGCTCAAAAAAAAGAAAATAACTTCTAAGTACAGAAAGCAAAATTGGGAGTTTCCAGGGTTAAAAGTGCTTTTGGGAAGAGGTGGCAGGAGGGAATTACAGGGCAGGAGCAGTTACAGATGAGGGGACTTTGTTATTCCCAGCTTGGCCTGACAGATGCACTGCTTTTACTGTTTAGGTAAAAGCAAATAAAGTTTAGGAGGGTCTAGAGCTAGAGGAAATAGATAATTTCTACTGTAGTGAGGGCTCTTCTGAGGGTGTATTTCCCCAGACAGAAGTAGTTTGGGCATTGGAAAAATCAGTTCTGTGTGTTCATTCACTCCCACCCCAAGGAAGGGGACAGAAAGCCACATGGAGGTCACCAGGGTTTCTGGTGGCCACAGACATGTGGGACAGCCACCAGCAACTTCCCCAAGCCCAAACCTCTCTGGATACAGACTCTGGCTGTAGGATCAAGTGTGATCCTATAAGGAACAGGCTGGAGACCTGCAGGGATGTTTGTGATGTTCTCACACTTGCACAGACCACCTCCCTCCCCACCAGGTCTCGGGTCTGGGCTCCTGGCTCCATCAGCACAGCCACACCACAGGGGCTCACGGTTCCCTTGCCATGTCCACACTGCTCCTGCCTGTTCCCCACTTTTACAGGAGCAGCCAAATTGTCTCCCCTCCCTGCATCTCAGCTCCCCTTCCCAAAATATTTTTTATCCACATCAGCTTTAAGGCGGCAGCAGGGCTCCTTGCAGGAATCTGCAGAGCCAACCCCCAACTAATCCCATCTTCTGGGCTGCTGCTATAAAGCACAGAATTAGAGACCTGAGGCACTTGTAGATTTCGAGTTGAATACATTTAAACCAAATTAATTTTTTTTTTTTTTCCTATCGACATCTTTCCTGCCCAGCCTTGGGCAGGATGCGACCCAGCCATCTGCTCTGTCGGTGCCAGGAGCTGTGGAGCTCAGACATAATCCCTGGGTGATCTCCTCATTGTTTTCCATCCTGCTCAAGTGTTGACTCGAGCACTTGTTCAATTAGACAAGCCTCAGCACTGCAATCAGATGGGCACACGGGGCTGATTTTCTGCCTCCACTGAGGAGAAAAAAAATCTGATTTAGTTCTATCTGAGTGTGATAGAACTGGGAGCTTCAAAGCAACGAGACCTGGAGATCACGTCTGCTCTGAAGTCTGCCAGAATTGCTGCTTAACCCAAGCAGACCACCAGCAACTTCCACTGTAAGAGAAGCTGTGAGACAGAGCAGATTAAAAGACATTGGATCTGCCAGGGAGGAGGAGAGCTGGGTTATTTTCCTGATATTTCTTTTTTAGGGGAACTGGAGAACAGCTGAGGCTTTGTTTTGGCTCTGGCTCTAAATGAGTGACCCCAGATGTGCCAGACTCGTTGGTATTCCCACATACCACTTGCATTTTCTTCTTTATGATCCAGCATTTCCCAACACCTCCCAGAGCTGCTGTCCTGGGGCAGAGGGGTGTGAGGGCTACAAGAATTCAGTCCAGCCTTCAGCCTGTCCTGTCCTCCCTATGCAGAGGAGATGAAGCCCTGCCATCCTTTGGTTAGCTCTGTGCATTTAAACAAAGCAGTAAATTTTATTGGACCGAGTCAGGAAGTTGGCATAAGCAAATGTGCTGTCAATATTTTCATGGTCAATTTATTCCTTCATTCACAAGGCTGACAGATTCCAAACACAGCTTTGCATGGTGCTAAGTGCAAGAGAATCACAGAATTATGGGATGGTTTGGGTTGGAAGTGACCTGTGGAGATGATCAAGTCCAGTGTCACTGCCATGGGCAAGGACATCTTCCACTACCCCAGCTTGTTCCAAACCTGTCCAACCTGGCTTTGGACATTTCCAGGGATGGGAAGTCCACAATCTCTCTGGGTAACCTGTGCCAGGGCCTCATCACTCTCACAGCCAAGATTTCTTCCTAATATCCCATCTAAATCTACTCTCCTACAGCTTAAGCTCATTCCCTCCATCACATCACTCCATGCTCTTGTCCAAAGTCTCTCTCCAGCTCTCTTTTAGCCTCTCTAGGTGCTGGAAGGTCTCCCCAAAGCCTCCTCCTCTCCAGCTCCCCTGCTGCTACTCCCACCATCTGAGAGTTCAAAGGGAATCAGCAATGAAGCTGAGTTTTCCCAAAGCTCCTTGCAAGACAAGGGCAGCACCTCCTGCAGGAGGAGTGTACACTGGGAGATAAACTCCAGCAAACGCAAAGGCACAGTGAACACAAGAGAGCTCATAAATGCCGATGGCACGCGTGTGAAGGGGGTGTAGAGCTGGCTGTGCCTTCAGATGGCTGTAAAAAGGGATCAGTGGCAGGAGCAGAGGGGAATTTGGGATGTGTGACCTCGCTCCCGCACTCCCTGTGACAGGTACGGAGCACGGCGAGGCGGGCGCTCGAGAACGAGAGCAGAAACATCTCACGTTGTAAATGCTCACAGGAGTGTCCTACATCCACATCTGTTCTTAGAAATTACTCACTGGCCTCAGAAACCAGTTTCTGTGCAGAGAGGAAGTGTGACTGGCAAGGAGCAAGTGTGGCACAGAGCTGAGTGTCCCACATTTGGCTCCTGCAGCCCCACACAATCCTTTCCACTCCTCTGCCTTTTCCTGACCCCACTGTGCCATGATGTGCCTGCAGTGTAATGCTCTGGCCAGATAATCCTCCCAAAATCTGCATCTGGAGGATCTGGTGCCATCAGAGTGTGGGAAGTCATCCCTGCAACCCACTGACCTCAGGAATACCATAATAATTCATAATTATTATTTGTATACCATTTGTAAGTATTTGGAGGAAAGCAATATAACCTGCTGTTACACCACACCAATGGCAAGGAAGACATGCCAGATATAGGAAGGAACTTTCTACCACAAAAATTCAGTTTTCTAATCCGGGCAGCACTGGGAAATCTAACCCTGACCTGATCCAGGTATTTCTGACAATGGTGTTGCACAAAGTTGATTCAGAAAGAGATTCCAGCTATGAAAAAGACCATTGGACTTAGGGTGAAGTGTCTTCCAGGATGGTTAGAATCATGGAATATCCTGAGCTGGAAGGGACCCATCAGAATCACTGAGTCCAACTCCTAGCCCTGTGCAGAACACCCCAAGGATCCCACCCTGTGCCTGAGAGAGTTGTCCAAAAACTTCTCAAACTCAGACAGGCTTGGTGCTGTGACCAGCTTGTCCTGGTTCTGGCTGGAAGAGAGTTAATTTTTGGGATAGAGTTCATTTTCTTCCCAGTAGCTGGTAACAGTGTTTGGGATTTAGGACAGGAGTATTGCTTAGCTCTGTGCATTTAAACAAAGCAGTAAATTTTATTGGACCGAGTCAGGAAGTTGGCATAAGCAAATGTGCTGTCAATATTTTCATGGTCAATTTATTCCTTCATTCACAAGGCTGACAGATTCCAAGCACAGCTTTGGATGGTGCTAAGTGCAGGAAAATCACAGAATTTCACAGGTGATGGAGACCATGACAGATTAATAGGAACAAGATGATCGTTAAGATCCCTTCCAACCCAAACCAGTTTGTGATTCTATGGAAAAAAATCACCTATTTCTTTTATTAAAATGAGGAATACAAGGTTACAGTCTGAGACGGTTTTTTTTGGAAGAACCCTGCTGAGAAAGTGCTCTGGGAATTCAGATGATGACAGCAGTTTTGTTATTCGGGAATATTAATGGTAAAACATACACAAAAATGGTTACACACAAAAATGCTCAAGATCAGGGGTTGGCAAAGGTGGTCCACAGTTCCAGAGTCCTCCATCCCTTATTAAAATAATTAAAATAACAGGAAGACAGGTATTATTTGTTGGCTAGACAGCCCCAAATCCCAGTGCCTGTTAATCCACCTGAAACCCAAGTGTATCAAGGCAAATGAAAGCTGCCTTTAATCCATGCAAATCTCAGCCCAGGAATCCTTTATTCTCTTACCTCCTGCCATGAGTTTAGCCCTGCCCTGCACCCCATTCATGCTGCCAGAGCAAAACAACACAAAGCTCCATATTTAAGTAATAGAAAGAAGGAATTTTGGACCTTTCCCACATTTTGGGATGGATGCAGCTTTGTGCTTCATTGGCTGGGTGAGACCAAACCCTGTTCCACCTGTGCTTGGTTTAATCATATGTATCGACACACATAAATTAGGGCAATTTGTGCATAAATTAGGCAGCATCATTATGCTAATTGGGCTGGTATGATTGTGCTGAGAGTGTTTGCAATCTGCCACAGTCCTCTGGGACAGCGCTGCGAGGGAGCTGCTGCCTCTGAAAAGGCTGGAGCTCCTCTGGGAGATCCTGCTGGGGCAGGCACAGCCCCACAGCAACCCAAAACAAGAGGAGAAGGGTGAGGGGAGCTGCTGTGATCTGCTTCCTCTGGAATGCTGGTTTCTGTTCTCTGGTTCCTGATATCACACCTAAACTCCCCCTGATGCACGAAACAGGTGGAGTTATAGGTGGCTGCAGAGAGAGGCTGCTGGAAAAACAACCCCCCGAGGTGTGTGTAAACCAAATAAAGAGCAGGAGACCCAAACCCCTTGCACTTTGCTGTATCAATTTTATGTGAAGAACAAGTCACCCTCACAAAAACCAGAGCCACTCCATTGTACCTCTTCCAATTCCACCTGAATTGCAACAGAGGTAGGAATGGTTGCTGGATCAGGGAGGTATCATAAGAATAACCTGATGATCCCTGTCCTAAAAGAAAAAAAAACAAAAACCTAAATATTTCCAACTGAATGAGCAAGGATAAGGGAGGAACAAATAAACTGCAAAGTGACTGTTTTTGCTGCTGGAATTGTAGAATATCCAGAGCTGGGGAGGAACCAAAAGCATCATTGAGTCCAACCCCTGCCCCTGCACAGGACACCCCAAGAATCACAGCAGAGACTTGGTTAAATCATTAAATCACACACACAGGTAAGTCCACCTGGAGTAGATAACTATGAAGGGATTTTTATTAAGACCTTCAGGGGCTTCTACCAAAACATGGATTTTTTTTAGCTATCCCACAGATGTCCTGCAGCCTGCAGGGCTGTGGTTGGTGTCCCTGTCCAGAGGATGGCTCAGCTCCAGCTCCAGGGGCTGGTGCTGCACCACATCTCCCTCCTCCTTATGGATACCAGGGGATGCTCCCAAAGTCATCCAGTTTTCCTTCTAAAACTGGTCACTAATTTACCAAATGGGACCACTATGCTGAAAAATCCTCCCTGTGGGACTTGAGTTCTCTCCCTTCAGAGGGAATTCGAGGTTGGTTTATTCTCCAGGATCCAGCCAGGAGTTTTTCCTCTGACAGACGTGCTGGCACTTTGCCTGGCTAAAAAACATACAGCAGAAGAGCAGCAAGCACTAAGCTACTACTACTAGAAGTGTTAAAAAAATCAGCTTTGAGCAAACCATCTGGTAACACTCAGTGTGCCACAGGTGAGAGCAAACACAATACGCTCTGTACAGCACCAAAAAATCATCACTGCTCAGAGAATAAGGGTGTGAAACACCAAACCAGCCCAGGGGAAACCTGGAACAAGATGCCCAGAGAAGCTGTGGCTGCCCCTGGATCCCTGGAAGTGCCCAAGGCCAGGCTGGACAGGGTTTGGAACAGCCTGGGACAGTGGAAGGTGTCCCTGCCCATGGCAGGAGTGGAACTGAATGGTTTTCAATAAAGGTGGAAGGATGAAACACTCAAAGGGCAGAGGCACATGGGAACTGGGAGATGCTTCCTAACCAGCTGGAGCAGGGAGCAGAACTGAGCTGTTTCAGCTGCAGGGACAAAGGAATTAGTGAGATACAAAGGGAAAAAAACTCTGTAGCCTGCTTCCTTCTGCTCTTCTGCTGCTCCCCTTGAGCATGAGCAGCTGGATGATGGCTTTCCTCCCCATGTTTAAGCAGAACCTTCTCTAAGCAGTTTAGCAGTGAAAGCAAACTCATTTCTCCCTCCCTATGATGGAATATGGACACTGGCATGGGCCAACATCAGCATCCTAACACCCAGTAATTCCCAAGCCTCTCTGAACACCCACCATCTTATCAAAACAAGAGCTTAAAAACCTCTTCTCTGCACTCTTTGGTGATAATTAGTTTTAGTCTGTCGCCAGCAGATCAGTTTAGGATTGCAACTAAGCCAAAGGGATATGAAAAGGTTTTGTGCAAAGCCTCTCCACACCAAATCAAGTTCAAAAAAGGGAAAGACAAAACACGAGCTGGCTGCACCAGCAGCTCCAACAGTTTCTGCTGCTCAGAAGGGAACACAGCGAGATTTAATAAACAAGCTCAATAAAGTTATTCTTCCCTGTTTTATTTCCCCTTAAAGCATCAGCCCAATTTGGTTTTGTTTCCATCACAAACAGCTCCTTTAATCGTTCCTGACGGGAGCCCCGGCGTGCGAAGCCTCCCCCAGCCCCTGCCAGCTCCCAGTTAATGGAGCTGCTCTGCCTCACCACAGCAATTCCTGTAATTCAAGTCTGGCAAACAATTCCTAGGCTGAAAATGGGACAGCATCCAGTCGTTATCTCCTTTCTTGTAGAAAAGAACTTAAAAAAAAATCCAGTATTATTTACTCTACCTGCCTGTTTGCCGTGCTGGCAGTGCCACCACGCAGGTGTGACAGCAACAAACGCCGGCAGCTCTCGCAGTTTTGCCTGTTGATGTCTCTCCTTTCATCCCAGCAAACAGCCTGTCACAGCTAAAGGAGCAGCTGAGAGCAAGGAAAGCATCCAGCTCTCTCCTGACAGCTGAACAAGCCAGCAGTTTTCAGGAGGAAAAGCTTTCCTGTGCTTCTAAACCACGGCAACTCCTTCCAGAGGTGATCTTAAAAGTCTTTTCCAACCTTCATGATTCTGTAATTCTTATATTCTGTAATTCTAATCTAATTAATTTTGGTTCTGATCCTTCCATGTAGCCTTACTGGTGTTTCTAACCTCACTCATCTGTACCAATCCACCCTAGGATTTCCATCTCCAAAAAAAAAGTATTAAAGACCAAAAAACCCATCAGTTTTCTTGCAGACACATTAATTATGGACCAATCCCACGCCGGTGCAGACACCAGCCCCTGGCCAAGCTCAGGAACTGTGCACAAATGGAGGTGAAAGGCTTTTGTTTGAATGGTTTTGCTCCCCAGGACACACCTGATAAGAGCCTGCAGCAAGGCCACACCCTGAGATAAACCCGGCGGGCTGAGTCTCCCAAAGGCAGCTCCGCATCCCGGGCAAGGGCTGGGAAACAAACACCCAAAGAAAACACTCTGTGTGTAACAGGACCATTTCCCTTGGCAAACCTCTCTGCTTTCCTTCCCTCGCCCTCTCTGTGTGCACAGAGAAACCGTTCCCTGGCATTTTCCAGCTGCAGTCCAGGTCTGCTCCCGTGGGTGGGATGCAGGGCTGGTGGCTGATCCCAGAGCAGAGCAGGAGCACCCCAAGATCTCCTGGTGCCTGTAAAATATAGACTTGCTGGTTTTTAGATTGGAATGTGCAAAGAGACAGGGCAAAGCTGTTTGAAAAGAGGCAACCTTTACAAATGGAAGTGATGCAGCTGGGAAGGAAAGAAATCCCAGGATGCAGAAGTGGACACTGGCTTTAAGAACCAGACCCTGGGAAGCCAGTGGATGCACAACTGTACATGAGAGTCAAACACTGGCATACAGAATCATGGAATGATTTGGGTTGGAAGGGACTTTAAAGATCATCCAGTTCCACCCCTTGCCATGGGCAGGGACACCTCCCACTCTCCCAGTTTGCTCCAAGCCCTGCCCAGCCTGGCCCTGGACACGTCCAGGGATCCAGGGGCAGCCACAGCTTCCCTGGGCACCCTGTGCCATGGCCTCAGCACCCTCAGAGTAAAGTACTTTTCCCCAATATCCAGTCTAAACCTACTCTCTGTCAGTGTAAAGATCATTCCCCCTGTGCTGTCACTCCAGGCCCTTGCCCAAAGTCCCTTTCCAGCTCTCCTGGAGCCTCTTTAGGCACTGGAAGGTGCTGGAAGATCTCCCCTGAGCCTTCACTTCAATGGGCTGACCAAGCCCAGCTCTCCCAGCCTGTTTCCACAAGAACCCTGGGCCATATGGATGTAAAGAGATACACAAACAAGCTGTGACCCTACCTGAGCACACCTTGGGAGGGCACCTTGGTCTTCCTGAGCTCTCACTGGGGCCACCGGAGCTGCCCAACGTATCCCACACAGGGCAACGTGCAGCCCAGTCACTGAGGTCTCATTTCTAAGCAAAACATTTGCAACCTTTCTATTCCTCTTCCTCTTTTGACTTCCTTAATGAATAAACAAAAGTATGAAGGGGGGAAAAAAACCCACTCGCACCACCAGTTGTCCTCTGCACAGCCTGGGTTTGCTGGGAGCAGCTGGGAAGGGGGAATGGACACCAGGCTTTGAGCAGTGCACTGGGGGCAGAACCTCACAAAATGCTTCAAGGGCAACTCCTGCTGATGGCTCAGGCCTGGTTTCGTTTTTGGGAAGGTGTCTTAATCTGACCCACTCTGAACAGAGCAGGTGGGACACACACACACCAGGAGTTTGGAAGAGGCTGTTCTGTGTCCTGTGCATTTTGGGAGTGAATGAATGCAGTGGAACAGGGTGCCCAGAGAAGCTGTGGCTGCCCCTGGATCCCTGGAAGTGTCCAAGGCCAGGCTGGACAGGGCTTTGGAGCAACCTGAGGTAGTGGGAAGTGTCTTCAAGGTCCTGCCAACCCAAATCATTCCAGGATTTTATGATGTGTGCTTCCCCTAAAAGTTCTGGGAAATAAATCCCATATCCCATCACGCTTTTTGCTTGCCAAACGTCAAATTCCAGAATTTCCTGTCTGACCAAGGGACATATGGGTTGTCCCTAACCCACATCCCACCTGTATTGCCACTCCCTGCTCTGCTCACCAGTGCAAATCACTGCGATGGAAACATCCCTGTTCCTGCAGGGAGAGGTTTCACTTGGGTTTTCCTGCCCATCATTCCACCAGATCCGAACCCACAGCCTGCCAAGCCTCAGGCAGAGATTTATCCACTTGAAAGCAAGCAGGATCTGGTTTTAAGGCAGATCCACATAATGAAGGGGTCAAGTGGTGGTTCTGGCTGGGATTTTTGTGTGTGAAGGAGTTGGGACAGGGAGTGACCATTCAGGAAGCAATCCAAGGATCAAGCTCCAGCAAGTTATAGCACTGGACAGCAACAGGATATTCTTCATTCCTCCCACAGATGGATTTCTGAGCTGTGGATTTAAATACAACATTGTTGTAGCTAGGATATTGTGCTCTCTCCTTCAGGACACGAGATCAGAGCTGCAGCAGCTGAAAAAGCAACAGCTCCTTTCTGCCTGCCATTGACACCTGGGTTCCTCAGAACCCTTTTTGGTGTCCCCTTTCCGAGGGTGAGGTGTCTGCACCTCCAGATCTGTTATCAGTGCTGATCAGGACACCCCGTTACACACCTACACGCCCCTGCTCACCCCAACCCCATCCTGCTCCAGCTGAACCTCAAACAAACCCTCAGCAGATGATGATAGTGCAGGGTAAGGCTTTTAACAAAGCTAAACATGAGCAAAAAAAACCCCAAAAAAACCAAACCAGAGCAGCAGAGACCAAATGAAAATAGGTTTCACTTCTGCCACTGTCACTGCACCACTTCAGTGTGTTCATGAAAGAGCTTCATCTCCAGACCTGACCATCAGGCTCTAAATTCATTGTCCAAGTAAAGTTTGTGAATAAATCCACTCAACTTTACAGAATCATAGAATTATTCAGGTTGGAAAAGGCCTCTAAGAACATCAATTCCCCCAGCACTGCAAGGCCACCACTAAACCATGTCCCCAAGTGCCACATCCACACGGCTTTTAAATTTTTCCATGGATGGAGACTCCACCACTGCCCTGGGCAGCTGTGCCAGGGCTGAACAACCCTTTCCATGAAGAACTTTTCCCAATATCCAACCTAAACTTGGACACAACTCCCCCTCACATGAGAGGGGTGTCCCTGTGGTAACTCCAAAGAGGGAAGGGATGGACACTCTGCAGGACCAGGCTCTTCCCTGCTGTGGATTGCTCAGCACTTTGCACCAAACAATCATGTTGCCTCTGTTGTAGCTTTTAGGCTGGATGAAATTCAGAGTTTTGACAATCCCCCTGCCCCACAAAAACCACTGAAGTCTGTGGGGACCCTGCAGACATAAGGATCAGGAGAATTGGGACACAAACCCACATGTGGAAGCACTGAGGGTGTTTTTACAATCCAAAGGGGCTACAGGGCAAATTCCTGGAGCTGCAGCCCTGGAGGAGCCACCTTCTGGTCTACTCCACCCAGATTCCCAAAACCAGCAAGAGATCCAGGACTTGATTTTTTTCCTGTTTTTGATGATTTTTTGAGGGGGGATACAGAGGACAGCAGGACTAAACCTGCAGGGCTCATCACACGGGCAGCAGGATCCTTCCAACTCTGCACGGGGAATCCTACCACGGGAATTCTGTAACCTTTGGACATCCTGGAGGTGGAAAGTGGAGCCAAAAGTCATGGACGAGACCTCCTCATGGATGGAAAAGCTCTGACAGAGCTGTGGTGGCAGGTGCTGTGTGCAGCTGTGGAGCTTCCCTTTAATCCATCACGGTGATCTCCTGCAGGCTTCAGGCCACCAGAGGTCTTGGTTCCCTTTGGGGGTTTCAGTTTTGTTTCACCACTAAAGACCCTACTCCAACAATAAATTTTTTGCTTTTCTGGAAGTCTGCCCATAGCTCTGTATTCTTTGTTTAAAATACAAAATGTTGCTTTAAAAAGTTTGTTGGTTTTTTTAAATTAAATTTAAACCCACACGTTTTTGGTTCAAATTCACTCACGTCCTTCCCTCAAGTGAAAGCCAAACGTCCAGCCAGGATTCTGCCTTCCCACACAGATACTCTGTTCTTCCTTAGCTACCAGGCCTTGTTTGAGATTATTAATTACCTAAACTTCAAAAAAATAATTAACAGTGAAGGTGCCAAGTACTCAGACCCCAAACAACATGGGATCACAGAATGGTTTGGGTTGGAAGGGACCTTAAAGACCATCCCAGGAACCTTAAAGGTTCCAGGATGGCATCAGAAGATCCTGTGTGTGACAGGTCCACCCTACCAGGAGCAGCAGCTGGAATATGCCAGGCTACAAGGAGACATCTAAATCTAACTCTTGAGGTACACAGCTGCTCCTCCAAAAATGCTGGATGCTTCACAAGCCTGAAGAAAAACAAAGAAATCCATCTGCCACCTCTTACGGCCCCAGGTAAGGCAGTATCCTGGGAAAAAGGTTAATTTTCTTTTTCTTTTCCCACTATTGCCCTGCAGCAAGAACAAACCCAAATGATTTTGCCCTAATTTATGCCTGTTTTCCTTGCTATCCTAAACCTCCTCTATTCAAAGGAAGGTTTTGCTGCAGAAACTTTTACAGATGGTAAAATAATAACAGTCTGTGAGCAGGCAGGGTTGCACTCTGCATCCATGTAAATCAACAGCAGAGCTTCCAGCATTTCCAGGGGACAGGTTTTGCCACAGCTCCAGCTGGGGCTAAGTGCACCTGTGTTCCCACAATACCACAACAAACTGAACTGGAGATGATCCCTTCTCTGTCTCTGGCACCTGAAGCTCTTTCTTGCCTTCTAATAAACAAGGTAATGATTTTTGAGTGAGTTTGCCCCTGATCTGAACAGCTGTTTCTCCAGTGCTGTTGATATTCACAATAAACTGGAATTTCTCTCTCTGGATGCTGTTTATTCTGGTTGAATTTAGTTAGGGAAGTGCCATAAACTGAGAAAAAATAAACAGAATTGAAGTGCCAAGACATTACGGGTATCAAATATGGGCCTCAAAGAGGAGGAATTTCTGGGATGAATAAAAGTAAAAACTATGCTCTGAGGGAGATCCCCACTTCCACACAGTGGGGAAGCAGATGGGGAGGAAAGAACCTTCTTGAGCTGTGCAGAAATGTCCTGGATTATCCCAAATGACACACTGCAGCCATAAAAGCTTTAAAGGGGAATAAGGGGGTGATGGACACAGACATCCAAAGCTGCTGTTTTCCATTTAAACAGGAGAGTGAGGGTGGCTTAGAAACCCTACATGCTCCTAAGGAGTTAAAAAGTAGTTCTGGAGCCTGGCACAATTAACATTCTGGCAGAGTCTATTTAAATTGCAGGGAAAGTTGAGCTTGTCCAACTGGATAGTCAGACTGCAGGTTCCCCCAAAGAGGGCTTTGATTCTCCAACACAACACCCAAAATCCTCTCTGGCTTACATAAAACACATGTGGAATCACGCTCCCTGTTGCACAACACAGCTCCAGGGAGAATTCCAGGTATATAAGAATAAACTGGAGGTCATTGCTCTGTGAGGGCTGAGGATTTCTCTGGCAACAGAGGGGAGGACAGGCTGCTCCTGGTGGCAAAGCTGCCTTGAGAGCTACTGACAGCAGCAGCACCTCCCAGGGCAAGGGCAGGGGGGGTTTCACACAAGCACAGCAGTCAATGACAAAAAATATGAGGAAATATATGAAAAAAACCCTAAAAGCAAATAGTTTTTGTGATCCAAACAACCCAAGCCAATAAAATTCTTACTGTTTCTGCATCCTTGCATTCCCCGCGCTGCTTTAACATTCCCAATAATCACCACTGCCTCGGCATCTTTTCTGTTCTCAGGTCCACTGCTCTGTCAGCCTGGTTTTAAAACATGCTGTCAGGGTGAAATAAAACCTGACTGTGCTTTTCTCAGCCTGCAAAGGGCAGGTCAGCACGGGGAGGGGAGATCTCCCTGCAGCAAAAGGTGTTAGAGAATCATGGAATGGTTTGGGATGGAAGGCACCTGAAAGATCATCTCATTCCAATGCCTTGCCATGGGCAGGGACTTCTTCCACCATCCCAAGGTGCTCCAAGCCTCATCCAACCTGGCCTTGGACATTCCCAGGGATGGGGCAGCCACAGCTTCTCTGGGCACCGTGTGCCAGGGCCTCACAATAGAGAATTTCCATTTAAAATCTAATCTAAATCTTTCCTCTTCTATTTTAAAATCATCCTCCCTTTTGCCCTATCACTGTCTGCCTGTATAAAAAAATCACTCTCCCTCTTTAAGTCCCTTTAAGTACTAAAATGCCTCATCCCTTGTGCAGAGACCATCCATGGAGCTCCCAGTGATTCTGGAGGGGATGTCACATCACCCTGTCCCTTCTGCAGCTCAAAGCTGGCTTTATTAGACCGAGTCTAGAAAGAATGAATGGGATCCACGATAAGAAAATTACTGAGCTCTGCTACAGACCAGAGATCCCAGATTAAAACCACAGAATGTCCTGAGCTGGAAGGGACCCAGGAGGATTATTGAGCCCAACTCCTCCAACAGGCAAAAATGACAGTGCAAAACTGACTGCACATGGGCAGCTCTGCACACCCCCAAAGCCAGCAGAGCAGGCAGCACTCCTGAGCTGACACAGACACTTTTTGGAGCTTTGTCCCACACACTCATTCTGAAAGCACTGCTGATTGACAGGGGCCACCTCAATGGGCTTGCAGGAAGGCCAGGGGAGAGGAAAGGGCTGAGCACAGGGCTCAGCTTCCCTTCTGACAGCAGAAAGCAGCACACATCACCCCTGCTGCACAAAAGCTTTTGTTTTACATCTCAAAACCAAGCCACTGTCGCTGCTCTGGGACTGACAACTGCCCCTGCAAGCGGCGGGGCTCAAACCCAAACCATGCAAAAACCCCGACTTTGTGGGGTTTGAATCCTGAAAAATTACTTTCTTCTTCTTTTTTTAAAGAAATGAAAGCAAGAACATTGCAGCTCAAAGCAAATCCCAGAAGGAAAAGCCTCCCCTGGATGCTGTTGGAGGTCAAAACCCAGTGAGTGACATTTTAGGGATGCTGGATGGGGAACGTCCTCACACCCGGTGAGCTCCCCAACCTCGCTGCTGCTTCCACAGCATCACAGATCGGTTTGGGTCAGAAGGGACCCCAAAGATCCTCCAATTCCAACCCCCTGCCATGGGCAGGGACTCTGTTTTGGAGAGGAACAGCCTCCCTGAGCCGGGCTGTGCAGTTTCCAGTAGCAACTGTGCCTAATCCAGCCCCGAGACAAAACTGTCGGTGCTCATTCATACCCACGGCACGTGCTGGGCAGACTCTGGGCATGGCCACAACTACTGCATAGGGGATTTTTTTCCCCCCCAGTTTAAGCTCATTTTAAGAACATTTTATAAAATAAACATATTTAAGTAAGATTTTTTATAAATATAAAATTTTAATAGATGAGGTTGGGATCAGGTTGTGTCTAAAGGGTGCACAAAAGCTTTGCTCTCTGCATGTTCATTATAAAAAATACATTTATTCAGTGCTTTATTTTATTTTGTTTCACTTTATTTATAGTATTGGAGAAATCAACAAAAAAGAAGCTGGTTTGGTGGTGAAATTCTTGATTTTTAAAAAAAGAATTATAAGAAAGAAGATAAAAATCGTATTGAAGAGGATTAAATCAGCAGTTTCTCTGCCCTGTATTCAGGTCACAGCACCAAAAAGATGCCTAATTGACAAAATAATGCTGGGATCACGTCACCTCTTAGGTACTGACAGCAGGGAATGTAAAGACTGAAGAAAAATAAAAAAAATAAATAGTTTTCTGGGAAAGTTTCAGAAGAGGTAAGTCACCAGATAAGTGGGCTAATGAATCAGGAAGAAATGTCACTGAATTGCTAATGCATCTTTTTGGTAACTTCTTCAAAAAATTTATTTTTCTGATTTTAATTTGAGGTATGTGGTGGGCGCACAAACACAAATATTTGTCTCTTTTTCTCTTTGGGCATATTTAGCTACCAGCAGCAGGTGAGGAAGGGGACTCTGAGCAGCTTTCCAGCATCTCCAAGGACAATGGGGAGAAGGGAGAGCCTGGCTCTCACAGGGAGGGGGGACAGGAGGTGATGGGCAGAAGATGAATGCAGATGTTCAAGGTGCAGGGAGAAGCTTTTCCACCATGAGGTCAGTCAAGCTGGATGCCCAGAGCTTGGGCAATTTCCATCCCTGGAGGTTTTCAAGATGGATAAAGCCCTGAGCACAATGACAGAATCAAAAAGTTGGAAAATCCCTCCAAGAGCAATGAATCCAACCATTCTCCCAGCACTGCAAGGCCACTAAATCATGTCCCTAAGTGCCACATCCCCATGGCTTTTAAATCTCTCCAGAGATGGGGACTCCACCACTGCCCTGGGCAGCTGTGCCAGGGCTGGACACCCCTTTCCATGCAAAAATATCCAATTTAAGCCTCCCCTGTCCCAGCCTGAGGCCGTTCCCTCTCCTCCTGTCCCTGTTCCCTGGGAGCAGAGCCCGACCCCTCCCTGGCTGTCCCCTCCTGAAAGGAGTTGTGCAGAGCCACAAGGTCCCTGCAAACACACAGAAACCTGGAATTATTTTATTCTGTATAAAAACATGTATAAAAAGGAACAGAGCTTGTTCCTTTTTACAGAGGTGTTCCAACACCTTGTTTGAGAGGTAGCCCAACGCCATGATGTTAAAAATCTTGTAGAAAACAACCTCAAGTCCCCCTTTTCCAAATCACCCTTTCCTGAGTTTCCCCTCAACATTCCAATAGTGCCTGCCCTTTGCCTCCCCAGCCAGCCTAGAGATGTTATTCTTCTCCAAAAAAACCCCCCCCTCGATTATTTATGCTGCTTTTTGAACAACACAAGCTATTGTCAGGGAGTGTTTTACAGCTCTGAATGTCACATTGAGAGTCTGGTCATGCCAGGAGAAAAGCCATGTCCAGGCATAAATCCCTTTATTCAAGGCACCCAGAGCCCAGAGCTGGGTAAAACCTAAAAGGAAGCTGGTGGGTGTGACAGCTGCATTTTGTACAATGACATAAAAAGGAACAGGCAAAGCTGCTTGGGTGTTTTTCCTTTGAGGTAAAAGGTAGAAAATCTGCAAGGAGCATTGTGCAGAGCCAGGTGATGCCGAGCTTGGGCTGGATGCTGCTCTGGAGGAATTGCACGGAGAAGCACGGGGCTGAGCAGAGCTGGAGAGCTTCCCAGCAGGACCCAGGCAGCTTTTGCTGTCGAGAAAACCAAGCTGGCTGGACAAGAAACCCATTTCCTGCCTGATTGTGACTGTGTGAAGGGAAACAGGGTTCTGCAGGCAAACAAAGCCCAGCCACCTTCGGCTGGGGAGCGCCCCAAAACCATCGAGCCATTACAAGCCTAAAAAACAAAAAGAGTGTTAAAAAAACCCAGTCAGGCCCTTTTCCACGGTGTGTTACAAGGCAAAACTGGACAGGTTGCAATCTTCCTCTGCCACACCCCAAATGCCAGGTTTCAGGTTACTTCACCTGCAGGAATTTGCTCGGAAGCGTGGCATTTCTACTGAGCTCTTAGAGCCAAACCTTTACTCTGCAGCTCTTCCCAAAGTCCTGCAAAGAAAGTATAATTTCCTTCCCCCTCCCACACCTCCGTGCACCAATGAGGAATTATAACCCGTGTGAAATAATAAATATGGCCCAGTAAAAAAGGGAATGAGGGGGGCAATAGGAAAGGCAGCATTTCCAACCTACAGGATCCATCCTTCCAGCCTCCCACTCAGGAAAAGGCTTTTCAACGCTGCCTATCAATCCTCCCAGTTTTGGCATCTCCACCTCTTCTCCCTGCAGAATTCATTTTAAGCACTGAGGGTTTGGGGATTTTTTTAACCAATTTGTGGGTATTTGCACCATACCCAGCACTGGCACTCAGGGTTTTTCTGTTGCACGTCTCATGGGTATATTTACTATCAGCAAACATCCCAGTAGTAATCCTGGATTTATCTTTTTGTCTTTCTGGTAACTCCCCCATGGCTGCACCCTCAAAGCCCAGAAATCCAGTTTGCTACACTTCACAAGGAACCTCCAGGCATTTTGGAGAGCTCTATCATTTATCTCCTCCACAATCTCAATTCACCATGAAAATATTTGGTGAAACCCATCAGCAGCTTCCCTGATACAAGTGCTGAGACTCTACCACTACTTCTGCCCACACAATTTTCTCCAACATCCAAAATAAGAGATAAACTGTGGGGTTTTTAAAATACAACCCTATGGTGCTCATCTTTGAGGTCCCCATGAATTTTCCCAGCAATGGCACCGCGCTGCTGTAAAGATCTCTTGATTTATGCAAAAAATTTGATCCCTTTTCTGCCCTTTTTATGAGCAAAGGGTTTCTCTTTTTTTCTTTGGATGTAGCCTGGTGATTAACTGCACACTGCCACAAGCCCTGTGCACTGCAGTTCTTTGCTGAGCCTTTAGATTTCCGAGGATGAGAAGGAGAGTACAGACACCTACAACAAAGAGAGCTACGTGCAAGCATCACCTTCAGACCTCCCTTTTTATGAGATACTGCCTTTTATCCTGGATTTTAAGCAGCAGGAGCAGAGAGAGGGGCTTTGCTGAGGTCACTGGTGGGGCTGGTGGCACAGTGCCATGATCTGCTGTGCTGTATCCATCAGGAACTGCTGCCTCCTGAGCCATGGGATGGAGAGAAGCTCTCAACACCACAAGGGAGTGATTTACAGCAGGCAGGGAGTGTGGGGAGTGTGCTCAGGGAAGGACAGGGACATACAAAGGACCTGCACCCTGCAGCTCCCACTGACCACCTTCTGCACCTGCAGAACTCCTGGGATGCAGCTGGGTTATTCCTCATTTCCCAGCAGCGTGAGGAAAGGGAGCCTGGGCTGAGCTCAGTAATTCCAGCCAGATCCCAAAGCCAAGAATTGCAGGGTTGTGCCAAGGCTGATCAATGGCATTTTCTGGGCTCTCCAGCAGAAGAAAGACATAGATCTGTTAAAGCAGGTCCAGAAAAGGCCATGGAGATGCTCCAAGGGCTGGAGCTCCTCTGCTCTGGAGCCAGGCTGGGAGAGCTGGGGGTGCCCACCTGGAAAAGGCTCCAGGGAGAGCTCAGAGCCCCTTCCAGGGCTTAAAGGGGCTCCAGGAGAGCTGGAGAGGGACTGGGGACAAGGGATGGAGGGACAGGAGACAGGGAATGGCTCCCACTGCCAGAGGGCAGGGATGGATGGGAGATTGGGAAGAAATTCCTCCCTGGGAGGGTGGTGAGTCCTGGCACAGCTGTGGCTGCCCCTGGATCCCTGGAATGCCCAAGGCCAGGCTGGATGGGGTTGTAGCAACCTGGGACAGTGGAAGGTGTTCCTGACCTTGACAGGGGGTTGGAACTGGACGGTTTTGAAGGTTCTTTCCCTTCCAAGGCACTCTGTGATTCTGTAACTGGAGCCACCTCCTGCCCATGGCCAGGACAAATGGAAACAGGAGCAGCCCTGAGACCCCCCTGACCTCGGGTGCTGATAATCCCCTGACTCAAGGACCTTTGATGTGCCCCTGCTCACAAGCTCTCCTCTCCTACATGGAAGGTGTCCAGAGCAGGCAGCAACACCACTTAGGGAAGAGCTCCAGCTTCCTTCCAGGCACTCAGGCTGGAGAAATGGAAAGGAATCAAAGCAGATGACAGAGTTGTTAAAAGATGATCCTTTGGTCTTAGTGGTTTGGTGTTTTTAAGCCGTGTGGGATTCAACTCTCCTCAAACAACTCTGGTGACACAGAAATCACAAGAAGCCTGTGCCCCTTTGAGGGACAGTGCACTACTTCTCCTAATCAAAATATTATTATTGAGCTGATAAAATACTGATCAAGAGATAATCTCATTTTCTCCCACTCAATCCTTCCCCATTGCCACTGGGGTTCATGCTGGCATATGTTATTTTCATGCAGGCAGAAGGTAATGATAGCAAAGCTATTACTGGGCAACGTTTTTAAAAATATAGTAAAATATTTATGAGCAATCTAATTTTTTTCACGCCTGGTTGCTCCATGCACTGGGTCTACAACTCCACCACATTGTGGATGAGATGGCTTTTCAAAACAGACTGGAATCCAGACAGCAGAGCCTCCCAAAACCAGCACAGCTGAACAAGCAGGGTTGGTAACTGTGTCCTTTGGAACAGAATCCTACAAGAATCCCAGAATTTTTTGGATGGGAAGAACCTTAAAATCTATCCAGTGCCACCCCTGCCATGGCAGGGACACCTTCCACCGTCCCAGGTTGCTCCAAGCCCTGTCCAACCTGGCATTGGACACTTCCAGGGATCCAGGGGCAGCCACAGCTTCTCTGGGCATCTTCTTTTTTCTGCTTTTTAAAGGGATTGATGGATTTGAAGCCAATATGAAAGCTAATTTTTTTTTTCCCCCAAAATATTTTATCACTAATCCCTGGATCTGGACCACAAGTTTCTCCCTGCTCTAAAAATGCAAAATTTTCAGATTCAGCCAAGTAAAACAGCAAAACTACTGCACACATGAGAAATTTCAGCATGAACATTTTAAAGTTGTATTAAGTGACAAGGAGGAGGTTGCTGACTCAAGGTATGTGAATATGGTGACCATAAACATCAGACAATGAGGCGCCTGGCATGGGGACAATTTTTTGAAAGAGAAACTGAAGTTCAGCTCCTGTGGCTGTTTGAATTTCAGGTAGGTGGGTTTCTACAGTAAAAAATAAAAAGAATAATCCAAATATTCCATGTGTAAAAATGATTTGGGTGAATGCTGCACTACTCTGGCCCCACAAAGGGATAAAAACTTCATTTTTATGCTTAGGACCAGAGAACCATCAAGGCTGGAAAAGCCCTCTGAGGTCATTGAGTGCACTGTTCCCCCAGCAGTGCCACATCCACAGGGCTTTAAGATCCCCAGGGCTGGATCACCCTCTCCATGAAGGAATTTTCCTAATATCCAACCTGTCCCTTCCTTGAACTGCTGTCTGTCACATTCTGCCTTTGAGAAACTATTTCAATCCAGCTCTCCCCACAAGCCTCATAAATGGATTTCACTGCAACAAATGCCACTGCAAAGAACAAGAATGACTTAAAAACCCAAATAAAGCTCTTTTTTTTTTTTTTTTTTCTTTTTTTTTACCATGTAATTGCAAATAACAAACATATCTGTGGTTCACAGAGGAGGCAATAAATTAAAGCTACAGTCACAAATCAGACCAGAAAAAGATACTTAAGTCATTCAATCCACCACCCCGGGATGGCTGTGGCCCCATGGGATTCTGCTCAATTTTGTGAAAGACTTGGAGTCCTGAACAGAGGAAGTACAACACGAAGAGCTCTCTCTGAAGTGTTTTTTTTTATATTTTTATAAAATGAAGCCATCCCTCTGGTGCTTCCTGAGCGTAGCCGTGTCGGTCTGGCTGGAGAAAAGCAAATGGTGTTTAGCAAATAAGCTTTTTATGTGTGAGAGGAGCACATCATAAATAAAAGGGAAGTTTGATCCCCTGGCAGAATGGTTGTGTGTGTTTCTTCTGTAACCAACCCATGATTGCCGTGAGATTTCAGCTTCTAGAAAAAGAGACAGGTATTTAATATCTTTTGTGAATCACAGAGTGCTTTGGGTTGGACTGGACCTTAAAGATCATCTGGGCAGGGACACTTCCACTATCCCAGGGTGCTCCAAGCCCTGTCCAACCTGGCCTGGAACACTTGTTAACTTTAAATTCATGCAAAAAGATACATTTTGAGCCATTAGGAAGCTAAAGACTCCAAAATTTTAACTTCCTTGCTGATTTTTCTGCTTTCACCAGACACAAGAATAAAAAAATTTTAAAAAGCCAATTTTTTTTCATTTTTCATTGAGCTATACCCCTCAACCAATGCATTAGGTGCCTATTTCCATAGCCTTGGTGAACAGAACTATTTTAGGAATGGTCACTAAACAAAACAAGTTGAGGGTTTGGGTGTTGCAGCAGTTTGGGGTTTTAATTTCTGGGGCTTTTTTATATTTTGAGGACAAGAGGAAATGACCTCAAGTTGCACCAGGGGAGGTTTAAATTGGATATGAGGGAATATTTCCCCATGGAAAGGGCTGTCCAGCCCTGGTACAGCTGCCCAGGGCAGTGATGGATTCACCACTCTTGGAGGGATTTAAAAGCCAAGTGGATGTGGCACTTGGGGACATGGGTTAGTGGTGGCCTTGGCAGTGCTGGGGTAAGGGCTTCAATGATCTTAGAGGCATTTTCCAACCCAAACAATTATATAATTCTGTAATTCTATGAAGGAAAAAAAAGCCCTGTAACCACAAAGCCATGAACTCTGCACTAGTTTCCACTGCATTTCCAGAACACATGTCCAAAGAGACACATTTTGGGAGAATTAAAGACATTTTACCAGAGATGGGTTTGAACAAATAGTGAGTAGCTGAAGCCCAGCTGGTGTAGGTCTGTCCAGACAGGTCTGGTTTCAGATCAAGTCCATCCATTAGGATTCTCAGGACTTTCCAACATGGTATAAACAGGAGAAAACCCCAAAACTTGACTGAATGAGCTTTTTCAGTCATCTGGGCTGTAAATGGAGCCATCTCCCCACACCACAGATGTGACAGCACCACAATAGAATGAATAATTCCTGTAACTCCCTCCAAACCCAAGGACAGCACCGAGAGCCTAAATTAGGAACATGAAAACCATTAACATGACCAATTAACCTCTGCCCCACCCTCTCTACGCCACATAAAAGCCGACGTAACAATCCCCAAGATAACATTGTGTGTCAGAAATATCACACACAGGAATACAGCAGCGGCTGGGCTTGTTTCCTGACCTGGGAAAGCTGCTATAATTGTAGTGCATTGTGCTCCTGGAGGATTTCAAGTTGGAAATTGGTTGCCAACAGTCCTGGTTTGCTGTTGGAATTTCCAATCAGGCTCCGAAAACTCTTTGGGTTCCTGCAGCAATGCCGTGTCAAGGTGCTGCTCTGAGTTCTGGACTGTGTGGTTCATTTTTCTTGGTGGAATTTAATTTTTCTTTTCTTTTCATCCCAGGGATATAAAAGCTGGACGTGGAGAGGACAAGCAAACCAAGCAGGATTTGTGTGTTTGTGATTTTTGATGCACATTTCATTGCTAAGGGAACCTAAACCAAAACCATCTTGGCTTTTGGAGGCTCTCCAGCTGAGTCAAGAGGACAGATATTCAGGAGACCATCTCATTTTAAGGAATTTCTCCATGGAAATAGTTGTTTAGTATTGTAGGTGGCTGCCCAGGGAGGTGGTGGAGATCCATCCCTGGAGGTGTTCAAGGAATGACTGGACATGGCACTTGGTGCTCAGGTCTGGGTGACAAGGTGGGAATGGGTTGGACTCAATAATCTTGGAGATCTTTTCCAACCCAAATAATTCTGTAATTTTTCATTAACTCAGCTATTACATTACACATAATTCAGAGGTTTGGGTGCCAACCTGGCCAGCCTCCAGGGAATCTCAAAAATTCCCAGAAACCACCACACCCTCGTGCACAAGCCCTCAGTCCACGGCATTCTCCCCTCCTGGGGAAGCCATCCTTGCAAGCAGAATTCTCCCAAATAATCCCCCACCCCCTTCTAGATAATTTCAACTGCCCAGATGACAAATGTGAGCAGTGGAAAGGATTCCTCTCTCCCAGCAAAGCCCAAAGGATGTGGCACCTGAAAAACACACGGAATTTGGAAGTCCTGTCTTCATAAAGAGGTTTTATTTCAAGGAAACCTTCTCCAGTCAGTATTTCCAGGTACCACCACCACCAGCTTTTAATTCTAAGTGCTTTTCCACCAAGCCTAGACAAGGTTAAAAGCGACACTTTCACTCCTTTTGGGTCCTTTCCAATTAATATGAACAGATGTCAGTGACCCAAATAAGACAGTGCTGGAGAAGGGCTTCTCCAAAATGAAAACAACATTTTCATTCATGTCCCCAGCGATGCCAAAAGCTGTTGGCATCTTAATTTTATCCTTGTGGTGACCTGTGGGCTTAGGCCTTTCCTTAGTTTCATCCTCACTTTCTCTTCATGAAAAGCAACAATTTCCACTTCAATCCCTCCTCCTACCTTCCTTAAGGTCTTTTATAAATGAATAATTTTTAATAATTTCAATAATATATTTTATAATACGAATATTTTAATAAAATATTTTAATAAGAATCTATAAGACTTTTTAATTAAAAATTAATTTAAATAATTTTATAAACTATAATAATTTTGGAGCTATTTCCTTGAAAGTTGGGCTTTTTCCCCTGCCACTGCCATGCCAGTTGTTTGCCAAGGACTCCACGAGGCCCATCCCGAGAGGAAGACCATCCTCCCAGGAATTTTTCAAGGGTGAAGCTCAGCACCAGCCAGGCCCTGAACAACAAATACCTCCCTCATTAGTATGCTGAGCCACATTAGTTCTGCTGCTCACAGAGCCAAAGCATCAAAGTGGGGCTGAATCTTCAATTTCACACTTTGCAACGTGATGCATCAGATACTCCCAGGGGCTCGACGGGAATCACAAAGAGTTTGAGATGTGTGAGGTGCTGCTGGTAAATCTGCCAATGTGAAAGAGGCAGCACGTGCCTCTGAGAGAAGGAGGATGAAGTCATCCTACATAAAATTGGGGTTAAGGCAGCGGAAGGGCGAAGTGACTGCCCAGCATCACACTCGGGGCTTTGGTAATACCATGACCTCAGTTGGCAACGTCCTAAAAATCAGACATGCATTACCTAAGAGGTAAATTTAGGCTGCAGAATTTGCATCAAGTCTGGGAAGTCTCAAGGTCTCTTCACTCAGCCTCCCCATTGCTACTCAGTTTTCACAGAATTTGGAAGATCTGAGGATTTTGAAGTTTCTGAAATGCTGCTGGAAATGCTGGGAGGTTCTGAAGGTTATTTGGGATGGAGGGGCTTGTGAACACAGACTGTGTCCTGTTACTGCTCTCCTGTCTATAGGAAATGAGTTTTAAGAACACAACATGTTACTCATCACTGCAAGAAAACCCTGAATGGTGCTGTCATTGCTGCTGTTGAACCTGTACTTACCAAATGCATTTCAGCTGAATTCTGCACTGGGAACTCTTTGTCCCCATTGAAAACAGAATTCCTCCAAGAAAACTGCATCAGCCCAGATTATTAGAACAGAGAAAGACCAACCAAGGCCAGGGAATGCTTCCTTGCGTTCAAAGTTGAAGCAAAAAGGTGCCAGGGATGGCAAGAGACTCCCAAATACTCCAAGTGGCAGCAACATTCCTCAATACATGTGCAGCATTATGGTTTTAGAGGCTTTGGAGGCATTGCACGGATTAATCACACAAAGTAATGATCTCACAGTGAAGTGCTGAGCTGGAATTAGAGAGATTAATGCTCAGGTCCCTGCTCTCAAAGTTCTCACCCTTGGGGAAGCCATATCAACTCCTGCATCTCGTCTCCCCACAAAACCTCCTTTGAATTACTGATTGCAGAACCTGAGTGAAGATGCCAGAGGGAAAGACCATTCCAAAGGCTTTTTAAAAATTATTATTTTTTTCCTTAATACCCGCTGTGAGGCACTGTCTTGTTTAATTCATGATTCTTTGAAGAAAGATTTGCCATCTTAAGGGAATAAAAACAAGTCTGTGTTATTTTTTTAAAAATATCGTGTGTTTCTGCTACTGGTAAAGTCTGGGCCTGAATAAATACTCACATGGACCTCCCAAAAACTGCAAATTCAGGTAATAAGGTGTTGGGTGAGACGTGGTTACAATGTGTTTGGAGACTCAAAGGTTGGGTCAAGCAAAATTCTGAAGTTAGCAGAGCATTTTTTGACCCAAATTCCCTCAGGAACAGAAGGGCACAGCAGGAAATATTGTCCCATACAGCTTAATGTATTTTGTGACTCCCACTGCTGAATCCCTCAAGACTTTGGTTCTTCTGGAGTTAAAAGTTAGGCTCTTCCTTTAATTTTCCAAGCTCACATCATAGAAAATAAGACATTAACTGTCTTATTTTGTGGCTTTTTCCCATTGCCCAAAACACAAAATTCAGGCCAGGTTTTGGTGAGGATGGGAAGAAATGGGAAAGCATGTAGGTGGAAAAAGAACAACGAAGTTCAGTCATGCACAAAATGCTTGTTTTCGTTCTTTTTTTTTCTCATTTTTTTTAAATTGAAACTCAAAATTTCTGTGAAGAATTTGCCATGAGGCAATAGCTGTGTTTTGGTGGTGATACCTGTGCCACGCAGAGCCCAACAGCCAGAGGTGACAATCACAACCGAGACATCTCCAACCACAGACACCAAACCTTCCTGCCCACACCACACCTGAAATTGCACTGGGAGGCCTCAGAAATCCCACAGGATTCCAACCAATCTCCAGTTGCCTTGGAAGTGTAATTAACTGCAATTGCCTTTTTGATTTTATCTCCATTTTCTCAGGTTCTGGGCAATTTGGGAAAGCTCTCTGTGTACCTACAGGTGAGAATGCACACCAGTGCATGCACCTACTTGTCTGGAGCTACCAACTTCCCAGTGGATCTGCTTTTCTCAGGGCCTCCTTGGAGAATGAAACTTAGGGAAGAAGCCCATCCTTTGGGAAATTCTCCTTCTAATCCTGTACAGTCACTGATAAAAAGATTTCTGTTCCTGCTGGTGATACCAGATCCAATCAAGGGAGTGTTCAAGCTCAGCTTGCCTCCACTAGGCTCAAGCTCTGTGCTTCCCACAAGGTTTTCTGACAAATTGCTCTCACAGGGATTTAAAAAAAAAGATGCTGACCTGGCCCTTGCAGTAAGGAAGAGATTTTCCTTCCTTCTCCACATAAATTTTATAGTTTCCTAAAAAAACAGAAAGGGATTCAGAGAGAGCAATGGGGAACCCATACAGAAAAAAAAAAGGGGAAAGTTTGACCTTGGTCATGGAGTAATTGATACTCCAGGCTACAGCTTCATCCATTTTCAAAGAATCACAAAATCAGGGGATGGTTTCAGGGAATCCCCAGGCTGGATGAGGTTTAGAGCAAGCTGATCTAGTGGAGGATGTCCCTGTTATGGAAGCAGATGGTTTCTAAGGTCCCTTCCAATCCAAGCCATTTCATGATTTTATGAAAATTCTTGCCCCTGCAGGGAAGGTTCAGCACTAGTTTCATTCAAAAATACAGACTGGGTGTAGTCAATGAGTTGGAGAAATGCATCCAAAAAATCAGAGAGCTGTTTTAATCCGAAAAACTTTCCTAGTCAGTGGAAAATTCAGTTTTGCTACAAAGTCAGATGGAAGTTTCTGAGCCAGCCCGGGCAGGAGTTTGCCCGTACACCCCAAGGAGAAAGGCCAAGAATGAGGCATCTGAACACAGCCCTGCCAAAACCTCCCTGGTTTTATCATCCTGAGTTCAAACCCAGACCTCCTGTCCTGCTGTTCACACTGCACACAGAAGGGTTTCCAAGAAATGTTTCTTGGCAGCAAACCCAAAAACCCAGCTTCCGACCCGCTGCCGGGAGCAGAGGTGGCTTCTCTGCTCATTTTGAAAGCTGAATTTCCAAAGAAATCCCAGCATTTCTGAACAAAGCCCTTGATTTTCCCAAACAAAACTATTTCTGTGAGCCTAATTCAGGGCTGGTGGTCTAAGGACCTGGAGAAGATGATCCTGCCCACATTCCCATTCCAGGTTTTGCATCAGGAATGCTTCCCCCTACCCTTCCTGTAAACCTGCTGGGATCATGAAAATAATTATGATGGAAAAAAAAATGGGTGAACCCAGATTTTAGAAGGAATTTCTTGACTATGAGAGCAGTGAGGCTCTGGCACAGGGTGCCCAGAGAAGCTGTGGCTGCTCCTGGATCCCTGGAGGTGTCCAAGGCCAGGCTGGACAGGGCTTGGAGCAGCCTAGGATGGTGGAAGGTGTTCCTCCATGGCAGGGGGTGGGATGGGATGACCTTTAAAGAACCTTTCCAACCAAATATTTTACAGTTCCCACTCACACCCTCTGGGACAGATAGCACCTGTCTGGTAGTGGGTCTGTTCCTACCTCTGACCCTCCTTCCCCTCCTCCAGAATGCATTTTAAGCCAATTTTGATTTGAGAACAAATGCTCTCTACTCAGAGGTGCCACCAGAACTAGGAGCACAATGATGTGCAGGAACCCAAGGTTTCCAATCGCACAAGAAGAACATTTTAGGATATAATCAACATTTCAGATTTAAATTCAGAAGTCTTCTCACCTGTGCTCTGCAAACACAGGCTCCCTGCTCTGCCAGAACTACTGCTACTCTGCCTGAGCTGGAATAAATGTGTGACATTGCTGAAAGAGCTGACAAAAAGAAGACAGCAACTTGTGACAAGTTAATGTGACCCGTGCAAACAAAGCCCAGAAATCTGAGTGGGCAGCTTTGTATAGGCTTCATGCATCACTTTTCTCCCACATAATCCAAATCTGAATGCTCTGGCCCTGTGACACCAATCAGGAAGTGATGGATAATGAAACACAAGCAGAAACGAGTGCACAAGCCCTTCCAGCTCCCATGAGCTGCTTCACAATCCCCATTTTAGACAGAGAAAAAACACTCAGCCTAAAATGTCTTTCCAGTAGCCCACAGGAGTCAAGAGGCTCTGGGTATGATGGATTCCATCTGTGAATCCCACCTAGAATCCCACACTACCTGAGGCAGCTGAACAAGTCCCAGGACCTCAGGGTGGACTTTGCTGTCTTATTGCAAAAGGACTCTGTTGAAGAAGCTGCTGTTTTAATCCAAATTTTAAAAGGAAGGTGCTGAGGACTATTTCATTTCAGCCAACAGAGTCACATCCACATCCACTTCATCATGCAAGAGAAACCACTCACACACAAACAATTTTTTTGGGACCATTTCACCTGGCCACTCACAGCAGCAGCCACAATGATCAGGCTCCAGGCACATCCTGCCAATCCCAGCAGCTTCAGGATTCCAGCTGGCCACTGAATTCCAACCCCAAACACCTGACAGGTACGTCCAAGCTCTTGCTTCTCTAAAAAATCCTTTTCTTATACTAGCAAAAAATTAAAAGTAAATGGAGTTTAGTCTATTAATGTTCATGCTGAGCATCATAAATCAATTACTTCTGAGACTTTAGTCTCATTGAATTTAATCCTTTTCTGGGATCAGCTATGGAGAAAACAGGCACCAAAGACAAAGTCTTTCTCCTAGGACAGTTGGCCACTTCTCAGTAAATTATCATCACAGAATACCATGAGTTGGAAGGGACACACAAGGATAATCCAAGTCCAGCTCCTGGCTCTGCACAGGACAACCCTAATTACTGGAATTCATTCAGCTGTTGACCACAAGAGGAGTTTTCCCCAAATCAAAACGTGAGCAAGAAAAAAAATTTTAAAAACCAATTTAAAAATACAGGTGGCAAAACACAACATGAAATTCAGTGAAGTACAGAGAGGAACACACACAAACAGATCTGAAACTCACTGCTAAATATCACACAGACTCCAAGGGAAGGATTTAGCCAACCCTTAAAGTTAGGATTGGCTTCAGTTTGGCACTGTGGTATCAAGACAGATTTCCAATGAGTTCAAAGAATTTTTATAGGAAACCATAAATTGGTTATGTTTGTGAAGCAGGCAGTGTCAGCTGGACCTTGTGTGGAGGCTTTAAGGAAATATCAAACCACAAATACAAACTACTTCTCCAGACAGGATGAACCTGTGAAAGCCACAGCAACAAGAGATGCTTTAGGAAAAGATCTTGTTGATACAAATCCCCAGGTTTCACTGGCACATCTCCCTTTGCTACTCCAGCAGCACCATCCCAGCACTGAATCCACTTGGGTTGGAACGAGTCCTTCGAAACACCCAACAAGAAATCTTACAGTAGGGTTTTTATTTTTAATTTTTAAAAGCATTCTTCAATCTTTTCCACAGGTCAGACCACGGGAAGGACTTTGACCAGAAAAACTTCCCACAAACTCCCTGATGGATGTTGGGTTTTAATTCACCAATGTCCTGAGTAATGCTTCTTACTCTGGAACCTTCCTTCTTACTCCATGGCCTTCCTTTCCTCCAAAAGACTCTGGGCTTTTTCTTTCCCCCTCCTTTATAAATCATTCATGCAAGAATTTGTGCCCATCTGCACCAAGGTAAGAATATATTTCGGTCTAATACTGGTTTGTATAGACAACAAAAAGAAATTTATTAAAAATTCTCTTCAAAATAGTGCAAATATTGATGCCCAAACTCTGCTCATGACACAACCCAGAAGTTTCAAAAATGAAAGATTCTTTAAGGTAAATGAAGACAAAACACTGGTTTTATCCAAGTTTGCACCAAAACAAAGCCTACACTAAGAAGACTGCACACATTAGGATTGAACGAGGGAACGATGGAGTGCAGATTTCTCCATGTAGGATTGAGGGATGTGAATCCATGAGGAGCCTGTACACCCTGGAACCTCCAAAGGCTACACCAGCAGCAGCTCCAAGCTCCAAATATCTCATCCATGCCTCTACTGTACCTTGAAAGGGACGTTCATTCACCTCTTCGCCTCTCCCAACGCGACAGCCAAAGCTTTTTCCGATTAAAACCAAACCAGGAGGATGAGGAGCACACAATCAATCCTTGTTAAGGCTGATGATTATCCTCAAAGCGCCCTGGAAGAGAGGAACACCCAGTGAGTGCCTTGTGCCAAGATCAAACAGCCTTTTTCTGCCCCAAATGCTTGGGTTCTGTTGTTTATGACTGGGACTGTCCCATTAAACTGAGACTGTCCCAGACATTAATGTAGTCCTCATATAAAATAAGTTTATCCAAGTATTCCAAGCTCAGATGGAGGAAAACCAGCTTGCAGAAGATAGGGAGATGGTCAAGGAGAAGACTGAAGACCACAGCTGGTATTTCAGGGAATAACCCAAGTTTACACAGCCTGTTAATACAGCAGCAGTTATTTAACAACAAAAAAAAGAGTCTTAAATTGTTCTGTTTTGCAGAGAGGACACCAAAGAACACACACCACTTGGCCTGAAGCTGGAATGATCTCATTTTCTGCAAGATTTTACATCCAAATCTGGACTGCAGGACTTAAAAATGCCCTTATTTTTGGAGAGGAAAGTGAAAGTTTGTGAGCAGGAGCCAGGTACTCATCAGGCCAGACAGCACCAGTGGGGAGAGAGGACAAACCTCTGGACAGCACAAACCCTTCTGGAGGCCTGGAACAGGGAAAGGTGCCTTCAAAGGCTCCTCTGCTCATGAAAACAGCCCCAAGGTAGAATTAGGAATGTATCAGTTAAAGCATCTACAGGAGTGAGAGTGGCTCCTCTGGAGCTGTGGGCATGTTGGCAAGACAGGAAAACAATATTTCACCAGGCTGGGGGAGAGACAAGTGAATTATTCCCTTGGCAACCAGCTTTATGGGACTTGGTTCTCTCCTCAGTTATTCATATTTGGCTCCTCAGTTACTTTCTGTAGGACTCCTCCAGTTTTAGATCTCATTTTCAAGTTGGTTACATCTTCCACGTGCTGTGCAAAGCACAGACAGGCAAGGTGCATTTTTTAAGGTGAGTCTAAAACAGCTGAAACCACCTGTACTGTGGGAATATCTGGCAAAATTCAATGGCCTCCTCAACAGAGCAAGAGAAATGCTCTTTGTTCTAATGTTTTATTAGGGTATTAAAGCCTCACACAGAATGAGCACCCAAACCACCCAGGCACAGCAAAGGCAGCAGCAGAACGGATGCCTGAGAGCTCCAACAGCAGCTTCCAGGTATCCCTTAAACATTTTGGTGAAGCTGATGGAGACTGCCAGGCTAGAGAGCACCACTGAAAAAACCAACATCCTCACATCCAACATCCCTGGAAGTGTCCAAGGCCAGGCTGGATGGGGATTGGAGCAAGCTGGTTTAGTTGAAGGTGTCCCTGCAACTCATCTTGGAACTAAACCGTCCCAAAGACCCTTCCAACCCAAACCATTCTGTGTGTCTATGGATTTAAGTTGGAGAAAGGAGATACTTTCTGCAGGCACAGGGAAGGAGCAGCAGAGCATCTTCTCCTGGTGGTGCAGCAGTGTTCCCTGGACACCCACTCCACCACTCTGCATTCCCCAAGAAATAATCCAGCCTGCTCGCGGCCATGTGGATTCCCAATCCGGCTCTGCAGCAAAACAGGCTCCCTCTAATTATCCCTCAGCCTGATGACATCTGAATGGTGGAACAGAAGCATGTCAGAGAGACAAAATGAGAGAGTGTGAAAACAAGCCTGTCTCCTTTCTCTGCTCACACCGCAGGTCCCAAGCGCACGAGGACTCGCTCCCGCCTGAGTCATTCCCAGCAACGCTTCCCAACCACACAGAATTCCCACGCAGGAGGCTTTTTTGGCAAAATTTTAAAAATGAGAGGGCAGCAAGAGTGACTCTGGGACTGGAAGGAGCAACAGAGTGATGAGAAGGACCATCATGTCCAGCAAGAGTGACTCTGGGACTGGAAGGAGCAACAGAGTGATGAGAAGGATCAGTCGTGTGTATGGAGCCTTATTAGAAGTAATTTATATGCAAGTAAAACAAATATCCCCCCCACTTTTCCAGGAAAACGCTGAATTCCATACTGATTTACATGCTTTCCAATCTCATTGACTTCAGAGGGATTGCCTGTGGTAGGAATCACCAGGCTGTGGCCTCCCAGCAATAGAGTAATCCCTTCATATTCCCCCTTTCAAAAGCCCCATCATCCAACCAGGTGCTGCAGCTCAGGCCCCGTGAGCCGAGTTCCAGCCCTGCGGCGACGCTTCTCCTCTCCCTGCAAAATCCTGGCAAGGGGGGGAAAGGGAAATAAAAGTCTGATGATGGAAATGCCTCGTGGAGCATGGCTGAGCTGGGGAGAGAGAGGCCCAAACCCTCCTTCCACCTAATTAAATCCAGATCCAAAAGCTGTTCTGATCCGAGTGCATTAAGTATTTTTGTTAGGAAGGGCAGGGATAAATTAACTCCTAACTCTGGCCCTAATCTTTTTTTTCATTGTTGTTTTAATTCTCCCACTTCCTACGATTTCAGCGTTTCCTTGTGATAAGGAGGAGCTCTGGTTTGCTGGCTCATCTGCCCCTTTTCTCCATGGCATCAGGGCAGATGCTCCCCCCAGCCAAGCTCTTCAAAATCCCAGGACCTGCTTCTGCATTTACAAACATCGGTGCAAAAGGCAACTGCTGACCCCACTCTTTTGTCACAGCTGTTATTTACAGCACCACCAGCACGCTGGAGAGATGATAATAAATGTTTAATGGTCCAGTAAACACCAAGGGCTTTATCTCCAGCCCATTTCCAAGCCTGATCAAATATAATAATCCTTTGTATGTCTGTCTGCCGCTTCCCTGGCTTCCTATGGGATGGGAAAAGATGGACAGGGCTGCTCTATATTCAGACATGATAAATATAGAGAAAAAGGGGTTAGTTATAGGGACATAAATATTTTCCCTGCTTCCATATAAATTCTTTGCTCCCAGAAGGTCAGGATTATCCACCAACCTGTTGGACCTCAACTTCTATACAATACAGAAATGCAGGCAGCATCTGCCTCTAGGATTCAATGCAGCAGTTATAAATAACAGGAATATTACACAGAGGAAGTGGGGAATATGTGGAGGAAGCTGAGAGAAGAATCATCCACTTGCAGACTGGGCAGATAAACCACTTCCTCAGATCTGAAATGGAAGATCTATTCCTCCTCCAATTATAGCTGTGGGTCCATTACTCAATATTCCCTCTCCATGCAAGTCTTACTTATCTCATAGAGCCTCATCTCTCCCAGATGACACTGTAAATGAGTCATTTGACACATTAAAGTGAAGCAGTTAGGGTTTTATTATGCTATTACACATCACTGTGACAAGCTTCCCTAAAGACCTGATCCTAAATCACAGTCCAGTTCTGGTTTGGAAAACTGGTCCTAAATCACAGTCCAGTTCTGGTCTGGAAAATTGATCCTAAATCACAGTCCAGTTCTGGTTTGGAAAACTGATCCTAAATCACAGTCCAATTCTGGTTTGGGAAACTGGCTCTAAATCACAGTCCAGTTCTGGTTTGGGAAACTGGTCCTAAATCACAGTCTAGTCCTGGTTTGGAAAACTGGTCCTAAATCACAGTCCAGTTCTGGTTTGGAAAACTGGTCCTAAATCACAGTCCAGTTCTGGTTTGGAAAACTGATCCTAAATCACAGTCCAGTTCTGGTTTGGAAAACTGGTCCTAAATCACAGTCCAGCTCTGGTTTGGAAAACTGATCCTAAATCACAGTCCAATTCTGGTTTGGGAAACTGGCTCTAAATCACAGTCCAATTCTGGTTTGGGAAACTGGCTCTAAATCACAGTCCAGTTCTGGTTTGGGAAACTCAACACAACTCAGAGATAAACACATGAGAAAAAGCCACCTGGACTCTGCAGGTGAGACCTCCCCCACGTAGGGTTGCACCTATTCAATACACAGGCTCCAGGAGCCACACCTGTTCCACAGGTCTCCAGACCATGTTCAAGGTTTGACTTCTTTTTTCCAGCCTCCAAATGAGCCCCAAAATCAAGTCCTGGCACTGGTGAGGTCTTCTGATCCAGCCAAAGCCACCTGATTCTACCAACACCAGCACTTCTTGGCTCAGGTGATGGGAGAGACCTGATTCCCAGTTTGATCTGGTCAAACTGGAGGGTCTTCTAAGGCTGATCCATGCAGAAGATGAGGGATCAGGGCAGGATT
Source organism: Pyrgilauda ruficollis (assembly GCF_017590135.1). Classification (NCBI taxonomy): domain Eukaryota; kingdom Metazoa; phylum Chordata; class Aves; order Passeriformes; family Passeridae; genus Pyrgilauda; species Pyrgilauda ruficollis. The sequence goes on from NW_024530821.1 coordinate 857,888, forward strand.
ATGTAAACTAAGGCTCGAGGCCAAAATAAAGGAGCCTGGAGGCAGGGCTGTCGTCAGGGCGTAGCTCAGCTGTGCCTCCACCACGCACCAGCCCTTCCCTCCCTCCCTCTTTCCCTGGGACATTTTCACTCAGCATGGCCAGGAGACTCTTGCAGAGGGGGTTTGAAACTCCCAGAGCTGCCAAAAACGTCCAATTAAAGCCCAGTGAGAGCTCATCATAAATCCACCCCAGTGAACCGCAGCCCTGCTCGGCTGCCTTTCTGGGTGAACCCAAAAATCCTGAAAGCAAAGACCTCCCAGCAATTACACCCAAAAGGTTTCCTGTCTCTGCACGAATCTTTGTTTGCTTTGGGTTTTAGTGGTAGATGGGAGCACAGACTACAACTTGTGGGAGATAGGTTATTGCTGCTAAAGCAAAGAGCCTTTTTCCTTCCCTCCCTGAACAGACAGAGCACTAAAAACGCTGCTCTGAAACAGCTTGGTCCTGCATTCACAGATGGCAGCAAAAATTAGCATTATTTATCAGTGGCTTTAGTCACTTTTTAAAAGAAAAGCAGATAAAGGAAGACATGCACCTGAATTAAAGCTCCTTGCCCTTTCTTTTGCAACTAATACTTTAAAATGCAGCAGGGAAAGAGCATTTTGCAGAGTTTTAGGAAACCACACTTAAAAAAACCCACCAAACATTTACCCAAGAAGGAGAATGAAAACAAGCAGAACAATAAGAGTCACGGAAGTTTGCTCTGAGGAGACAGCTGGGAAGGTGAAAGGAGGAAGCAAGCGAAGAAAACACATAGCATAAAGATAGAAATTAATCCAAAACAGCAGGAGAAGAATTATTAAGCCATTTTACATTCTTACAGCAAAGGAGATGTGATCACACAGTGCTGTTCCATGCCAAACGTAGCTGCATTTGTGCACAAGTCACACCCCTGCAGAGGGCTCAGCCCAGCCCTGCATCTCCTGAGGACCTTGAGCTCTGTGTCTCAGAATCAGTGGTGGAGATGAGAAGAAACTTCTGGAGATTGTCTGCTCCAACTCCCTGCTCAGCAGGGTCACAGAGCTGCCCATGACTGTAAACACAGAAATGCTGAATATTCCCAAAGATGGAGACCCCATAACATCCCTGGGCAATTTGTGGCAGCACCTGGTGACCCCCACAGCCAAAATGTGTTCCCTGATGTTCAGAGAGACCCTCCTGGGGTCAGTGTGTGCCCGTGGCCCCTTGTCCTGTCCCTGGCCACCACTGACAGAGCCTGGCTCTGCTCTCTCTGCACCCTCCCTGCAGGTGTTGATGGACAGGGATGAGGCCCCTGGAGCCTTCTCTTCTCCTTCTGAGCAGTCCCAGCTCTCCCAGCCCTTCCTCAGGGCAGAGATGCTCCAGCCCCCTCCCTGGGCTGTCCCCAGTCTGTCCATGTCCCTCTTGTGCTGGGACCCAGTGCTCCAGGTGTGGCCTCCCCAGTGCTGAGCAGAGGGGCAGGATCCCCTCCCTGGACCTGCTGGAGGTGTTTTGTGTCACACAGCCCAGGCACCACTGTCCTTTTTGGGCACTTTGCTGCCTCAGAGTGAATTTGGTGTCCAGCAGGATTCCCAGGTCCTTTCCTGTCCAGCTCCTTCCCAGCTGGGTGGGCCCAGCACAAACTGGTGAGGAATTGCAGGGAAACAGCAAATGCAGGAAAAGAAAAACACTTGTAAACCTCTACAAAATCTGCTGTCAGACAGGGAAGCTCATCACCAAAGAGCTTAGTTCAGATGAAGGACAAATAAAAAAAGGAACAGAGAGCATCATATGATAAATAGGCATCATTTTCTCCAGCAGTGAAGCCTATCCTCGCTGCAAGAACTTGCCATTTCCTCCCAGCACAAATGGATTACTCATGGACAGAGAAGTCGGGAACAAAATTAACTCTTGGAGCTCAGTGTGTCCCAGGAGATGAGCTCAGTCCCAGCCTGCTCCTTCCTCCACAGCACACAGACCAGGAGCCTGGTGGCCTCTTTGATTGCTTCCATCACCACAATAATTACTTTAATTTTTAGCTTCTTGATTTTGGCAGAGACTGTCATAAAAGCCGAAGGAAGAACAATTAAATGTGAGAATTAAGTGAAATAAGGTGCCAACAGGGTTTGGTGTCTGCCCCTCTTCCCTTAAGTGGGGTGGAAGATTAAGTGCTCAGCACATGGGCTCCTGAGAAAGCCTCCAAAGGGAGGCACCCTCAGAAGAGATCCAAAAAGCCTTTTTCTTAATAGAAATAATCTAGAACTTGCCAAAAACCCCTAAATCCTGCAGGACTGGAGGGATGGAGTCTTGGCTTCAGCTCCCACGTGGGCTCAGCAGTACAAATCCACTTCCCACAGCCCAGGGAAAGCAACCCAAAGTCTATTCTGTCCTTCCCGTGGTGCTGGGCAGCCAAAATGAGAGTCACTCCTCCAGAGAGTAGAGAGTGAGCTGATTTATGGACTTACCAAGGAGGGAAGCTCTGATCAGGGTCCTCTTTTCAGGGTTCTCATGTGTTTTACATTACGTACTCATTGAGGAATCCACAAGCATTCCTGCTGCCCACAATGCTGAGAAGAGGGACAGGACACAATTCCTGCCCTTTTGTGTTATCACCTGCTCAGGTTTGAGTGGCAAGGAGGGATTCAGCACCTCTGTTCCTTCCACACAGCCAGACAGTGCTGCAGGTTTCTCACCAGGGATCAAAGCAATGGGGACCCAACACCTCCACCAGCAGCAGCTCAAGAAGCTCCCAGTGTTGGCTGCCCAACGAGCCCAGCATCCTGGGATCACAGTCCTCATCCTAATTTTTTATTTTAAACAATATAGTCATCAAAAATTGTCTCTTGCTCGAAGGCCAACAGCGGCATGACAGCCACATTCCAAGTTTTCTACTCATTCATGAATTCAAAAGTCAGGCTGAGCAGATGCACCATTAAGTCCAGTTTCCTTATTTTTGACAACACATGTAATTATCCCCAACTTCAGAGACACAAACTACTCCTGGAGAAGTGACTTGTCAAACAAGGAGATGACAGAGGCAGCAACAAGAGCCCACTCACCCTGCCACTGGTCTCATGTCTCACAAAATAATTGCCTTCCCACCCAGAACTAAAGGTTACAACTACAGAGAGAATGAGTCAAGCCGGAAAGACATATTTTAAAAATGGGAAAAAATGGAACAAAAAAAGTTTTATGAAAACACACCAGCATGTGTAAGACAGGAGGGAGACCATTTCTGCATTGCACCTTGTTTGCTCATGCTTTGTCTCAGCTGCCAACCACAAATTAAATATCTCAGTTAAAACTTTGCTCATCTGGTACCTTTAATACTTACACAGTCACTAGAAACTGAACATCTGTTTTGCTTTGAGGCTTTCAGCAGTGACTCAATGTTATCTGCAGCGTTGGACTGCTGAAGATGAGTATTCCTGAGGTTTTTTCCCCCCTCCCACCCCACTCCTAGCAACAGGGCTTCTTGCTTTGGGGAGGAAATCAGCTGACAAAGTTGGGTTATAAAATCTGCTTGACATGAGTCGAGGAGGAAGGGCAGGACACAGAGAAATTTCATCCTCAGCTGGAAACAACCCAGCTGAGATCTCCACCAGTGAGTACCTCAGCTCCCTGGGATCGATACACCTTTGGCTCCCAGGCTCTGGAGAAGCAGCAACCTCCTGCTGTGTTTACAGCCAGCTCGATAAACACAACACAATTAAAATCCCTCCAGCAACCTCTCAGTGTGTGCATCCCCCCCCCAGGGCTGTGAGCAATCCCAAAGCTTTATCTGGGATTTAACCTCCGGGCACTGCAGAGAGCTCAGCATCACATCTTCATCAGCAGGGAGGTTCCTGAGGTGGAGGAGTAGATCTGGGAAGAGGATGCAGCAGCAGGAAATATCCCAGCACCCAGAGACCCAATTAACTGGCTGCTAGAGGCCACCAGCATCCTATTAGCAGGGTACACGCTGTGCCTGCACAAAGGCATGCCACGCCTGGGAAAAGGACTTCAAGGATAACATATTCTGAGTGTGTGTGCCAGGGAAGAGCCTGGACATGGTCATCATCTTGTCCTGCTGTAAGAGAAGGGATCTGGGCAGTATCCAAGCCAGCCCATTGTTAAAAGTAATTTCCCTGCTGTGTGCTCAGGGATGATCCTGCTGCTCCTTCAGGGAGGGGGAATTTTCCCTGGAAGGGCATCAGACAAAGCAAATCCATAGATCTTCCCTTCACCTCGCCAAATGGTGGCCATAAAACAGAGCCAGGTGTCAGAAAGGATACTCAGGTTGGCTTTATGGGGTTTCAGAGAATCACAGAATATCCTGAGCTCAAAGGGACCCAGCCAGGGATCATCGAGTCCAGCTCCTGTTTCACCATCTCCCACCTCTGAGATGGGCTCACACAGAATCACCCAGGCCCCAAAGGACCTCCAAGATAACTGAGTCCAGTCCGACCCATCACCATTCTCTCAACCAGACCAGAGCACTGAGTGCCATGTCCAGTCTTTCCTTGAGCACCTCCAGGGATGGGGACTCTACCACCCCCCTAGGCAGTCCAGTCCAGTCCAGTGTTTTATCACCTTTTCGATGAGGAATTTCCTGCTAATTAACAACCTGAACCTCCATTGGAGCATCTTGAGACTATAAGGGGTTCACTCAAAGGGTTTTTATGGCCCATTTCACCCTTACATACAGATAAAGGGCACTGACATTGAGGATTCAGAAGTTAACCTGCTGGAAGATAAGGTTCAAAGGGAAAGCTGAGAAAATCCCTACTCCTGGCTCCCACCCCAGCACTGGAAAAGCTTTTCTCTCCTTCAGTAAAATTTTAAAACTGAGTGTGCACAGGGACAGCCTGACACTGTCCCATCAGGCAGAAGAGACCCCATCTGAGATCTTCCTAATTCAGTACCTCCAAAGCAACTTTCTCTCCTTCAGTAAAATTTTAAAACTGAGCACAGGGACAGCCTGACACTGTCCCATCAGGCACAAGAGACCCCATCTGAGATCTGCTTAATTCAGTACCTCCAACAGCAATCAGCAGCAGGTCTAGGAAGCAAGGTCAGACCCACACCAGTGTGTACCATTTCCTCCCCAGGACACTTCCCAGTCTTCAGCACTGACTGCTTCTACCCAGGGATCTTTATACCTTCCTTCCACCAGTTTATCCAGTCACCTCCCTGATCCATGTCAGTTTTTAAGCATCCTACAGAAAGTAGCAGCACAGCTTGCCCAGAGAAGCTGTGGCTGCCCCTGGATCCCTGGAAGTGTCCAAGGCCAGGCTGGACAGGGCTTGGAGCACCCTGGGCTAGTGGAAGGTGTCCTTGCCCATGGCAGGGTTTGGAACAAGTTGGTTTTTAAGTCCCTTCCAACTCAAACCATTCTGTGGTTCTGTGATTAACACGAGGTGGAAACTCTTACAAACACAGACAGTACACAGGGGGAGGATGTGCTACCAGGACATCAACGTCCAAAATTCTGATCCCCAGAGCTCACAAAACTCCTCTGAGCCCTCTCCCCAGAGCTTTTACAGGGCTAACACACACCACAGTGAACAAGTGCTGCCATGCAACTCTCAGGGATTCAAACTGGGCTCCTCATCAGAGGCTCTGCGGGCAGCGAAGCAGCAGAACTGGTTTGGAAAGGAGAAAAGGAAAGAAAACACAGATGACTCTGATAACATGTCTAATTAATAAAGCATAAACGAGACGGGCTGGTTCAGGCTGCGCGTCCCATCTGCTCTGCCTTCAGTCAGGATGGTTCCCATCCCCAAAAGCACAGGTTTCCATGCAGATATTCCCACATGCTGACAAGACAGGGATGTGCCTTCAGCACCCCAGCACAAAAGCTCTGCTCTGGCATTCCTGCACATCCCTGAGCTTTTTTTTTTTTTAAGGAAAGAGGGATGAACAATAAAAAATACGAGTGCCCAGCATGCAGAGCATGGTTTGGGACACCAAGGCCATATCCCAGACACCAAACACTAGAGTTTGGTATGAGTTTGCCATAACTTCATGGTCATCAGTCCTCATAACCTAACCTACCAATAAAGTTTTACCCCAAAACAGTCATTATGTTTTGTTCTGCTCTGCTTTAAGCAACTCTGCAATCAAGTTGTGTGAATTTCTACAGTGTAAGTGCTGATTTATAAAGATTTATTTGAGGGTCTGACAGCTCCCTAAGGCCAGCAGCTAGAATTATGATTCTAGAAGCTGAGGTTTGGACAAGGTCTTGATCTCTGCATCTTTCTGGTCCTCCTTTTGAAAAAAATAAGCAGAGAAGACACACACAGTAGAGTCCCAGTAGTGGGAAACATCCAGATACTCTCACAAATGTGCATCCAGTCCCTAAAAGCTTCAACAAAAGAAAAAAAAATAGAGAACAAAAGGGAGCAACAGGAAACTGGTGGTCAAGCAGTGCTGATAGTCCTGGTGCTTGCTGAGGACAGGCTGACTCATTCTCCCCAGTTAAAAACCCAAACAACACCAACACCAGCCAGCCTGCTGGAGGTGGGAGTTCATGGTTTTTTCAGGTTTCATTGCTATGGGTGGATTTAATGAAGATGGAAAGCTTTCAGGCAGGGTAAATCCTTCAGAGGTAGAGAGGAAGGTACAGTCAGTTCTGGAGAAGCTTCTCCTGTATCAACTCATTAATGGCCACACCAGCTGCTGGCACCTGCTCCTGAAAAACCAGCAAGAGTCAGGTTCTGAAAAGATAATCTGTTCTATTCTTTTTCAAAAAATGGGGCTGAATGAGCAACATTCTGTTGGGAAAGTCCACACCACACCTCTGATGACACAGAAGAAAGAAACCAGCCCGGCACTCCAGCCAGCCAAAGGGGGAACACCAAGGCTTTATTAGAGGAAAACCTTGAGGAACTTGGATGCAAACAAGCTCACCTCCACCTGGGATGCCAAGATGTTTCCACTGCCTTCATACTCAGGAGCTGTGAACATCATAAAGGTCTGATCTGCACTTGAGGAAGGACCAGGGAGGATGTGCCACGGCAGAAGCAACCCTCGCCCAAGCCACTGGGTTCCAAATGTGATTTTCTTCAACATTGCTACATCCAACCCCTGTAGCTTGCTCCAGCCCAGCTCCTGTCCCCACACCCCTCAAAATCCAACAGCAACAAACAGTGGGGAGCTGCTGCTTGTAAATCAGTTGCCACATCGAGGACGGTCACATATCGCAATGTCAGAGGAACAACAACGCGGCGATGGCGAAACCCTACGGCAGAGATTTGTTCTCCAGACTCAGAACTAAATGCAGACAGCTCATGTGGGTGGCTGGAACTTCATCCCAAGAAAGCCAACCAACACAGGAAGCCTTAGCTGTGCTGGAATAGTCAAGATTTAAGGCAAACTACTTAAAAGCAAGCAGCTCTTCTCAGGAAATGGACAATGAGTTGCTGGCAGCATCCTGGAAGCCTTTCCTCTGACAAAGAGCTGGTTACTGAGGAATGGAGTTAACTCAGGTACAGGCACAAAATAAAAGGCTGAAGTTGAACTGGAACTTGCTGACTAAGCTGAGCTGGGCTGGGGGGGCAGGGGAGATCCGGGCAGCAGCCGGTGCTCTGGAATAGGCATGGAAACAAGTTTCCACGGGAGCATGAGCATGTTCCTCTAAAGTCAGCTGTATGAGATCATCTTGTCCCCCTGAGTATGCTGTTTCCTAATATTTTGCCCAGACCAATCACAAATGTCAGGAGCAGTGGTTGGGTCTGTTGGTTTGGTTTATTTTTTTGGACTACCTTGAGTCCCCACAGAGGCTGTCGAGGATGAGAACTGTAGACCCTGTTCTGTCTTTCACATTACAAATGCAATTACCTCTGCAGCCTGATTGCAGTGTCTCCTGTCAGAGTGATTCTACAAGAGGCTGGAAGAACAGCTTGCCTTTCAAAGGGAGTTAGGAACATTCCTGCGAGTCCTTCCGTGCCCTGTGGTCACGTGCTGGTGAAATTTAAGAAAAGCATGTGCAGTCCCAAGGGAAGAGCATCCCTTGGAGAAAGCTGTTCTTACAGCCTTCAAAAAAGGATGTGAGGAAATGCCCTTGCAAAGTACAAAATTTCCTGGGCAAAAATCTGCTTCTTCTTGCTTTTCAATCCTCTTCCCCACATAATGAAGAAAAAATGTCACTGAAAGATGATTTTGAGATGGAAGGGACAGTTTGGAGATAGACAGGCTTGTCCTACCTGAGAGATGTGGGACTGAGCAAAGCAGAGATAACATGAAGATCAGTTGGACTCCTCTTTCTAAAGGCAGCAAGCATCTTGGATTTGTCTCTTGGATAACTGCAAGTGGAAATTAGCACTACAAGCTAGAAACATCTGGAGATAGGGTGTTAAACAAGACAGTGTTGGTGGGCCACATCTGCTTCCCACATTTTCCTTTCAGCCTAACCAGAGGCAGGAGTCAGACACTCAGGGCACCCAACAGAGCCGGGAATTCTGTGCTGGATGATCCCACATTCCACTGCCACCAGGTGAGAGCTCACTTTTCCTCACTTCCCACCCCAAACACCCCAGAACCAGCTGTGCCAGGCTCTGTGTCAGCCCCAGTGGGACACAGCTCGTTTGCCAAGCTGCCAAAACGCTGGCCTGGCCAGGGTGCTGTGCCAGAGCACGCCAAGGTAAGCAAGCTGAGCTGCCTTACTCACCACCAGACGTGGTCCAACACGTGCAGAAAGGAGAGATCAGACAAAGAAACTCTCCAAAACAACACCAGCTCCATCTTACATCAGCTCACCCCTGCCATGAAACAACTCATCCGCTCTTTGCACCTTCATTTCCTTTTGGCACTGGGGCAGCAGCACTCCCTGCTCAGCCAGGGACTGATGGAGGGGCCAGTGCTGCTGCTCCAGGGCCACAGAGAACACCCAATTTGGACAAGACAGGGCTTGACCCCCCAATTATTAAGCAGGAAGTGGGAATATTAAGTGCAGATGTTAATGGTGAAAGAGGGACAGCTGTCGCTAAGGTGAAAGGAGGGTGGAAAGACAGGATTGAAAGAGAGTTTGGATTGGATATTAGGCAGAAATTGTTCCCTGTGAAGGTGGTGAGGCACTGGCACAGGTTGTCCAGGCTGTCCCATCCCTGGAAGTGTTCAAGGTCAAGCAGAATGGGTCTTGGAGCAATCTGGTCTAGTGGAAGGTGTCCCTGCTCGTGGCAGGGGGTTGGAATGGGATGGTCTTTAAAGGTCCCTTCAACCCAAACCATTCAGTGATTCTGTGACTAAACCACTGAGTTCAGCTCACAGCATTTGAAATCAAAGATCACAAGGTTTTGCAGATTATTATTAAACATGGAAGTCCCTGCAGAATTCTAGGAAAAAATTAAAGTGTTGCTTCCTCAGCTGGCCATTACCTAAAGTGGCCTGAATGAGCCCCATTTCTTAGGGAATAAATCTCTTTTGGACCAAGCAATAGAGAACTTGAGTAGGAAGTGGCCAGCATCCTTAGGCACATCAGACCTGTTCTCCAAGCAAGAGACTTCAGGCTTAGGGCATTTCAAAAGCCAGCATTTCTCAACAAGTGTGGAAGCACTGACTCCTCCTTCCATTTCCCACCTATCCCCTTTTCCCTAGGGACAGCAGGCAGCCTGGTGTGACACAATGGGAAAAACCCCAGTCCCTCACCAGGCACCAAATCTCCGAGGAAGGCAGGCTTTGATAAATGGGAGGAGAGTGGCAAGTGAAGGAAAGTTCATGGAAGAGAGGTCACAGAAGACAGGAATATTAAAGAGTTTCAACTCTGCAGCCAGGAAACACTTAACAAATAGGCATCTTTGCACTCAAAGCTACTAAAAAACAACCCTACCCAGAGGAAAGAAAAATAACAGATGTGAGAATTAAGTGGGCAAGTGTTTGTTGTTAGTGTGATTTTGTCCACAAAGACCATTTAGGGGACAGGTTTTCAAAAGCAGAGGATGTTTGTGGCTTTAAGGCCAGGTTGGATGGGGCTTGGAGCAATCTGGTCTAGTGGAAGGTGTCCCTGCTGGTTGGAATAGTTGGTCTTCAAGGTCTTTCCACCCCAAACCATTCCATGAACAGCAGCAACACTTGGGAGCCCTCTGGCACAAAGCTTCTGAGGTGCCTGTTCAACATCGCTGGGCTCTGACAAAATTCAGTACAAACAAGAAGGTTTTTCTCAAGTCATCATCTTTCTGTTGCTTCCAAAATTGAGACCTGCACGAGCTCAGTGTCTCCATCTGCACATGTGCAGTGCTGGAGCTCAGGATGCTGCAATTCTGGGTGCCAGGGCACGGGGGGAGAAAGGAGGGTTTGGCAGCTGGAGGCCAAGAGGGAAGGAAGAGATAATCCAAAAAATAAGTAATGAGTTTAGCTCAAGAATAGGATGGCCCAAAATTGCTCCCAAAAATAAATTCAAGTGGTTCTTAGGAGCAAGAACAGATGTAACCACCACATTTATTTTCAGTTCCTCTCCCCAAAACCATCATTCCCAGTGTTCCCCAGGCCTCTTGTTTCTCTCTGGAGGTGGATCCAAGGAGCTCTGCAACCTGGGCATAGCTCAGAGCAGACATCTGGGGTCAGACCCAGGATGGAAATGACTGAGAATGTCTGAAGGGAGAATGTAGTTCAAATGCTTTGAAAGGTTTGGAGTGTTTTATTCAATGTTTTGACTGTTTCAAAGTAAAATCAGGGCCCAGCTTCTAAAATATATATGAAGTAAAACCATCAGCAATGAGAAAAATTTATTCTAATGTAACATCCAACACCACAGTTTGACAGGGTCATTTGGAACTGCACATCAAGTGACCACAGGCAAATTGGGATAGCCAGAGATGCTTCAGACCTGGCTGAAGGGCCACAAGAGGGTCATTGCAAGAGCTTCCTACAGGAAGGACACAAAATCCCATCCTGTCTTTGGCAAAAACCACTGTTACCTGAGAGCTGGCCCATGGATGGAACTTGGTAGCCCAAGTCCAAAGGTGGGTTTGTGCCACAGCACCTGCCAGAGGCCTTGCAGCCTCCCAGGGCTTGACACAGGATTGGTTCTCCAAAAAACCCACCCAAATTTATGAATCCAGTGGCTGAACTCTGAATCTCCCCAGGGCAGAGCCTGCAGGACCTTAAATAAGGATTTCAGTCAGGACAGGGAGAGACAGAGAGGCCTGAGCTCTGCATTCCAGGTGCTCCCTTGGGAAGTGTCACAGCATCCCAAAGGAGCTGAGCTGCCATTTGTCACCTCCACAGCAAAACAATCCTCCTGGAAATGCCCTGTGCCAACAGCCCAGTCCTACCAGAGAAGACAAAGCTCAGGAAATGCTTGAAGAGGTCAGCAACAATTCCTGTAAGAGGCAAAATGGAAAAAAAAAAAAAAAAAGTGGAAGTGGCAATGCTGTTCCTACCCCTGGGCTTGGGATCTGATGGCAGGGCTGGGAGCCTGCCTGAAATCCCATTCTGGAGGGGGACATGGAATGCACTGCCATGACCATCCAAGGGGCTGGAAGCAGCTGAAGTGGCACAGAAAGTGTTGGATGTGGGATGGGACCAGTCCCAGCCATGATGAGCGTGGCAGAGGTGACCTTTCCATGCTGGATTGAAAAGCCTGGAATAACAGCATGCACCTATGGAAGCTGTAACTGCACTACCCCCCGTCCTTCATTAGTTAATTACTGACATTTCTGCAACTCCACTGCCTTAATGAAGCAGCAGGGGAGGGAGAATTCAATATTAAATATAAAGAAGTGATCTCAGCTGGGCAGGGATACCTTCTCTGGCACAGCTGGGTGGAATTTCAGGGCTTCAGGAGCTCAAATTCCTTTAAATCCATGCCACTTTTCTTGGCCTGTGGGGCACTGAACAGCCTAAAATGAAATCCCCCTGCACACACACAACATCATGAGCTCCCTAAGAGGATGAATCCTTAAAAGCTTCAAACCACAATTTTAAAGATTCTCTCCCAAACTGAACCAAATTGTAGCCTGTGAGATTTGCACCCTTCAAACACAAGAGAAGCTGTGGCTGCCCCTGGATCTCTGGAAGTGTCCAAGGCCTGGCTGGACACAGCTTGGAGCACCCTGGAATAGTGGAAGGTGTCCCTGCCCATGGCAGGGGCTGGAACCAGATGGTCTTTAGGATCCCTTCCAACCCAAACTATTCCATGATTCAACAATTTTATGGAACCCTGGTATTCTGGGCAGCAAAAGGCAGGAACTTGTTTTGTGCAGCAGAGACAGTTTAAACCGATTAAACTCCAAGATTGGTGTTCTAGTCTGCTGTCATGTCACCTCCAGTGAAGCCACAGCCACCAAGCCAGACCCCACCTCTCAAGGACCTCTTCCCACAGCAGCTAAACACACTCATCTCCAAAGATCCCACTCTGGGAACTCTGAATCCATCCTACAAAAACAAAACCACTCCAAATAACCCATGCCAAAGCAGCTGAGCGAGTATTGAGCAACTGCAAAGTTCCTGGCTTCCTAAAGACACTCATGATCTTGCAGTAACTTCAAAAAATCCCAGTGAATGGGTCAATTCCTGGGTTTGGATGTGGGGGAGCTCAGTTTTCCCAGCACTGCTGAGGCTGCCTGGCTGACCAGGAGCCCTGGCTGAAGTTTCCAGGCAGTTACCATCAGAACTGGTGTGGCTCATCCCTGAAGCACTTTTTCCCCTCAGGACTTTCCACCTCTCCCATCCACTTGTGCAGAGTTCCTCGTTCTCTGTCCACCAACAAGAGCAACTGTCAGAGGACAAATTCAGTTTCTCAGCCCTGAAGTTCAAAAGAGGGGTTTGTTCAGTGGCTGGGCTTCCTGGCTTTGCTCCAGGGGGTTGGAGAGGGAATGGGATGTTTTTGGAGACCCTAACTGCACATGGTGTAATTCCCCAGTGGAAGGCAGGCTCCAAGCTCTGCCAGCATCTTGCCTACAATTCCTCTTGCACTTGGGACTGAACCATTTTCAAAAATGATAAGCAGAAATGACCTGGGTGATGAGTGAAGGGCTTTGTTCAAGTTTTCAGAGAACAAGAGCCATAAATCTTCTACCAGCTACTGAGCTTGTGTTCCACAGGAGCCAATAAATGTGGATCTGCAGGACACTGAGCACCCTCAGACCCCCTTGATAAGGGCAATGGAGCTGGGGAAGGGTCTGGAGCCCCAGGAGGGGCTGAGGGAGCTGGAAAGGGGCTCAGCCTGGAGAAAAGGAGGCTCAGGGGGGACCTTGTGGCTCTGCACAACTCCTGACAGGAGGGGACAGCCGGGAGGGTTGGGATCTGCTCCCAGGGAACAGGGACAGGAGGAGAGGGAACGGCCTCAGGCTGGGCCAGGGGAGGTTTAGATTGGATATTTGGGAAAATTTCTTCATGGAAAGGGTAGTCAGGCATTGGCACAGCTGCCCAGGGCAGTGTTGGAGTCTCCATCCCTGGAGTGATTTAAAAGCCATGCGGATGTGGCACTTGGGGACATGGTCAGTGGTGGCCTTGGCAGTGCTGAGGGAATGGTTGGACTCAATGATCCTCGAGGGCTTTTCCAACCCAAACAATTCCATGATTCTATGATACACATGGGAATGCAGACCAAGCAGCACCTGGCAAGATCAGGCCCAACAAAGTGGTCCAATAAACACTGACTTAAAGCTCCACCTAAAACACTCTCTCTGCTGGGCAGAGGGGCCCTGCAGGAAATACAGCAACTTTGGAAAGAGAAAAGAGCTTGCAGGGAATGATGCTGGGGCTGCAGCCCCTCCATGGAGAAAGCACCACCCTCACAGCACGTGCCTGCTGTGGAACCTGCAGCAGCATCTGATGCTCCATCCCATGCTGCTCACTCAGCTGTGCCACAGAGGAAACAGGGACAGAGGGCTCCCAGGTTCCCCTTTTCTGGCTGCAAACAGGATGAGCTCCAGCTGAGGATGTATCCTTTTAAAGCAGCTCCCTGCATTTCACAATTTATCTTCAAGTTTCTACAAGAAGAGGGCAACATATGGGAAGTTACATAAACTCGAACAACCCCCACAGAATATCCTGAGGAAAAAAAAAGCAAATACCTCTGCACAGGCACAGAAGTTGCTCTAAAACATTTTAAGGAAAGTGAGGAGTAAATCCTTCATTATACCATGGATAAAATGTGGATACAAAGAAGCAGTATCAGGTACTCAGGTGCCTCCACAGCCTCCCCTGGGAGGATCAGGAGATGTGTCACCTTTGTGGAACACGCACATGTATCACCAGGAGCTCCCCTGCAGCCCTGGCTGAGGCACATGAGGCCCCACAAGGACCCTCACAACAGCCACCAAGAGGGATGAAGACACTTGGAGACCCTCCAAACCATCCTAAATCCTGATGGATCCAAGGTGGAAAACGCTCAGGCAACCACTAGGTTTGTCATCCTTTGAGGAGCCTCGGCTGAGGAGGGGATGAGAGAGATGAGAATTCATGACTGCACCTTTTATTTAACTCTCAGGAGAGCAGAGATTCACCTTAGCCCTTCCACAGCTGCTTTTCTCTCTCAGCTAGCCTTTTCCTATTTTATTATCCCTGTTTTTATTTGTATGGATGTTGGATTCTGGAACTCCACAGCCAGAGCTGAAGCACAGCCCCAGTTCAAGCACAAACGGCTGGGCCACAGATTTCACCTCCAAGTACCTGCTGGAGTCAAAAAATAACTCCCACACAACCACTGAAGGCCAAGAAAGGTATAGAGAGATGATAAATGAGTTGGCTGAATACAACTCCCTGGCAGAAGGTTGGAGCCAGGTGGGTTCAGACTCTGCTCCCAGGGAACAGCAACAGGACAGAAGGAAACGGCCTTAAGTTGCACCAGGGGAGGTTTAGATTGGATATAAGGGAACATTTCTTCATGGAAAGGGTTGTCAAGCACACTAGATAAGATTAGAGAATAATTGAACCCCTCTAATCCCAGTCTCAGTATCTAAAGACAAGCTGCTGCCACCAAGTCACCAAAGTTGCCACCTGGCATTTTCACCCTGCCACCAGAACGAGGATACAAATTCTACACAGCAACTGGGATTAAAAACATCTATTTGCCTGTAGCCAAATAGGTTTAAAGTCTCCTCAAGAGAAAATCTCGAGGATTATCCATGCTTTCCAATTTATTATTCATTTCTAACTCATCTCTGTTCATCATCATTTAGGGCATGGCATTAGTGTCTGCTATGGAAGGGGTATGAAACTGCAGCATTTGGAATGAAGTTGTGCTTCTGAGCCCTCAAGAGTGGCCAGTTTGCAAGAGAGTGAAATCCAGAGGCTCTGAGACACGCCATGTGTTCAGCAACACTGGCAGACACATGTGAATATATTTATTTTCAGGCTTCTCAAACGCATCCACATGAGCTTCGCTTCTGGAACACGAGTGAGATGATTATCTGCTGGTGTGATAAAAACACGATTCAAACGGTAAAGCAGCAGGAAAAGTTTTGCATGCTGGCCTGCCACACAATATCACCAGCAAAATTTATGGTACCTCTCGACCTGCAGGTCGAGAGCCAGGATATTCCTGTGCTGAACGTGGAACGGGAGGCTGCGCTTTCCCAGAGCGCTGCTGGAATCTTTATCAACCACTAAAATGCTTTATTTTAAAAAAAAACAAAACACCACACACACAAAAAAGCAAATCCTGTTCTTCATACTTCTTCTCTTACTCAGTGAGATTTACTTATTAAAGGGTTCCAGTCTTCTAGAAAGCTCTAACAGCATCAGGACTGGGAGATTTGTCCCTTTTTCCTCCTGGTTTGGCTGAGCAGCCAGACCTGAGTTCCTTCCTGGCTTTTTTTGCCACCTATTTCCCTTCTTTGGCTGGTAATTTCTTCCTCCAGCCCTGTTGCTCCTGTCTCTGCTCCAGGGCTGGATCTGCAGTGGGTATAGCTCTGTATATAACTCTATATACAGAGTTTTTTGGGATGGAGTAAGAGATGCCTGGCTGGAAGCAAGCAGTATTTTGAGCTGGTTGCAATCCCACCAGATTTCCTGCCTGCAAAACCCTCTGTGACATGGACCACACCAGCACTAACACAAATTAGTCCTATCAGCCCTGAGGTTGTGACTGAAGTGTTTGAAATCCCTAGAGGAGGAACTGACACACTACCTCTAAAAATACAGGTGGAAAGCAAGGGATGGAGCCCACACAATGCCAGGGATTTGAGGATCTGCTGCTTAATTGGCAAGTTCACCACTGTGGCCTGTTGGAATGAGTCCAGAGGAGGCCACCAAGATGATCAGATGGATGGAGCAGCTCAGCTGGGAGGAAAGAGAGAGAACTGGGATTGCTCAGCCTGGAGAGGAGAAGGCTTTGGGATGACCTAACTGGGACCTTCCAGGACCTGGAGGGAGCCTGTAGGAAATATAAAAAGAGACTGGAGCAACTGGAGAAGGGGGAATGGCTTCACATTGAGAGAGAGCAGATTTGGATTAGATATTAGAAAGAAATTGTTCCCTGTGAGGGTGGGCAGGCCCTGGCACAGGGTGCCCAGAGAAGCTGTGGTTGCCCCTGGATCCCTGGAAGTGCCCAAGGCCAGGTTGGACAGGGCTTGGAGCACCCTGGGACAGTGGAAAGTGTCCCTGCACATGGCAGGGGGGTGGAAAGAGATGAACTTCAAGGCCCCTTCCAACCAAACCATCCTGTGATTCTGTGATTCCATTATCAGTGCTCCCAGAGGACAAGTGAGGACGGCTGGGTGTCAGTTTTGGGGAGAACCTCCACAAATTCTCCTTTGGGCAGATGATCTCCAACTTCCTGGGGAAGAGCACTTGAGCACAGACCCAGGGAGACATCCTGCCCTCAGCAGCCACACCAGGAATTGCTGCTCTCCTCAGCCCTGGAGCAAGGTCACCACTGCTGGGGTGGAGCCCAAAGCCAGCTAACCCCCTGGGGTTTTGATCGTCAGAACAATCAGAGATTATTTCGAAACATCAGGCGTGATATGGGAGGACAGTCATGCCAGGGGGGCTGGTTCAGCCCCAGAGCAATCCAGTGCTGATTGATTCACTGCTCATGCCTACATCCAGCCTTCCTCTCACCTATTACTTAATACACAAAACCTACAAGCTCCAACAGGCCAAACCCTGTTTTTTAGACAGGTATGCTGCTGCAGCACCTCCACAATGAGCCTACAGCACACCTTTACTGATGGAGTTTGGAGTGCCAAGAAGTGTCTTGGACCCCCAAGTTATGAATCCAGGTCTTAAAACTCCCTGTCTAAGCAGCATCAATCAGCCAAGGTGTTTGCTGGTCAGGTATCAAGCCAGTGAAATCCCATTTTCTACCAGCTGGGATTTCCAGGCTGGACATTTCCCATTTCCACTGCCTCCAGGACTCATCCTGAAGAGATGTTCATGGCCTCAGTGCTCACAAACCCATCAGCAAACTCCAAACCTGCCAGAGCCAAGAAAGGCAGCTGGGAGATGGGCAGGGGAAAGGCAGCTTCCCACTGGAATTCATCTCGTGCTTCCTGGGTAAACCAGGAAGCATGCCCTGCACCTCCCCTTCTTCAGACATGCAGGGATTTGGGGCAGGGAAGGGATTTGGCTGGGTTCCCTTCCCTCCACAAAGGAAGGCAGAGCAGGGATGTCTTCCTGGAAGGACCAGAAAATAGCAGAGGATCGAGTCAGACTGCGGGGCAGGATGAGGAAGTCCTCGTTATGGCAATAAAAAGGTCTCAAGTACTTGGCTGGGGTGCCAGGAATCCACCAACAGGCTAGGCTGGCTCAGAAGCAGCTTTTCACATCAGTGCAGTGAGAACATTTCTGTTTATTTGTTCCTCAGCGTCAGCCAAGAAGGAAGGAGGTGCTGCTCCGTCCCTCCCCTCACCACACTTGTCCTCAGCTCCCTGTAACAGCAGAAAGCTTAAAATTGGTGACACCTCCACCTCCTGCTCCCTCTTACCAGCCTGGAATGTTTGGTCTCACAGACAGGTTTTAATTTTGCCTCAGAGGAGGGATGGCACGACCTGACTCACGTGGAAAAGGCAGAGGTTACGCTCTCGTCTGCTCCTCTGAAGTCAGAGAACTCTTGTTTTCCATCCCAAGCCCAAATTAGTGCTAATTATTCCATGCAAAATGGAGTTGCTTCAACAGGAAGGAATTAGGACAACAAATTATTCTGGAATAAAGAGTCGCTGCTGCCTAAGCAAGTGATCTGTTTGTTTGCACAGAGAATAAAAGGAGCATTCTCAAGGCCAGGTTGGACAGGGCTTGGGGCAACCTGGGCTAGTGAGAGGTGTCCCTGCCTGTAGCAAAGGGTTGGAAGGAGATGAGTTTTAAGGTCCCTTCCAACCCAAACCATTCTCTGATTCTCTAATTCTTCCACAGAAGAATTAGAAATTAGAATTTGGGGAAAAACCAGTAGTCCCAATTTTAAAAAGATTTCCAACCTCCATTCCTGTCACAGTAGACACCAAGGTGTTCTGCATGACCAATATGCCAAAACCCAACCCACACTCAGGTGTTTTGACTGCCACCATCAAAACTGCAGCTGCCATGAACACAGAGGTACCACACAAGCAACCACAGCACGGCGGGTTTGAAAGCTGTGACTGATGCTTCCAGCCAGGAGAGCTCTGATTTGGGGCAGGGAGAGAGGGAGGTGCAGGCACACACCCTCCTGCAGCCCAAAGGAGGGTTTTCTCTCCATGGAGACACAACCCTCAAACCTGCAGGACATGTGGCTGTGGAGATGCATTATTTGAATGCTCTGGCACAGAATCGTGGAATCACAGCATGGTTTGGGTTGGGAGGGACCTTAAAGCTCATCTCATTGCAACCCCCAGCCATGGCAATGGGTACCTTCCACTAGGCCAAGCCCTGTCCAGCCTGGCCTTGAACATTTCCAGGGATGGAGCAGCCACAGTTTCTCTGGGCAACCTGTGCCAGGGCCTCACCACCTTCACAGGCAAAAATTTCTTTCTGATATCCTGTCTAACCCACCCTCTGGCAGTGGGAAGCCATTCCCTGTGTCCAGTCCCTCTATCCCTTGGTCCCCAGTTCCTCTCCAGCTCTCCTGGAGCCCCTTTAAACCCTGGAAGGGGCTCTGAGCTCTCCCTGGAGCCTTCTCCAGGTGAGCACCCCCAGCTCTTCCAGCCTGGCTCCAGAGCAGAGGGGCTCCAGCCCTTGGAGCACCTTCATTGCTTCTTCTGGAGTCACTTTAAGTCCTTGTTGTGCTGAGGACCCCATCCTTGGACACAGCACTCCCCACCATCACCTCCTCCCTGCACAAACACAGCAATCCCCTTCCCAGAGGGGCAGCCCCCACCTTGCTGTACTACAAAACAACTCATGCTGCAGAAAAAAAACACGTAAGGCAACATGGAGCAGCTGTGGAAAGCAACATGGGGAGTTGTAGGACTATGGTGGGAGCCTGGAGGTGACATGAAAAGCATCCTAAAGGGGTTAGACAGACAAAAGAATGAATGAGCTGTCTCTTCACTAGTGCCTGGGCAGATGTATGTGACAGTGACAATGTCCATGGATCCCACCACATGTTTCCCACAAGCTTTGACCACACGGAAAAGTTTCAAGTGCTGACAGGTACCACTGCTGACAGTCCAGCCACGTGAGCTGCATCAGAGAAAAAGGGTTTCCAGAGTATTTGGGAGTTTAATGAGCAGCAAACACTCGTGATGAAAGCCACTCTACCCACTTACAAAAACTGGAGACATCAGGAAGAACAGGATTGCACCAGCCTCTAGCGATACCCAGGACCAGCTGCTCCAGAGGAAGATGCAAGAAATCATTCTGGACAGCTCAGGAATCACTTGCTTATCACTAAATCTCTTCCTAAGCCCTTCAGATAGTGATTAAGCACAATGGTTCATACCCTATAAATTAAATATTAATCCTCCCTAATGTGACTTCGGATAACCGCACGCCCCGCTCCTTTTCCACCCCAAACCACATAAACACGACATACAAAACCCAGCAGCATTCTGTGATCCAGCCAGAGCCTCCTTGGGCTCTGAGCCTTGAAGGAAACCAGCTGGATCCCACTGAAATCAGTGGAGAAAGAGTTAAGAGCAGGAGATGAATCAGCCAGTGCTCCAAACACGGACATTTCCTACCTCTCTGCTCAAGTGTCTCTTCCTGTCCGCAGGCTTTGGGGATGCTTATGGACCTGCTCGCCTTCAAATGACTTCCATCATGAGAGGAAAGCCTGGGGATTTGTTTTATTTCCAGAGGAAAATGCGATTTGTGAATGAGCCCAGAGAGCAGCCGCCAGGGATGACCGACCTCCTGCCCCTGTCACACCAGGAGGGGAGGACCAGGCAGCAGCTGGTGCCACTCCCGACCCTATGGAAGCACTACAGGTGCTCTGCTCCACAGAAAATATCCCATCCCACACTCCCCAGTGTTTTCAGGCATCACACAGACCCCAACAGTGGTCACACAGCCTCTGAGTCGGGATCTACCACCCTGCTGGAAACACAGAGGGCTGGAGCAGAACAGATGTAGGCTGGCAGCAGGAGGAGACAGGGAGAGGGGGAATTCAAGCCATTCATCCACGAGGATGTTGATGTTGGACATGGACCAGTGTCACGGAGCAGCACAGAGATGCAGTTATTTGTGAGGGATGTTTCAGGAAGGCAGGGCTGTGTCTCCTTAGTCTGGGAAAAACACAGCAGCACCAGCGCCCTGGAAATGGGAAATATCTATTCCAGCACCTCTCAGGATCCCTCACTGCTTTCACAGAATCCCAGTCATTCAGGTTAGAAAAGACCTCCAAGATCATCACAAGTCCAACCTGGAACCAATCCCCACCTTGTCACCAGAGCAGAGCACTGAGTGCCACATTCAGCTGCTCCTTGGACACCTCCAGGGATGATGACTCCACCACCTCCAGCCAGCTGTAACCAACCAGTTGCTTTAACCAACTGTTTTAATAAAGATCAGGCAAAAAACCCTGCAGCTCCCCATAGGCACTCCCCCAGGAAGCTCTCCAACAGGGATGGAAAGAGACACGTGGAATGGGAAGGTGGCAGTGCCCACTTTCTGCCCAGCACAAACACCGAGTCTCTGTCTCCCCAGCACCCCCAGGTCCTAGGGGATTTGGGGTCCCTGTTCCCCAAAAACCATCTTGCCTCTTCACCTGGCCACAGCAGAAGCCATCTGATAGCTGGCAGTGCCATGACCATCCCTGTGATCCCATTCCTCCTCCCAGAGCTCCACACCAAGCCTGTTTCCCAACCTCTCTGGGAATAACAGCACGAGTTTGCATCTGATGCTTGACAGAGACAGACAAATCCTCCCTGCAAACCTGGCTGCAGCCCCCCCCAGGCACATCCTTCCCCTCCCTGCCACCGGCTGCTGCAGCAACAGGAATTAAAATAAAGATGAAAAACTCCTGTTGGGGTCGCAGTTTTATTTCCTGTCGTTTCTAGAACTCCTTGTACAGGAGTAAAAAAAAATGCTTAAATATTTCCAAGCATCCTGCATGCTGGCAGCAAGCTCCCCCCAGCCACGGGCAGGCAGAGAAGGGATGACTAATTTTTTTTTCAGCATAAGATGCTGGGAGAGCGTCCTGTGAACAAGCTCAGTAAATTCCTGAGGCTCCCGGCAAGGACTCCACCACTCCTTGCGAAACTTCCCAGCTGGAATTGAAAAGGCAGAAAACATCGTTTTCTCTCCCTCGACAAACAGAGCTTGGGATTCCTTTCACGACAGTATTTGGATTTTTAATGTCAGTCCATATTTAGCAGGAGGGAAAAAAAGCCTCCCTTCCTTCCTGTCACATTTTCCACCCTCGATGACATCCAAGATCAGAAACAAGCAAGCGCTGGCCGGGGAGGGAGGATGCAGCTACCCGAGCGTGGGAGAGCTTGGAGAGGGGCAGCAGGGACATTCCCATTTGGGATTCCCGTTTCAGGGGACACACCCTTGGAGGAGTGGAAAGAGCCAGTGAGAAGGGGACGGAGCCCTGGAGAAGGGACAGAGCCCTCAGAGCCCACGGCAAGGAGGGTGTCCCTTCCAGCGCTCCAGCCTGGAGCATCTCCCAGAGGGATGGCCCAGGGAGCAGCCAGGCCACAAGCCCCCAAGCTGGGATATTGGTCCCAAAAGAAGCCTTTGGCCACCTGCATCTGCCAAGGAGGGTCTGGTCCGACTGTGGGTCAGGAGGGTTCCTCACTGAGCCTGAGTGGTGGAGGTGTCCAGGGAGCCCGGCCATCCTGCAGCAGGGCAGTGGTGGGTGGTGGCAGGAGGTCGTGGCCATGGTGGCCCCGTCCTGCAGATGTTTTCTGGGTCTTGGAGGGGTGTCCTCAGCTTGCACCCCCGTGGGTTGCTGCAGACCCACAGGAGGAAGTTCATAGAATCATGGAATGGTTTGGGTCAGAAAGGATCTTAAAGCTCATCTTGTTCCATTCCCTGCCATGGGCAGGGACACCTTCCACTGGCCCAGGGTGCTCCAAGCCCCATCCAACCTGGCACTGAACACTTCCAGGGATCCAGGGGCAGTCACAGCTTCTCTGAGCAACCTGTGCCAGGGCCTCCCCACCCTCACATGGAAGATTTTCTTCCTAATATCTAATCTAACCGTACTCTCTTTCAGTGTCAGGCTATTCCCTCTTACCCTGTCACCCCAGGCCCTTGTAAAAAGTCTCTCCATTTTTTTTGCGGGCTCTCTTCAAGTACTGAGATACCCCCATTAGGTCTCCCGGATCCTTCTCTCCTCCAGTCTGGACAATCCCAATTTCCCCAGCCTTTCCCCGCAGGAGAGGTGCTGCATCCCCATCAACTTGCTGGCCTCCTCTGGCCTCGCTCCAAGGATCAAATCCAAGAGCCCCAGCCCGCGATCGCTTTCACAAATCACTATTCCCACTAACAGACACCCCGCAAACACGCAAACCCCAAACCCCAAGTTCGGCGCAGACGGGGCGGGGGTGCCCCAACTCCACGGACACGCGTGGGTCGCGCCCGCCGCCCCTTCCATCACCCCCACGCCACCACAACAGCCCCGTGCCCATCCCCGGGGGTCACCTGCCACCCCCTCCCCGCTCACCTGCGGCCGCTGCTCCCTCAGCGCCTCCCGCCCAAACGGCTCCGCTGCGAGGCCGCCTCGGCCGCCCGTAACCATGGACGGCGCAGCGGGGGAGGGCGCGGGGGTGGGGGGGGTCGGGGGAAAAGGGGAGGGGGATATGAGGGAAGGGGAAGGGGTGCGGGAAGCCCCCGCCGCCCCTCGGGGCTCTCCCGGCGCTCAGCGGCGCCGCCGCCGCCGCCCGCCCGCTGCCGCCGCCATCGTGCGGCTCCGGGCCGGGGGCGTGGCCGGGGCGTGGCCATGGGCGCGGCCATGGGCGTGGCCAGGCGGGCCCCCGGCGCGTGGCGGTGCTGCCCCCTGGTGGTGCGGAGGCGGCACTGCGCCCCCTCCGCCCCCGGTCCCGCGCCCCAAAATTCCGGAGTAGGAAATGAATCGATTAACTGTTAATTAGGGAATTAATTGCAAACAAAATGTTTCGGTGGGATACTATGGGAATGCCGGAGAGGGGCCTTTAGGAAGGAGCTGCGGAGGCACGACAAGGAGTAAGGTGTACAAGTTGAAAAATGGGGAATTTATATTGGATGTTAGGAGGAAATTTTTTTCTCTGACCATGGTGAGAACAGGAACAGGTTGCCCAGGGAAGCTGTGGATGCCCAAACGCTGGAAGTTTTCAAAGCCAGGTGGGATAAGGCCTTGAGCAACCTGGTCGAATGGGGATTCTTCCTGCTTGTGGCAGAACGGCTTGGAATAATCCTTAAAGTCCCTCCGAAACCTTTAACATTTTGTGATTCTATGATTCTATTATCTTTATTGTATGATTCTGTGATTCTGTGAATAGAAATTACTAAGTGCAACTGAGCGGCTTTTTCTTTTTTTTTCTCATGAGGTAAGTTTTGATCACCAAAAATATCTCCTCTTAATTAGAAACAACACAGAAAAATTATCCCTTTTTATAATTTACAATGAGAAAAGCTGGCTTCAATTAATTATAATCACAGGATGCTTTGGGTAGGAAGGGAGCTTAAAGACCATCTGGTTTTACCCCCTGCCACGAGCAGGGACAACTTTCCACTATCCCAGGTTGCTCCATCACCTGTGGCCTCGGACACTTCCAGGGATGAGGCTTTTCTGGACAAACCGTGCCAGTGCTCACACGAAAGACCAGGTTCCTCATATCCAGGTGGAACTTCCATCAGTTTCTGCCTTTTTCCTCTTGTCCCATTGCTGGGCACCACGGAGCAGAGCCTGGTCCATCCTTTTGGCACGCCACCTTTAGATGTTTATACACATTAATGAGGTCCCCTCTCACATGTCTGTTCTCGAGGCTGAACAGGTCCAGATCCAAGAATCACAGAATACTGAGGGTCAAAGGGACCTCTGGAGATCATCCACGCCAACCCCCTGCCAAGGCAGTGTCACCCAGAGCAGGTGACACAGGAATGTGTCCAGGTGGGTTTGGAATGTCCCCAGAGAGGAAGACTCCAGGGCCTCCCTGGGCAGCTGTTCCAGGGCTCTGCCACCCTCGACATAAAGAAGTTCTTTGTCATATTGGGATGACGCTTCTTGTGTTTTAGTTTATGGCCTTTAGTCCTTGTCCTGTCGCTGGGCACCGCTGGAAAGAGTCTGGAACCATCCTGGAGATATTTATACGGATTGCTGAGATGGTCTCCCAGTCTTCTCTTCTCCAGAGTGACCAGGCCCTGCTCCCACACAGTCTCCTGGCAGGAGGGATGCTCCTGTCCCTCGCACCCGCGGCCGCGCTCCAGGTCCGCCACGTCCCCGCTGTCCTGAGGGACCCGGAACCGGACACACCCCCTGTCAATCACTACCTGTCAATCACCGTGACGGGCGTGAGCCACAGCCAATTAGCGGCGGACGCGACGCAGGGGGGCGTGTCCATAGCGGTGCCGGGCGCGCGGCGGCGGCGGGCGCAGGTGAGGGGCCCTCAGGGGCCGTGAGGGCGGCAGGGAGGGGACCCCGGGGCCGCACCGGACCTCGCGGCCGCCACAGCCCCGGCCGCCACCGCCGGCCGCTCTGCTAGGCGGATCTGCGGGCGGAGAACCTCCCGGAACTCCCCCGGGGGCTGAAGGTCGCGCTGAGGGCGGGGGGGCCCCCGCCGTGAGGGCGCTCAGAGCCGCGTCGCGGCCTGCGGGCCGCTGTTCCCTGTGGGAAGGAGCCCTGTGCCTTCCCCTTTGGCTTTTCCATTGCTTATGCGGGATTCCCGCCGCGGCCCCTGGCGCTTGTCTTGGCCGTGCCGCCTGTTTTTCCCTGTCGGCTGTCGTGACCCTGCTCCCAGCCCGCCGGCGGAATCCAAACTAGCAGGGTGGGAATAAACACGGCGTGGGCGATGGGAGAAAGAAGCGAGGGTTGTGGAAGTGAAGCTGAGCGTTGAACTTAAACCCAAGCGAATTCTCTGTGCGTGTTTTCCAACACGATTTCCCCTGTCTCGTCGCAGTGTCTGTGCCAGGGCACGGTGCCTGCCCGAGCTTCTGGAGACAGGCTGAGGGTCACCAGCAGCCTCTGCTCACCCGGAGTCTCTGTCCCTCCGCAGGTGCTGAGCCAGGATGGGTTTGGCTGAGGACAAAGTGTACACCCATATTACGAGAAACCTCAGGAAGTTCGGGACTATCCGAGTGGCGTCGCTGGCCAATTCCCTGACCTGCCTGGTCGATTCTGACAGAGTAATTTCCTCTTTTCCTGAGCTCTGCCAGGCTCCTTTCCCAATGGCAACATAGAGCTGTCTTACCTCTAAGCCAGACCTTCTCTTAGATACCCTGTGTGTTTTTCCTAGGATGAACTCCTCGCCCGGGAGGAGACACGGGGCAACCAGGCAGCTGTCTTTAGGTTCTATCAGCACCTGAGGTGTCGGAAGGGCTGGGTGCAGGATCTCATCGAGGCACTGCACCAGAACAACGCAGGACACTTGGCTGATGAGCTGCAGGAAGTCTATGATACCTGGCAACTTCGACCTCGTATGTAGCCTCATCCTTCCTGGGTGTGCCCTGTGGTGTGTTGAAGGTGGGGACATGAAGTTGTCTCTGTGCCTGCCTTGGATTCCCATGGTGTTGGAGGTGACTGTCCCAGGGGTGTCCTTCACTGTGGTGACATGTCTGAGGATGATGGGTCCATGTTTGAAGGTGCTTGGGTTGGTGGTGGGCTGAGGGAAGATGGAAAGATGAACAAAGGGGTGCTGTGGGCTTGGCTGATGTGGGGACAGAGCAGGGACACACACAGGGCTGCCTCAGCCCCACACTTATCCTCTGCTTCCTCAGTTTTCCCACAGTGATCCACTTGTCTCTTCCAGGTTCCTCAGCTCCTGCTGCTCCCTCCTCCCTTCCCAGTGATGCCCATCCCACTGTCTCCTCCGTCAGTGCCCAGACACCATCCCGGGGGCCAAATCCTGCCCCGTTGGCTGGGCAGCCACGCCGAGACCCGGCCACTGGTGACCACCCACCTGTCCTGCCCAGTGCTGCCACCCCCACGAGCATGGACCTGGAGGCCAGACTTCCTGTGCAGGAATCGGTGAGCAGAGCACATGTTGGATGGGGACACAAAGATCCCTTTTGGACCTTTTGATTGGCTATGGGGAGTCTGTGGTGGGGCCAGGCTCCTTCAGGGCCACCCCAAGCAGCCTCTTGCTGCTGATCCCTGATGCATCTGGAGCTTACAGCTGATATACGGCCATGTGTCTGCTCCCTCTCCTGTCTCCCTCCATGGGGGGAGTGCAGGGTCTGCTTTGCCAGTCCAGGCTTCTCTCCACAACCCCCAACCCTTGGGTGTGTCCCAAGGAGAGACCCCCGATCCCCTTCATAACCAGCCTCTCGGGGGTCACTGCTCAGGGTTTGGGACACCCCCGTGGTCCCAAACCCCCTCATCCCAGTCATTTAACCCAACTCATTTCCTTCCAGCTCCCCAAAAAACTCCCGGAGCAAGAGACTCCCCGGCCAGTTCTGGAGTTCTCCCCAGCTGGGAGCAAAGTCCCTGGCGGAGCGAGCGGTGGGCACAGCGGAGAGGGGAATCTCTCACACCCCGCCGGGGCCGTGCCAGTGCCAGCGGGGACACCAGGGGTGGCCATGCCACCGGCCGTGTCCCCGGAGCAGGGCCGGGACTGGCTGAGCCGCCGGCCGGTGTGCGTGGACAACGGGTTTTTTGGGAACGCCAACCACCTGCACCGCGGCACGCCCGGCCTGGCCCTGGGCAGGTCTGTTCCATCGAGGGATGCAGGTGCCACTCACAGCCCTGGGCAGCCCAGGAATGAGCCCGAAGAGAACTCGTATGTCTCCACAGAGTCACTGCCAAGGCTGGAGAGGGCCACTCATGGTGTGGGGCAGCAACCCCCAAACTCAGTGCCAAAAAAACAGCCCGTGCCAATCTCTGGGCATGGTGAGCCCACGGGCAGCTTCGTGGATGTGCGCAGCCCCCTCCTCATCCAGGAGCAGTTTGATGTGGAGAAGAAGCGGGTCGGGATGCTGCCAGAGCACCCAGGGAGTGGAGGTGGGTTTCCCTCCTGGCAGAACCAGGCAGCCACTAGGGAGCAGGAGGTGCTGCTGAGAGTTTCACTGCTAGAAAGAAACTGGGATGCATGTCCAGAGATGGGAATGGGTCTGGGAGGGCTCTAGAGCATAAGTGTGATGATGAGCAGCTCAGGAAGCTGGGAGAGCTCAGTCTGGAGAAAGGGAAGAAAGAGAGACCTTCTCACTCTCTGCAACTGCTTGATGGGAGGGTGGAGCAAGGTGAGGATTGGGCTCTGCTCCAGGTAACAAGCAACAGGATGAGAGGAAAATTGTTTCATGGGAAGTTTAGGCTGGATAGCAGAGAAAATTTCTTTTTGGAAGAGATTGTCAAGCACTGGAAAAAGCTGTCTAGGGTTAGGGTGGTAGTCACCATCCCTGGAGGGATTTAGAAGACATTTGGATGTGGCATTTGGGGACATGGGGGGGGTTAATGGTGGCCTTGGCAGTGCTGGGGAAGTGGTTGCGAAGACATTTGGATGTGGCATTTGGGGACATGGGGGGGGTTAATGGTGGCCTTGGCAGTGCTGGGGAAGTGGCTGGAATAGAATAGAATATTTCATTTGGAAGGAACCCACCATGGTCGTCTCATCCGTCTGCATTTTAATTTTGTCAGTGGAGCAGCTTTGGGGTGTGAAAGTTCTCCCCCTAGTTTGCAGAGATCTTTGTATGCATGTGGGTGAATTTCAGCATCTTTTACATCTTTCACCTTTGGGCATCATAGAATCAGGATAAAGCCCTGTCCTCCACACCAAGGTCTTGGGGTGGGAAAAAAGACATCCAGCCCTTTCCCCTGTGCCGTGTGGGGTCAGCACCTCCTGGCTGGGAGGACATGGAGTTTCAGGAGCCTTAAAAGCCTCTGTTTGCCTTGGTGTTCCCCAGCCCTGCAGCCCACCCTGCATGAGTTACCTGCAGCTGCAGGGAAAGCTCAGGTGCCACAGCAGAGCCAGGGCACTGGGTCCTGCTCCCTGTGCCACCCCCTGAGCTTGGGGACTGTCCTGTCACAGCTTCCTTGAGGAAGAGCAAATCTCACCTTTTAGGCCCCCTGGTTAACACAACACTTTATTTTCTCCATGACAGGTGCTTCGATGGAAACAACTACCGTGGCTGCTACCCCTGTGCCCAGAGACACGTTCCCATCCCGTGACACCTCTGTGAAGTCTCTTACGCAAGAGAAGAAACTGCCCATTGGGAATACAGCCAGCAGCACCCCCTCTGTGCCAACGAAGGAGAAAGTAGGTGACCTTTCCTCCTGCCACTTGGATTTCGTTCGTGTCCTTGTGCACTTCCCATGTTTAGGTGATTTTCTGTTGCAGTGTCACACTGAGCTGGTGATGAGTTTATTCAGGGATTTTTTTCCCCCACTGTGGTGTTCACATTACCGTCCACACGCTGTATGGTGGAGCATGGGAGAAGGGAGCCAAACTCTGTTAGGCTTTGACTCCTTATTTTTCCCCACTTACTTTGCCAGTCAGTCTCCTGGCTTCCAGGTGCTGTTTTCCACTTCTCACTGCCTGCCTCCCTCCTTCACCTCCCTGTTACCTGTGACCCAACCTTGTTGATGCAGGCTGTGTTGAAGCGGGTTTTTGTGGGACCTGTGTGCCCAAGACCAGGCCATTGGGTGCTGCCCTTGACACCCAGCCCCTCTCCTTGTCTCCTAAAGGTGCTCCCGGCCTCGGCAAACCCTGTCCTGGGCACAGCTGTGGTAGGCGGCTCCGAAGGCGTGGCTAGGAGATCAGCTTCCCGGGTGAGCTCTGCCACAAGCATTTGGGTGTCTCATAGTGATGAGGAGAGGGAAGAAGAGCTCAGCAAGCCAGGTGTCCTCGTGTCCACACCTCAGGGCAGCCCAGAGGTGGCTGGCAGATGCCCAAGCTCTCGGGAGCCCAGCAACCCCCGTTCCACCACCTCCAGCAGCCTTGGCCTCAGCAGCGACCCAGTCCTGGTGAGCAGGGATAGCCTGAGCTCAGGAGCAGCATTGCCCAGAGTCTCCTCAGTTCCTGCAGGGCCCAGAGAAAAGGAGGCATCTGGAGCAAGAAGAGACTCCTGTCCTGCTCCGAGCTGGGACAGCAGCTCCCTGGACACCCACGAGCTCCGTGTGGATCATCACCCCAGCGTCCAGCTTGGAGCCGGCAATGACGGAGTCAGTCCCCTTCGAAGCTCTGTGAATTCCAGCTCTGGCAGTGGCCGTGATGCTGCCACCAGCTCACCTCAGGCCAGAGTCCCAAAGGGGGACAGCAATGGCCTGTCCCTGCTGTACATCCTTCCAGCCATCGGTGTCATTTCTGCCGTGGCATTCGCTGTGTACACCCGGCTGAGGAAATAGTGGATAGGACACCACGACCGTGACACAGCCAGGGGGATTCCTCTGGCAGCAGGATTTTGGCCAATGCATTTGAAGCCTGAAGAGTAGCAGGGGGCAGTAGCGGCGTTGTTAAATCTTTTTCTGGAAGGTTCTGCTAGAAGAGGCCTTGGTACATGATGCTGTTGGGTTTGGGTCCATTCCCTCCCATTTCCCAACCATCTTCTTGGCTGTAGCCTTCTCTTTTCCTCCGCCCCGAGGAGAAGATCTCGCTCCAAAATGATCCATTGAGTCAAGAAAGGAAAGCACTCATGGTGATTCTCCCTGTCTTTCTTGTTTGGTCCCAGGAAGCCTCAGGGAAACATGTACTGGTTATCCAAAGAGTGACCTCCAGGTTCCTTTGTGCAATGCAGCCAGGAGAGGTTGTGAAGATATCTTGTAACAGCTGATTTTCTTGGCTCTGCTCATCTTGGGTTGAAAATGTGCCCAAGGGTGGGTGCAGCAGCCTCCACTGGATGTCCCATGTTCAGTTTGCCTTACTTGGTGTCTCTGGCTTTGCTGCTCCTTCTGGGATTGCTTTGTGTAGTACTGACCCTGGGGATAAACATGAGAGTCAGGAAAGAGCTGCATCTAACCAGCATTATCAAGGATCAGCCTTATTTCACTCCCTCCAGGCAGGGAAAGGGGTTTCTGTTTTAAGAGGAATGTTTCAGGCAATGCCAACTTCAAGGAGCCTTGGTCCCACAAAAGGTTGTTGGGTGTCTGATCTTTAGGCTGGATTTTTGGAGCTTGGTTGGAAGGGTAGATGGAGTTCTTGCCATTCCTGTTGCTATGGGGTAGGGGTATAGGAACCTTCTGCCCAGGCTGGGACACAAACAGGATCAGCTGTGACTGCAGGGAGGCCATACCAGGGTCTGAGGTGCTCTGAGCTATGGGGAGACCTTGTAGCACTTTCCAGTGTCTAAAGGGCTTGGAACAGACTGGTCTTGGGGACAGTGTCCCTGACCATGGCAGAGGGCTGGGATGAGAGACTCATTAATGGCCCTTCCAACCCCAGCCATTCTGTGATTCTAAAATGCAGTGAAGCAGCAGCAGCCTAGAGTAATTATATTGCTCCAGGTTGCTCCAAGCCCCATTCAGCTTGGCCTTGAACTCTTCCAGGGATGGGGCAACCACAGCTGCTCTGGACAATCTGTGTCAGTGTTTCACCATGCTTTCAGGGAAGAATTTCTTCCCAGTATCCCATCTATCCCTGCCCTCTGACAGAGGGAAGCCATTCCACTTTGTGCCGTCTCCAGGTCCTTGTCCAAAGTCCCTCTCCAGCTCTCTTGTAGCCCATTGAGATACTGGAAGCTGCTGCAAGGTCTCTTCTGAGTGTTCTCCAGGCTGAGCACTCCCAACTCACCCAGCCTGGCTCCAGAGCAGAGGGCTCAGTCCTGTGGCCTCCTCTGGACTCATGCCACCAGCTCCACATCCTTATGTTGGACACAATCTTATTGTTTAGCCCAACCTTTTATACCCCTCATGTTCATGTAGTGCAGCTGTGTGCCCTCTGTTCCCTGTGTGATTGGTCTGTACACCTCAGCACTGTTTCTCATTACTTTCAATGCTGTTCACCTGCTTTTCACAGCTGTAGCCCACCACACCAGCTCCACATCCTTATGTTGGACACAAGTGGGGTCTCACCTGAGCAGAGCAGAGGAGCAGAATCACTTCCCTCATCCCCCTGTGTCCAGTAACTTACTCATCCTGAATTCCTACCATCAGCCCAACTTCCCAAAATCTGCTCTTCCTGCTGGCAGGGAGCTCAGCCCTCAGGAGCCTGGCTGCAAAGTGCAGCCATCACACCTGGAGCTTGGCCTGTGGTGGGAAAGATCACTCAGCCTTCAATGGCTGCTCCTCCCTCCCAGTAGTTTCCTTCTGCCCAAAAATCCAAGAAGTGCCTCCATAAAACTAAGGACAGCCAAAGATGCAAGAGGGGGGTGTTGACTGTGGTGTGTCAGGGCTGCTTTCCAGAAGAGCTCAAGGTGTTCATCCCTTGCTCAGTGCCTGGTGCTGAAGGAGGAAGGGACTCTCCTTTAAACACACTCAGCCCCCTCTGCCAGGAGAGGGAATGTGGGGCTGCTCTTCCCATTACAGAAAAAATGGTTATCACTCCCTGACAGGAGGCACAGGAAGGGACTTGCCTTCTCCACACTTTCTGTAATTCAGGGCAGATCCATGAGATCCCAAACCAGCTGCATCCATACCAAGGCCCTCTTCTCTGATGCTTTACTTGCCTGTGAAATTCTTCCCATGTTTTTCCATACATTTAAGCAACAGCTTGTACGCTTTGCCTTTTCATGTCAGATTTCTCTTGTGAAACAGCTGGTTTGTCACCACCTCAGACTGGGAAAAGCACATGTTCAGATTGCTGCTGTGAAGTGCCAGGATTTTCACAGTTGTTACGTAGCACTTTAAAGCCTCATCGGCAGGAGATGGTGCAGGAGGGAGCTGTGTCCCAGCACATCTTTTACTAACAGGCTAAAAAGCCTTTTACTAACTATAATAAATTGGTTTGATGCTTCACACTTAACTTGTTGTGATTTGTGGGACAAAGAGCTGGAGGTTGATGATGCTGTGCCTGGAGGAAATGCTCTGAAGGGCTCTGTTGTCAGTGACACTGAGAGACTGAGGCCATTGGTGCCAGGAAGAGGTGACAGGGTTCAGGGAAGCTTCCAGACCTCATTTTGGAGCAAACATAGGACCTGGTCCAGAGGATGCCCACCATAGCAGGTATTCCTGTTGCTGGTAGGATGCCCAGGATGAAAACAGGGAAGATGGTTCTCGAGGCAGCAAACAGCTGAGCTGCACAAGCCAGGATGTTGTCACCAAAGAGGAGCTGGACTGTTGCAGTACATTCACAGTTGAGACAGCCACAATACACAGAGTGTCACCATGCAATTTCAGAATTCTTTAAGCATTCACCCATACAGAGTAACGCCATGGCACTCGAGAAGGCTGCAAGCATCTGCCCTTCTTATTGTTTAGCCCAACCTTTTATACCCCTCATGTTCATGTAGTGCAGCTGTGTGCCCTCTGTTCCCTGTGTGATTGGTCTGTACACCTCAGCACTGTTTCTCATTACTTTCAATGCTGTTCACCTGCTTTTCACAGCTGTAGCCCACCAGGGATGAGGCTGGCCACAGCCCCACTCCTAATTACCACAAACTGTGTGCCTAGACCAGACAAGTTCTGGGAGGAGAAATGCACCAAGCATCTGGAAAGTGTTGCAAACTTGAAGGGTGAAGGAGCTGAGGCTGGAAGAGAAGGGATTTGATGTAGCCAGGTGGACACAGTGCACAGATGTGTGCTGAGCTTGGTACCCACCCAGGCCAGGATGCTGCTTTATTCATTATCCAGGTTTTCTGCTTGAATTCTGTCCTGGGATCCTGCCCAGAAAATGGGCACCTTTTCCATGCTGGGCTGCCTTAGCCACTCTGGGTTCAGCTCTGGAGGTGCTGCTCCTCTCTTCTTGTGCCCTGAGCAGCTCTGACCTGCAGAACAGAGGCACCAACATCCTTAAACCACTGTTCACCCCCTGTGTGCTGTTTGGGGACAAACAGGAAGCTTTTGGGAGGGAACAGCCCTTTCCTGTGCCCTGTCCATGCTCCCAAGGGCTCTGCTCTGTGCCAAAGCTGACACACGAGCTTCCCTCACTTTCTGCTTTCCCAGCTCCAGCTGTTACAGCCCAGGTGTGTCAAACACAGTCAGCAGGGGCTGAAAACACCCAAGAGCTTTGGCAGCTCAGCCAGTTCCTTTTTTTACCCAAATGAAAGCAACGCTGCTCTGAAGGAGATGATTTGTGTTCAGAGAGCTCATCCTTTATCTCCTGTCGCTGCCAACCCCATTTATCCACTTCCTCTACTCACCCAACAGGATATTAAAATACACCAACTGAATTTGACCGATCCCTTTGTCCCATTTGCACTCTGGCAGCCAGGATTCAGCAAATTTTCATGGCAAAAATTATCACACCTTTGTGGAATGTTGGTGACTGATCCTTCAGGTATCGAATTAATGCCTGAGGATTGTGGTGAGCTGGGATTACCTCGGGGCATGTGAGGAGCACCCTGGGTCACCGGGGCTTGGTGTGACAGACAACAATTAACATTCCAAACGGGAATCTCCACAACGGGAGCTGTCATGGCATCCTCTAGGCTGGGAATCTGTGTTTGTCTTTTAAATTTTCATCCTGTTGGTTGTTGCTGACACCCCTCTTCATGGTTGCCTCAATTTTTCCACCACCAGGGGTTTTCCTGCTGTATTTGTTGATAAAGGCAGGATCAGGGTTTAAAGAACAAGGATGTATCCACACGGGAATTATGTTGCGATGTAAAGGAGAGCTGAGGATTTTAAGATCTTAGCAGGAAATTCTTCCCTGGGAGAGAATTTCCTCTCCTCCAGGGGAGGCCCTGGCACAGGGTGCCCAGAGAAGCTGTGGTTGCTCCTGGATCCCTGGAAGTGTCCAGGGCCAGGTTGGATGGGGCTTGGAACCACCTGGGATAGTGAAGGTGTCCCTGCCCACGGCAGGGGATGGAACGAGGTGGTTTTTAAGGTCCGTTCAGGCCCGCCATGGTGGGTTGCAGACCGCCCCACGTCTATATGCATCGTCATCTGCATATGCAAATCATATTCAAATAAGCCCCTCCGCGCGCCCCAGCCCAGCCGAGCCTACTGCGGTTCTTCCCTTCGGCCCACCGCGTTGCCATAGTTACCCAGCTGTCAATCACTGTGCCTTCTCCCGCCCTACCCGGAAAGCTCTCTCGATCATTGGGCGGTTGCCGTGTCAATCTCGGCTCAGAGGAAGCCCATAGGTCAGAGCTGCCGCATATCGACCCGCCTCGCCCGGGTGCACGCTTCCGATTGGGCAGCCGCGCTTGTCACTCTACATGGCCGAGAGCAGGAGGCGGGCCCGTCTCCCCGCCGCCGCGC
Source organism: Pyrgilauda ruficollis (assembly GCF_017590135.1). Taxonomy (NCBI): domain Eukaryota; kingdom Metazoa; phylum Chordata; class Aves; order Passeriformes; family Passeridae; genus Pyrgilauda; species Pyrgilauda ruficollis. The sequence goes on from NW_024530821.1 coordinate 892,597, forward strand.
AATACCGGCCTCCCATTGGCGCATCCTCCTGTCGCTCTGCGCCGCGGGGGGCGCGGATTGGCGGCCGCCTCACGGGGTGTCCCGCCCCGCGGGGCCGTGCGGCGCAGGCGCGCCGGGGGCGGTGGCTGCGGCGGTGGCGGCTGAGCGGGGCCGGAGCGGGGCCGGGCGGCCCATGGGGCCGGGCCGCGCCGCCGATGGAGCCGCCGCTGAGGTGGGGACAGCACGGAGGGACACGGTGGGGTGAGGATTTGTACGGTATCATCAGCCTGGGAACAGCACTGTGGGGCGATGGCACGGCTGGTTTGGGGACAGCACGGAGGGGACACGGTGGGGTGAGGATTTGTACACCAGGCAGCACATGGGATGGGGCTGTGGCAGATGCTGAGGTTCCCAAATTGGGGACCTTGGATGGGAAGGAAGGGAAAGCACCTGGTGACAGAGGGTGAGGAAGAGGGCACGGCAGGACAGATGGAGAAACCAGGATTTTAGGTTGTGGGGCTGGACTGGTAGCTGAAAGCAAAGCAATGGAGAGCAAAGGGAATAGTTTAAATTTTGGGAGGGAAGAACCCAGCAGGTTTGGCAGGAGCTGGATACAGATCAAACCAGCTTTCTAAGGAAAAAAAAATTCCCTAGAACCATATTTGTAAATGTCCTACTGGAAACAGCAAAATGGATGGCAGCCTTCATTTTGGGAGCAGCAGGAGCTGCTGTGCAGGTGCCGTGGCTGTCCCTGACTTCAGCCATATTTGAGGAATAACCAAGAGATTATTCCTTGACTTTTGCTGGAGTCCTTCCTTCTGGAAGGAAATTGTCACACCCTGAAAATGAAACAGCTTGTGTGTAATTCCTTGGTACCTGCACAGCTGTTAAAAAGGTGTGAGCAAGGAATCTGGGCTGAAAACAGGGATCAGGATTCTGCTGCATCTCAGCTGAGACTGGCAGTGCTGAGACATTGTTGTTACCATATTTATGGGAAGTTTTAAGAGTGTTCCTGCACTTTTTTTTTGGTTGCTGGTGAAAAAGGCAGCTTCCCTTCTGCCCTTAGTATGAAAAATAGGAATAGGGGACTGTGAGGTTGTTAATTAGAGACTTGTTAAAAGGCTGCAGGGACGTGAAGGAGATATCTGGTATGAAAATGAGGGAGGACTCAGAGCTCTGCATTGGGTGATGATTCTCCTTTGCCTTGCCTGGGGCAGTTTCTGTGTCTTCTCTGGAAAATGTGGATTAAAGTTGGCATGGGATACTTTAAGGAAAACAGGAGTTCTGGCAGCTTTCAAAAAAGGGTTTGGATCGAGTCTGGAAGGTCAGCATGATGGGATTTGGGATTACAGTGTAGTCTGATTTTCCTAAATTATTCTTGTGCTAAGTGGAAGAGAAATGTGCTGGAGCAGGTGAGTCTCTTAGCAGGGACAATGCCTGATGTGACAGTCATTCATGTTTTGCAGTTAAAATGCTCCATCCCACCTTAAGGAAGACTCAAGCCAGAATGAAAGGAAAGCACTTAATGGGTGTGGGATCAAAAATATCTTCTTTAGCTCCCACTTGTCTGCTGCTGGCATGTGGCAAACGAGCTGGGTGACCTTGAGGCTTGTCTTGCCTGGCTGTGCTGGCAGAAGAGCCCCACTTCCCCAGGAATGAAAGGATTTCTGCTTGTGATCCTCCTTCCTCCTCGGCCCTCCGAGCCTGTAATGAGCAGTCAGGGCTGTCTCACTGCAGAGAGCAGGGAACAGGACTGGATTTGGGATAGATCTGAAATAAACTCTGCACCCAGTGTGCCAGCTGTGTGCCTTCATGCACCTTGGGCTTTTAAATTGCCTGGAAATTTAAATTCCCTGTTTGAAAGCCATGTGGGAGTGGTGCTTGGGGACATGGATTAGGGGTGAAGGTGACAGTGCTGTGCTAACAGTTGGAATTGATCTTGGAGCTCTTTTCCAGGCTGAAAGATTCTGTGAAATGTTTCCTGGTGCACTGGAGGGGCTTTACTGCAGACACTGGCATTTTCTGTGTGCCCCTGGCAGAAGAGGGAGAAGTCAAGGGCACTGTTGCTCTCAGAAGGAGCTGAGAACAGTCCCTGAAAACACAAAGTGGAGATGTGCTGAAGCTTTGGAGTGTTACGTTGGCATGGGGAGTCTGACAGGGTTGTTAGTGCAGGCATGTCATACACAAAAACTTGATCAGTTTCAGGAACACTACAGGAAAATTCCCTTCTGGTGCTGAATTATCAGTGTCACTATTGAAATCCATACTTAAAAATTGGACTGGGAAGATTCCAGATGAGTAACGAGGATATTCCCATCATGGTTCTTAAGGGAGCTGTGGCTGTGGGCAGGGTGAAGTGTCACAGACATATTTTATGAAAAATCCTTTTGCTAGGATCTTTTCTCTTGAGAAGCTGGGAAGCTTCAGCTTCTCCATGTTCTGCTGCTTTGGAATGTGATTTGAAGAATTGTTAACCCATCATATGAAATTGTTTTTAGTTGATGACCAATGACAGCCACCTGTATCGAGGCTGTGAACAGTCACGAGATTTCCTTTTCCTTTTCCTTTTCCTTTTCCTTTTCCTTTTCCTTTTCCTTTTCCTTTTCCTTTTCCTTTTCCTTTCCTTGGATCCTTTTCTCTCTATTTTTTTTAGTATAGCATTTTAATATAATATAATATCATAGAATAACAGATCAGCCTTCTGAAACATGGAGTCAAGATTCTCATCTCTTCCCTCATCCTGGCACCCTCGAACACAGCCACAGTGAAGCGCCAGGCAGAAACCTGATGATGGTCATAGTGAGCAGGGGAATGTTTTTTTAATGAATCCTTTTTATGAGAGAAAGAGGTCAGCATTTCACTTCATCAGCTTTCCCCCTTTTCCCCTTCCTCCACTCTCTCCCTGCTGATCCTGAAATCTTGGGGTATTCAGAGGTGAATTTAGGTTATTTCCCTGGTGAGCAAAATGTGCTTCTCCCTTCTGTAGCTTGTTTGTTTGTTCCCTGAGAAAATATTATTTCTCTTCAACTGATCACTTTTTTTGGAAGTTTTAGTATCTTCTGTCAGGATCATGCAAATACATAATGGACATATGACTTCAAATTTTGAATTTACAAAGTATCCAAGAAAAGGTAAAAATAAAATGCTGTTTTGTCACCTCTTTAGTAGTACAAAATTTAAGCTTTGATGTTTAAATATCCTTATCTGTTTTGGAATGGTGTATGAAATATGAATTCCTATCAGAGCCTCTTTTTAGGGATGGGAGGAGATGTGGACTTAGTGTCACTTTATATTAAATGCTAACGAATTGTATTTTTTTCTCAGCTGTAAAATTTCCAGCATGGTGTAACACTATTAAAATATAATATTGACTATTTCAGAATAAGCCTAGAGGTGCTGTCACACACTGAACTAAATCATCACATAATCTTTTTAGCTCCTGATATAATTGGCTCAGAAGTTAAGGATCACTCTGAAATACAACTCGAGCTGCTTGTTTTGTGATGAAAATCCACCATGGAGATCTTTAATTATATCACCTCTTTCATCTTGACAGTTCTGCAGCTTCCAGAATAAGTCTGTTGAGGGCTTTTTTTATTTACACAGTGACCAATTTTATGAAGTAATTTACATATCAGATAAAGGCAATTTCTTTTTATTGCCCTGAAGATCTTACAGTCTGACTGCAAAAGGGATTTGAAGAGAGGGTGGCAGCTCTTGCTGTGGGCACACAAAGTATCCTGGAGCTTTTCTGGAATTATTTAGTCAGAACTGTGAGCCCTTAACTTTGTTGGCAGACCAGTCTTTTGTTTGTTGCTGCATATCCATGGATCTGCCCCTGAGAAGAAGGTTTGTTTTTGAGACAAAGAGCTGTTTATATGAAAATATATAGAGAGAGCTGCTTTTAAAATTGCTCAAGGAAAGTAAAACTTTGTCAGGCCAATGGTTTGGGTTGGGAGGGACCTTCAACACCATCTGATTCCACCCCCTGCCAAGGGCAGGGACACCTTCCATTAGTACAAGTTGTTCCAGCCTGGCCTTGGACACTTCCAGGAATGAGGCAGCCACAGCTTCTCTGCCCAGCTCACTGAGAGTGGGCTTCATGGCTCTCATCCTCTAAAAAACAACAGAGTTTCTGTAAAGAGACAGATTGTGGGAGGTTTGGAGCTGAGAGCAGAGGATTTCCTGCCTTTCTTGGAAATGCCCAAACACCCAAGGAACACCTAAACCCTTCCCAGAAGGTGCTGGGCAGGAAGAGAACCCAAATGTCCACGCTGTGATGTGCAGCCTCGGGATTTGCCATCCTTCCCGTTGTTAAAGGAGGCCTGCAAGGCTCTTCCCTCCCAGAGAGCTCCAAGTAGCAGCAGGGGGGAGGTGATGAGAGGCAGTGTTTGCATCTCCTGCTGGTGTCTGGTTATTCCAGCAGAGCCTTCTGACTGAGCAAATTCAGCCTCGGGGATGCCCAGAGGGCTCCTGGGTGCCAGCAGTTCTCCTGCTGCTCCTCGAGATCTGCAGCAGCTCTCTTGGAAAAATTGCTTCAGAGGCTTAAAAGGGAGAAATCTCTGGATGGCTTTCATCTGCTGGGAAAAAAAAATAAATCAGTGTTTAGGAGAAATCTTGGTGGCAGATGGTGATGGCGTTGATCCAGGAGAGCTTCCTCCTCCCTCCCTTGGATTTTTCTAGTTCTCAGACATGGAAGAGCTGTCGCTGCCCTGCATGTTCCTGTAAGTCTCAGGAAAAAATGCCCAGTTCTTCATGTCCTTGGAATAGTTTCATGCTCTTGTCTGTGTGCCATTCCCCTTTCCTACAGAAAAGGAAGTTTTGTCCCTGAAAAGGATTGAGTTCTCCAACAGGTGTTACTGCATAGGGAATCCTTCACAGCCTGGGAAATAAGTACTTAATTTTGAGCTCACATGATTCTTCCTTGGATTCTTAACCTGTGGCTGGGATGTATATAATGAGGGCTCCATAATTAACAATCATTTGGGGTAAGATAATTACCTTAATAGTCTGTCTTTTTGAATTTATCCCTGGTGACTTCGGGAAGGTACAGCTGAGCTGCTGGCAGATGGAGAACACCAGCTGCTCAGTGTGGAGCTTTTCCAGCTGGTGCTGCAGGGAGGTGTGAGCCAGCTCTGGTCGGAAGTTGTGTCCCACCTCAGGGGGTTGGATTTGCTTTTTAGGGCCAGTGCTGAGTGGTGATAGTGACCCCTGAGCCCAGCCTGGCTGCAGTTACTCCCAGCTCTGCTGGCATCATTCCTGTTTTCCTGTTCCTGGTGAGATAGATAGTGGATAACTTGTGTGGTTTAACTCCATGCCTAATGTTCTGCCCAAATAAAAATAAATTTATGTATAATAAAAACCCAAAGATCTTGATGGTACTGGGTTTGGGATGAAATTTCCAAGGAGCTTCTCTGTTTTTTATGACCAGGAAAGCTGCCTAAACTGATGGACCCAGTTGGTGTTTGCCCTGAAATCTGGAAGGTTTATGTCGCTGAGTGTAGGAGTTTGTGAGCTTCACTAACAACTTTAAAACAAATATGTTCTTTTACTGAAGCTGTGCATGTGCTGCCAGCTGAGTGCAGGGAAGTGGGAGCCTGTTAGCCTGTGATGGAGCAGCCCCTGTGGCATTTTCAGGCATGTGGCTTCAGAGCACCGTGGTTTTGGGTGTTTGTCTTTCCTGCTGCACATCTGAGCCCATCTCCGAGTCCCCAGCCTCTGCTCTCTCCCCATTTTTACCCGTGTAGCCTGGCAGAGGGAATGGGAGGGAAGATTGTTGTCTAAATGCAATGGTGGGGATGCTTTGAAAAAAAAAACTAGTGGATTTCAGAATGCAAAAATCAAATGGCATGTTCTGACAGGAACAAATACATCCCAGAAATCATAGAATCATGGAATAGTTTGGGTGGGATGGGACCTTAAAGACCTTCTGCTTCCAGTCTCCCTGCCTTGGATACAGGGACCCCTCCCACTATCCCAGGTGGCTCCAAGCCCTGTCCAGCCTGGCCTTGGGCACTTCCAGGGATCCAGGGGCAGCCACAGCTTCTCTGGGCAGCTGTGCCAAGGCTTGCCCACCCTGACAGGGAAGAATTTCTTCTTAATGTGTGAATGTCTCCTTGTAGTTTAAAACCTTTCCCCTTTGTCTTACCACTGTCTGCCTGTGTAAAAGTCCTTGGATTGCTCCTGCTCCCTCTCTCTGTTGAGCTGCCATTCAGATTCTTTCCCTTTCATTCATGAAAAGTTATTTTTGTGTCTGTTCTTGTTTGAAGTAAATGCCTCTGAAATGGAGAGTGATTGGGGTTTGGATGCGTCTCCGAAAATAGAGCTTGCATCTTCTTTCAAGATTTCCTTTGGTGATGGTTGGGGGTGGCCTCTGTGGAAATACATAAAAATAACTTGGTGGATTAAAAATACTGTGGGGAGCTGCTGGTGCCAGGAGCCAGAAAGCTTTGGAAGGGCCTGTACAGCCACCAGATAAATCTGCCTAGGAGAGAATGTGTCCTCCAACTTGTCAGGCTGCTGCCTGTGCAAAGATTGTTCCCTGGAGAGCCTGGCACGAGGCATTCTTGCTCCAAAGGGAGAGGAATGAGGGCTTCTCCAAGTTCTACCCTTATCTGTTTGCAGATAAGGAATTTTACTAAAACCCAAGATCCTGTTTTCCAATGGAACTTGGGTAACATCTATGCTGGAACATGTCCAGAAAAGAGAACAGAGCTGGGAAAGGATCTGGAGCCCCAGGAGTGGCTGAGGGAGCTGGAAAGGGGCCTGGAGAAAAGGAGGCTCAGGGGGGACCTTGTGGCTCTGCACAATTCCTGACAGGAGGGGACAGCCGGGGGGGTCGGGCTGTGCTCCAGGGAACAGGGACAGGAGGAGAGGGAACGGCCTCAGGCTGGGCCAGGAGAGGTTTAGATTGGATATTTGGGAAAGTTTCCACCCCAAAAGAGTGGTCAAGCATTGGCACAGCTGCCTGGGACGGTGGTGGAGTCCCCATCTCTGGAGGGATTTAACAGCCATGTGGATGTGGCACTTTGGGACATGGTCAGTGGTGGCCTTGGCAGTGCTGGGTTAATGGTTGGGATTGTGGAGGTCTTTTCCAGTGTTTATGATTCCATTATTCAGGTTTATTTTCTAAAAGTTCCTTCTTTCCTTCTGGAAGCTACAGTAAGGATTGAATCCTGCTCCCATAAGCCCTTCCATGTGGCTACATTTTTCCCTGTGCTCTGGATCCTGTGCATCTCGTTAGCTCCAGTCTCTCCTTCAGCTCATTAATAATGATATTAATCTGTTCCAGTTCCCAGCTCTAATCGCAGATTCCATCAGATCAGGGGTTTCTCTTGATCTTTTCCAAGAAGCTCATTATCTAACACAGCTGTAAATGTTGCTGGGCCTGACACTGATGCATATTTTGTACCATGGGGGAATTTGACTAATAAAATAATCCAATTAGACATTTGTTTTTGTCTCCCTGCGGCATCGTAGATTACTCGTCTACCTCAGCTTTGTGTTGTAATTAGGGAACGTTTGTACATCCCTTTGATGTAAAAGCACTGGTGTTATCCGTGGCTCTGGCTCTGGTTCAGAACTTGGGTAAAGGAATAGCTGGGGATTAAACCTGCAGCAGGATCTGGCAGGGCTGGGGAAGCTGTCAGACCTGTGGGGAGGGATGTCAGTGTTTGAGTGTTGTACAGCAAATATTGGAACATGAGGGATCTCTGAACAGGAGCTGTGCTCACGTTGGAGGAGTCTCTTGTCAAAGACAGCATTCCTGAGAATGGAGAGACCACATGGGTCCTCAGAGAACTGCATTAATTAATTCAGTGAAAACTGTTTTCATAGAATCACAGGATGGTTTGGGTGGGAAAGGGACCTTAAAGACCATCAAGTCCAAAGGTGCTGGTGCTATGGCTGTGCCATACCCTGTCTCATTTACTCTTTCTCTTCTCTCTCCAGTCTTCCCCTGGTTTGGCTTGGACATAGGAGGCACCTTGGTCAAACTGGTTTATTTTGAACCCAAGGACATCACGGCCGAAGAGGAAGAGGAAGAAGTGGAAAACCTCAAAAGCATCCGCAAATACCTGACATCAAACGTAGCCTATGGCTCCACAGGCATTCGGGATGTGCACCTTGAGCTCAAGGACCTTACCCTGTGTGGACGTAAAGGCAATCTGCACTTTATACGCTTTCCTACCCATGACATGCCTGCTTTTATCCAAATGGGAAGCGAAAAGCACTTCTCGAGCCTCCACACTACCTTATGTGCCACGGGAGGTGGAGCGTACAAATTTGAGCAGGACTTTCTCACAGTAGGCATTTTTGGCTTCTATACCATTAGGATTTGGTAGTGACGTTGCTTTGAAAGCTTAAAGCTGGAAACTTTTCTCTGCACGCTCTAAAATTTCTCTAAATCTGTGTTTTGATGCTGTCTCTAACTCTGTTAAACTTGGCATGTGGAGTCAAGTTGGCATCTCCAAATTAAAGCACTTCCTGCCCTGAATGTAACTCTAAAATTGTTCACTAATGGTCTTTCTTACACATCTTTCTCTCTATTTTTAATCTCTTCTTGTGCTAATCTCAGTCTTTTTGGTGGGTTTTTTTTTACTCATTGCTATCTTTCTCCTGCTTTATTTTCTTCCTTTGCTCGCCTGGTTTCATTTCTAACTCCTGTGTGAGTGAGCTGGTTGAGGTTCAGGCATATTTGGTGGTAAATGTAACTGTCAGGAAGTTTGCAGTTGGGGTTGGACATCATCATGTGGCTTCATTCTAAGTGGGTTTCTTGTTCATGGTGAAAATTGTGTGATAAATATTTGTTTAGTCAGGGCTTGGAAAAATGCAAATAAAGAGGCTTTTAGAGAATCATTAAGGGTGAAAAGCCTTCTAAGATCATCAAATCCAGCGCTGCCAAGGCCACCACTGACCCATGTTCCCAAGTGCCACATCCACATGGTATTTAAATCCCTCCAGGGATGGAGATTCTACCACTATCCTGGGCAACACAATATTTATGTTTTCCTAATACCCAATTTTAGTCAAGGCAGTGACATGAGGGGAAAACGATTTTATAACTTCCTCGCTTTTTTTTGATGCTCTTTTGGATGGGGTCTGTGGGATATTGTGATCAAACAATGCAAATTTTCCTGGCTTTTCACAGCAGTGCCTCAGCATCAGGGCCTAAATCAGGGCTGTGGGAATTCTCTCAGTGTCCATCTGTGGATCCAGATTGTTTTCCCCTGTTCCTCACCTGAGAGCTGTTGTACTTAGGAGTCCCTGTGCTCTGCTGTGATCCATTCTCCCTCAGCCTCTGCAGGGAGCATGGACATAGCTGGACTGAGCTGGCAGTGAATGCATTTTTCCAACCCTGAGCATAAATACTTCAAATCCCTGGCTAATCTTCAATATTCCTCTTTTTTCTTCCCACCAGATGGGTGACCTTGAGCTTTGTAAGCTCGATGAGCTGGACTGCCTTGTGAAAGGAGTGCTGTACATTGATTCCGTGGGCTTCAATGGACACTCAGAGTGTTACTATTTTGAGAACCCCACGGATGCTGAGAGGTGCCAGAAGCTCCCATTCAACCTGGAGAATCCCTACCCTCTCCTCCTGGTGAACATTGGCTCAGGGGTCAGCATTTTGGCTGTCTATTCCAAAGACAACTACAAACGGGTAACAGGCACCAGGTGAGTGCTGGGGGGTAAAGGGACTTGGGCTTTAGGGTCTGGAGCACATTCCTGCTTTGTAAATGGAATTTTCAGGGACAAGCTGCAGTAAAGGTGGTGAGGGAAATGACCAAGCTCCTGCTCTTACTGCAGTTACTCCCTGCCAACAAAGATCCCTTCTGGAAAAGGGGATGTGGATTTCATGGTTTGGTGTCTTTACTGCAGCCAGTCTCCATCAAAGCTGGTGTTACAGTTGCTCTGCTGCAGGAATTTAAGGGCTTTATTTATTTCTTTTATGAGATCATATAGTTTGGGATTGTTAACAACTCTTAGCTTTGATCCAAAAAGTCGAGATTCCCATCCTGACTTCCAGAAGTTGCTAGATTTTGGTGGAAGGGATAATGGCATAGCAATCATTCCCCAGTTGCTGTCCATCTTGAAGATGTGGCTTTTGTGTCCTGGCAGAGCCATAGAGTTCTGTGGCTTTAAGCTTTCCTGGATTCCCTGAAAGGCAATAGTAGTATTGATCATGACAATAATTTTAAATTCCCTCAGTACAGTTCTTACTCTTACTAGACACTATTAGTGGCATCTATGTACTGTAAAGTGAACAAAACAGGGTTTTTCCCCCAACTTTTGGATATCTGCCCTGACACTCCAGTTATCTCTCAGAACTCACATTTATTTACAGATTAACATCTCTGGATGCTGGGAAGGAGGTGGACAGTGTAACATAAAAAATCGAGGTCTCATTTTTTACAAAATTTCTCATTTCTCACAGTGCAGAAGGCTGTGAGGGATTCCTTACAGCCTCTAGGTAACATGAGAGGAACAGACTTTAAGGAAAATGATGCCTTTCCATGGTTTTCCCTAAAAAAAGAGATCAGGAATGGGGTGACCTGAGCGAACTGGGATGGCAGAGCTGAACAATCTGAGCTTTCATTTTCATTTTGCTTTACTTGCAGCCTTGGAGGGGGAACCTTCTTTGGCCTCTGCTGCCTTCTGACGGGCTGCTCCACGTTTGAGGAGGCCCTGGAGATGGCATCCCACGGGGACAGCACCAAGGTGGACAAACTGGTGAGGGACATCTACGGAGGAGACTACGAGCGCTTCGGGCTGCCAGGCTGGGCTGTGGCATCCAGGTAATGCCCTGCCTGGGTCTCATGTTGGTTTTGTTTCCCCTGGAGATCCTGCAAGGATGAAAAACTGGATTTAGGTTCCTTAGGAGAGCAACCATTCCTAAGAGATCTAAGTTGTGGATAGCAATGCTTTTTGAGGTTAGAAATCAGTCCTTCAAGATTAATCACTTGGGTTAAATAAGCAGTTCCCATTTTCTCCTGGAATTCTGATGGGACCTTTAACACCAAAACTGTCTTTACAGCTTTGGAAACATGATGAGCAAAGAGAAGAGGGAATCTGTCAGCAAGGAGGACCTGGCCAAGGCCACTTTAATCACCATCACCAACAACATTGGCTCCATAGCACGGATGTGTGCCCTTAACGAGGTATTTTGGGAATCTCTTCTCTTGCTCCCTGCCTGGAACATCACCTGTGTGCTGCTGCCTGCTTGAGGAATGTGCCTCTCTTTGGGAACAGCTCTGGGAAGCAGTGGGAGAGGAGGAAAGGAGGGACAGAGGGTGTAGAGGCTGGATATCTTCTCCTGTGCTGTTTTTATGAGTTGCTCTGGATTTTTTGGCCAAGCCCCACCACTGCCACAGCCATTGCTGCATCTCTGTGCTTTCAGCTTCTTTACAGTGCTGCCTTGTTGCATTCATGTCAAGCAGCATTGTACAGGGCTATGAAAGAGCAGAGACATGCTCTGCACTCCATCCTGAGCCTGCTTCCACGGGATGGGCTGATGGACTCCAACATCCTCCTGATTCCTCTGCTCTGCAGCCAAAATGAGGCAAGACATGTCCTGAACAGCCTTGCTCATAAAAATATCTGCTAATTCCTTGGTCTGGAGCTCAGCTGAATGAAAAGAGCATCCTGAATAGTTCAGGGGAGGTGTTAATCAGTGTGGGGAGGGAGGGAAAATCCATAGAAGGATATGAGTGCAGGAGCAGGTGAGACTTGATCTGATTCCTCAGAAAGAGGAGGAACTCAATTGTTTTCATGTTGGAGAACAACAAAGCTTCAGAGCTTGGATCAGAACTATTTTGGGATGGAAAAGTAAGGCTGGAGGTCTGGTTTAAATCCAAAATAATCACTGCTTGGTTGGTCTTTTTCTTTCTTTAAAAATTGTGTTGGTTATGGGCTCCTAATCAGTTTTTCTCCCCCAGTTTAACAGTAAAATCACTCAGCTATTTCATGATGAATCAAAGGCCAGAGCTGGGAGGAGGGGAGGCAGGTGGCACTTGATGATCAGTGTTCCCAGGCAGTGTAAGGATTTTGTAGGAAAATCAGCTGTTCTATCCAAATTCCTGAGTTAGAAAAGCTGTAGTTTGGCCTGGGAATTTCTGGGAGAGTCTCAGGAGAAGGGTGGCTTAAAATGGCCTGGTCCTTCTTTCTGATGGAATTGTGTGTGGTGTTCTGCACATCCTGCCAGACACTTTCAGCAGGAACTTAATTCATAGAATTTCAGAGCCCTTTAGGTTGGTGAAGTCCTTTAAGATCATCCAGTCACCCCATTCCTCCAGCACTGCCAAGGCCACCACTGACCATGTCCCCAAATGCCACATCCACATGGCTTTTAAATCCCTCCAGGAATGGGGACTCCAGCAGTGCCCCAGGCAGCCAGTTCCAATGCTTGACCACTCTTTTGGGGTGAAAACTTTCCCAATATCCAGTCTAAACCTCCCCTGGCCCAGCCTGAGGCCGTTCCCTCTCCTCCTGTCCCTGTTCCCTGGAGCACAGCCCGACCCCCCCGGCTGTCCCCTCCTGTCAGGAGCTGTGCAGAGCCACAAGGTCCCCCCTGAGCCTCCTTTTCTCCAGGCTGAGCCCCTTTCCAGCTCCTGGTGCTCCAGACACTTCCCCACATGGGGTTTTTATCATTGCAAGCAGAAAATAGAATTTAGCCTTAATATTCCTTTTTTTCCCCCCTTAACACTTGCAGAACATCAACCGTGTGGTGTTCGTGGGCAACTTCCTTCGGATCAACACCATCTCCATGAGGCTCCTGGCCTATGCCCTGGACTACTGGTCAAAGGGACAGTTAAAAGCACTTTTCTTGGAACATGAGGTAAAATTCCTTTTTAAAATTTGTCTCATGGCAAAAATACAAATCTTTGGAGTGCTCTGGAAAGAGCCACATGGAGCTGTTGGGTGCACACAGTTCAGGAGGAGCTCAGGGCTTTGCTGCCACAGTTTTATTTTATTTTGTTTTATTTTCTATTTTATCATGTACCTCCCTGTAGCTGTATCTTTCTCCTCTCCTTTATATGTTGTTAAAATTACTCTGTGTCTGTAATAGCCTGGAGAAGGGAAGGATCCAGGGAGACTTTCCAGTGCCTACAGGAGCTCCAATAGAGCTGGAGAGAGGACTTGGACAAGGGTCTGGAGTGACAGGACACAGGGAATGGCTTCCCACTGCCAGAGGGCTGGGTTAGATGGGATATTGGGAAGGAATTGTTCCCTGTGAGGGTGATGAGGCCCTGGAATGGATTTCTCAGAGAAGCTGTGGCTGCCCCTGGATCCCTGGAAGTGTCCAAGGCCAGGTTGGACACTGGGGCTTAAAGCCACCTGGGCTAGTGGGAGGTGTCCCTGTCCATGGCAGGGGGTGGCACTGGATATCTTGAAGGTCCTTTCCAACCCCAGCCATTCCCTGATTCTGTGGGCATTGCTGTTCCTGTGTCAGGAAACACATTCCATGGATTTTCACTGCATGTCCCCATCTGCTCCTCAGGGTTACTTCGGCGCAGTCGGTGCTCTCCTGGGACTCCTGGACTCAGCCTGACTCCCTGCAGGATCTGTGTTGGACCTATGGATTCAGGGCACTCCCTGGGCCACTGATCCTGTGCTTTGGGGGTCACTGAGCCCTTGTTTCGTGTCACAGCCCCCTCTGAGACTTGCACTGTGGTGGCCTGAGGGGACAGCGTGGGGATGGGTGTCTGGAGGAGCTGAAGTCCATCCAGGATTACAGTGCAGGTTTGTTCCAAAGGATGTGATTGGAATACACTGGCTGCATGTGGGGGTGTATGGGAAGGTCTGGGGGGCATTTCAGTCACATGAAATTGCCCTTTTTAGGGGAATTTTTGTAGTTTTACTCCATGTTTAATGACGGTGACAAAGCAGAGCCAGCGGCGCTCTGCTCCTTCCATTGGGATTCCTTGGAGTGCCAAGTGCCCAGGTCAGTTCTGTGTTCACAATCAGAGATTCTCCACGTGCAGGAAAATGGTGTAGGAAAGGGGAAGAGCATCAGCACAGCCCTGGTGTGTGTAACTAACTCCATATGGCTCACTGGATCCACACTGGGACACAGCTGTGCTGCCAGCCAGGCTTCATTTATCCCTGTTCCACATGTCCTTGTCTCTGTCCCAGGGATGGGAGGTACAGCAGAGCTGAGGTCTGTGCCTCAGGGTGAGTCCCACTGCAGCCTCCAGCCCTCCTCAGCACCTTTGGGATGGTGTCAGGGGTGTCAGTCAGCCTCCAGCCTTGAGATCTAAATTTGAGGGTGGAATAGGGATATTCATTGTTTGTTTGTCTGAGGTTTTCTCTCTGTTACCAAACTCCACCAAAGAGACACTTCCTTCAGTCACACTTAGATCTCTGTAATACTCCATGTTACATTTTTCATGGCTGCACTCCTGTCGTTTTGGGGGAATTCTCCCCTTTCCATGCATGCTGTACTCCCTCTTTTCCCTGTGCATGCTGCCACACAGCCTGTGAGCAGGATACTGCAGTGTGGAGCCCCTGTGGAAGTTGCACCCTGGGAGGGAGGGGTTGGAATGGATCCTGCACACTCAATAAATGCTCTCTAAAAGCAACAAGGTATCTGCACCTTCCCTTGGGATGGGAGCTCATGGAGACACAGCTTTGGAAGTGCTCTGGCTTCCCAGCAAGGAGCTCTGTGGAGCACAGGGAAAGCTGTTCAGATCCTTCAGATCAGGTCATGGTGTCAGGGTTTATCCCAGGATGTCAGAATGACCGTCACCCTGACCCCAACACACCCTTCCAGACCTGGTTTCTTCCCAAAGAAACCAATTTCCAATTTTTTGGAATTTTTTTCCAATTGGAATTTTTTCCAATTCCAATTTTTATCTGATTCCCTTGTGAGCCTGGCTGGAAGTGCTGGACTGCCCCGAGCTCTTCCCTGCCTTGTGAATCCCACCCAGCTCTGCCTGTTGCTGTATCCTGGCATCTGAGCACTCCAAGGTGGATTCCCTGTGTGGCACCTCCCTCTGAGAAGGGAGGAAACTACAGATTCAGAGGGTGATTGCTTTGCTGGGGAGATCTGTGTTTGTCTCTAAACTCAGCCGACTGTGAGCTGGGATTCTGGACACAGCCAGGGATTTGATCACAGTAAAATCAGGGAAAAGAGCACAGGGCTCATGTTGGAGGTGATCTGTGCTGGCTGGGGAGGAAGATGTTTGTTTTTCCTGCAGCCTTACATGAGTTCCATTTGTGTCCTGCTGTGTGTTCCACAAGGTGGCACTGGACAGGTGAGGGCTGGAGCAGGATCAAACAGCTCAGGGAATGGTTTGGGTGGGAAGGGACCTCAAAGCCCCTCTGATTCCAGGGACATTTCCCAGGCCCAGGCTTCTCCAAGCCCTGTCCAGCCTGGCCTTGGGCACTTGCAGGGATCCAGGGGCAGCCACAGCTTCTCTGGGCACCCTGTTTGGGATCAGCTGAATGCAAGTTCTCATTTATTCTTCACTCCTTACAAAATCACACAAAGGTTCCCAAACTCTCCATTAAAAACATCTCCATTTCCAGAGTGCTGACTGAAGGGTTTCTAGACTCACCACCCAAAATTTAACACACATGTACCTGGCTGGCTTTTCACCCACCCTCACGGCCAAAACTCATGGAAAAAGCACAGAAACTTTGGCTTTTTGGAATGTCTGTGTGCCTGGGACCCGTGTGGCTCCTTGATGCACCAGGTCAGTGATAGGCTGGGCTGGGGAGGGTGTGGGAATCCTTGAGATCCACAGGAAAAAGCCTGGATTTCATTAAGGGTGATTGCTTTGCTGGGGAGATCTGTGTTTGTCTCTAAACTCAGCCGACTGTGAGCTGGGATTCTGGACACAGCCAGGGATTTGATCACAGTAAAATCAGGGAAAAGAGCACAGGGCTCATGTTGGAGGTGATCTGTGCTGGCTGGGGAGGAAGATGTTTGTTTTTCCTGCAGCCTTACATGAGTTCCATTTGTGTCCTGCTGTGTGTTCCACAAGGTGGCACTGGACAGGTGAGGGCTGGAGCAGGATCAAACAGCTCAGGGAATGGTTTGGGTGGGAAGGGACCTCAAAGCCCCTCTGATTCCAGGGACATTTCCCAGGCCCAGGCTTCTCCAAGCCCTGTCCAGCCTGGCCTTGGGCACTTGCAGGGATCCAGGGGCAGCCACAGCTTCTCTGGGCACCCTGTTTGGGATCAGCTGAATGCAAGTTCTCATTTATTCTTCACTCCTTACAAAATCACACAAAGGTTCCCAAACTCTCCATTAAAAACATCTCCATTTCCAGAGTGCTGACTGAAGGGTTTCTAGACTCACCACCCAAAATTTAACACACATGTACCTGGCTGGCTTTTCACCCACCCTCATGGCCAAAACTCATGGAAAAGGCACAGAAACTTTGGCTTTGTGCCTGGGACCCGTGTGGCTCCTTGATGTAACAGGTCAGTGATAGGCTGGGCTGGGGAGGGTGTGGGAATCCTTGAGATCCACAGGAAAAAGCCTGGCTTTCATTAAGCACAGCAGCCTTGGGAGCAGAGGCCACCTTGCCATGGTTCTGCTGTGGGGAGCTGGGAAATCTCTGCTGGGAATTGCCAGCAGCAATCCCAGAGCCTGATCCACCCCAGTCCCTGGGCTCAGCATCCTGCAGCTTTTCCCCTTCCTCACTCTGCACATGAGCGTGTGTAACTCCTTTTTCTCTGGATTTTGAAATAGCTCCAGCACCAAACTTCCTGGCTTATTGTCTATTCCTTTTTTGTAAACTGCTTGATTTTTTTCTTCTTGTATAAAATATTAGTTATTTTTTTATATGCTTCAAACCCTTTGTTTGCTTTCTGTCTCGTTCTCAGAGCTCCTGCACAGTGGGATGGATGTTGGTGGGAATGAGCAGGAATGTGCTGGGGGAATTGAGGTTGAACCCACTTGGTTTTTAGCTTCTTGAAAATAATTGTAGGCAAGCCTTGATCCTGCATGTTTCAGGCTCTGGGAATCAGCTGTATTTCAAAACATTTTAAAGAGGAAAAAAAATAATGTAAAGAGCATTAATTATTCTGGGGAAATTGCAGCAGTTTGGGCTTTGATGAAAAACTTCATTACTGATCCTTGATAGAATGGGATTGGTGGGGAGCATACAGCATCAATCCAGAGCAGGAGCTGTGGGGTGGAAACACCAAAAATAACTTTTTGAGCAGCTCTGTGGGAGATCCAGACTTTATCCCAGCAGGGGGAAGTCACCCAGCCAGCTCATCATCCCAAAAATGGCTGTGGATCCTTCTGGAGAAGGTGAACAGAGCATTGAGGGAACGGCTTCCCACTGCCAGAGGGCAGGGTTGGGTGGGATAGTGGGAAGGAATTGTGCCCTGTGAGGGTTGGGGGGCCTGGAATGGATTTCCCAGAGCAGCTGTGGCTGCCCCTGGATCCCTGGAAGAGCCCAAGGCCAGGCTGGACAGGGCTTGGAGCAACCTGGGCTAGTGGGAGGTGTCCCTGGGATGGGATTTAAGGTTCCTGCTCATCCGAAGCATTCCATGGGTTGGGCGGTGTCCCGGTGGATCCGGCACTAGAGGGCAGCAGCCCCGCAGGCAGGGATGGGACAGGGACAGCGGGACAGGGACAGGACGGGACACGGGAGAGTCCCGCCAGCCCTGCACAGCGGGTCCTGCAGGGAGCCCACCCTGGGGTGACTTCGGCACCCGCCCGCTCAAGCCGCGAGGAAGAGGAGGAGTGGAACCAAGCGAGCAGGACACGGGGCTGGAGCTGCAGCCCGGAGATCCCGCAGCGCTGAGCCGGGAGCTGAACCCTGCCCATCCCCAGGTCGGCATCGGGGGCTTGGGCCGGGATTTGGGCTGGGAAGGGTGGTGGGAGGAAAAGCCTCTCCCTAAGCAGGAAAGCTCACCTGGATCCTGCAAAATCCCTCCTGGCTGGGGGCTCTGGGGTGCTCTGCAGCCAGCCTGTCCCCATGGGATGCTGTCCCCATGGGCTCTGCTCTGGGACAGGGATGCTGGAATGCTGTAAGGGGACATGGACAATGTGACCCCAACCCCAAACCCGCCCCTCTTCCAGCCCTGGGGTCCCTCCCCTGCTGGGGACACCCCCAGGGTGACAGGGAACAAGGGAGGGGGGACAGACCCCCTGCAAACACACCCCCGCTTCCAAAACCTGCTTTTATTTACATTTCAAGTCAAATCACATGCAACTCTTGGTTGTTTTTGTTTTTTTTTCTTTCCTGTTTTTTCCTTAAGAAGAGTGTGATTAGCAAAAAAGACGCATTATTAGAATTTTCAAATAGCAATTAAATATACAAAAATAGAGCTTACAAAAAAACCAAACAAACAGAGGAAAAAAAAAAAAAACAAACAAAACCAAAAACCAAAACCAGCGAATGTTTTAAAAAATATTCTGCTGCAGAATTTGTAGTGTACAAACACGTCTATGAGGCTCCACGCTCCATAAACAGTCCCGGGTATTTTGGGGAGGGGGGACGGCACCAGGAGCCCCCCCAGCCCTGCCCGGGAAAGCCGCTCTGACACCCCCTCCCCCCTGGTGACGGTGGCAGGGGACACCCAAAACCCGCCTCGGAGAGGCGAGGGGGTGGCCCAGCTGCCCCCGGGCGCTGCTCAGGGCTTTGGGTGTTTTGGCAAGGGGAGCCGCGGCCCGGAGAGCCCCGGGGCCAGGCTGGAAGCGACGGGATGATCCCAAAGGCCGGGATTTCTGCCTGCCCCCCACGCCGCGGCTCTCCTGCTGCTGCTGAGGCCAGCACGGTGCTCCTTACAGGAGCTCCAGGCCCCTGAGGTAGCCGAGGAGGAGAGGCAGCCACCCTCGAGAGGGAGAGGGGGAATCCAAACCCGGGAGACCCCTCACAGCCACCACCGGGGGTGACACCGGGTGCCGAGGGGACACCGAACCGCAGCACGACTCCAGGGGAGAGACCCCATTTCCTGCTGGGAACCGCAAAGGCAAAGGAACCGAAGGCGAAGAGGAGGGAGCAGGAACCGGCCGCGATGCTCGGGGAGGCGCTGCCGGAGCCCGGGGGCCGTGCCGCCGCTCCCGGAGGTCGCTGGGTGCCGCCGCGCCGCTGCCCGGCGGCCGCGGGGCTGGAGAAGGGAGGTGCTGGAAGAAGGATGTCGTGCCGAGGATGCCGAGTCCCCTGGTGGTCCTGGCGGAGGATCCGAGCCCAGGCTTCATCCCGGCGGGATTCGGGGCTGCTCAGCTGCGGCCGAAGTGCTTTGGTTGTGTCCGAGCGCCGCGGGCCGGGCCCGGCAGGGACTATACGATGTTCTGGGAGCCGGGCAGCGGCCCCTGCGGCGGGCCCGGGTCCGGCTTCCCGTGCAGCTGCGCCAGCTGCAGCACCGGCATGTTACACAGGGGACACACCTTCCGCACCTCCAGCCACTTGATGAGGCACCTGCGGACACCGGCGACACGGGGCGTCAGTGGGGACACGCCTGACATCACTGGAGACACGCCTGACACTGATGGGGACACGCCTGACATCACTGGGGACACACCTGACATCACTGGGGACACGCCTGACATCACTGGGGACACGTGTGACATCACTGGGGACACGCCTGACACTGATGGGGACATGCCTGACATCACTGGGGACACGTGTGACATCACTGGGGACACGCCTGACACTGATGGGGACATGCCTGACATCACTGGGGACACGTGTGACATCACTGGGGACATGCCTGACATCATTGGGGACATGCCTGACATCATTAGGGATACCTGACATCATTGGGGTCACACCTGACACCAGTGGGGACACATGTGACATCACTGGGGACACACCTGACACTGACGGGGACACGTGTGACATCACTGGGGACCCCTGACATTGATGTGGAGCTGTAAGAATCCCCCCAAGCCCCTTTCCCCTGCCCTGGAGCTTTGCTGCTGCCCAGTTTTTAATTCACCATTTGGGTGCCTTTATGTTTGAATGGGATTTTTTGGGGGGGGTTCTCTGTGTTTGTATACAGGAATTTTGTATAGATATGTTTTGTATATAATTTACATATTATATATGTTTAATATATATATATTTTATATATCCATATGTATTTATATTTTTATATATTTATATTTATATAATAGGGATATAAAAAGGCAGACACCTACCAAAATATAAACAAAATATATACATAAAAGGTGTCTGTGAAATTATAAACACAGAATCTGCAAATAATATACCAATAATCCACTATCATGTATATAATGTGTATGGGAAAATAAAAATAAAAGTAATGTAAATAACTCTGATATAATAATCTTATTATGTATTTTATGTAATCATACTATTGTGTATTATATATAATTTTATATGTTATATAAGATGTTATACAATATATATATTTAATATATATTATATACATATAGTGTATATACAGTATGTATAGTATAGTGTATATACAAATGTATAAATATGTCAAATGTATAATATATAAATATAAATAGATAATGTATATACAGAGAATATAAAAATATCTGTAATATATAGTAATATATATATAATATATAATATATATAATATATATAATATATTATATATTATTATTATAAAGTAAATAAATATATAGAATAAAATAAATAAATTAAATCTATATATTTCCACTTTCCATGGAATTACAGACTGGCTTGGAAGGGATCCATGAGGATCACCACGGCCAAGTGCTGACTCAGCACGGGGCATCCTAAAAAATTCCCCCCCAGCTCCCCAAAGTGTGACTGAGTTTTGCAGCTGCTCCACGCGCCCCAGGTGATCCCAGAGGGGCTTTTCCTGCCCCTCCTGCCCTGGGATGGCCCCACTTACTTCCTGTGGAAGGCATGTTTGCAGGGACAGATCCCCAGCTCGTCCTTGGGCTTGAACTCCTCCAGGCACACGGCACAGATCTGCAGGGCGTGGGATGCACAGGGAATGTCAGCGCTCAGGGAGCAACATTTGTCAATAAAAACTACCAGGTGGCTAAAATCATGGAATTATGGAATGGTTTGGGCTGGAAAGGACCTTAAAAACCATCCAGTGCCACCCCCTGCCATGGGTAGGGATACTTCCCACTATCCCAAGGCCCATCCAGCTTGGCCTTGGACACTTCCAGGAATCCAAGGGCAGCCACAGCTTCTCTGGAAACACTTCACTCCCACCCTCACAGGGATGAAATTTCCCCCCTAAAGCCTTCCCAAATTCTGCTGTCCAAGCTTCAGGATCACAGGCTGAGGCTCGGGTCTCCCTTTCCTGCTGGAAGAGGCCATGGAGCCTCCACAGAACAGCCCCAAAGCTGGGATGTGTTTGAGGTTTCAGGGTGCAGGGGGATGGATCCACGCTGCTGCCTGGTCCCTGAGACTGGCAGCATTCCCAGGGACACCTCTGGGAAGAGGAAAAGGCCATGGGATTGTTGCCATGCCTGTCCCATGGCTGGGAAAGCTGCTGGCTGTTTTCTCAGCCAAAACCTCCTTCACCCTCGCAGCCAATTCCTCCCGACTCATTTTGGCTATCCCAGGGGATTTTGGATACTCCTGGGTGGTTTTCCCAGCCTCCCTGGCCTGAGATCTCCCAGTGCAGCAGGGCCAGGTGCAGCTGTTGGGGTCACCCCTGAGGAACACACATCCTGAGCTGCCCCAGGGCCTGGGAGAGGCAGAATGATGGGAAAAGGGGAAAACCAGAGGCAGAGGCAGGGAGGGAAGGGCTGGGTGGGAGCTCTCCCTCCGCACGGCTCCGGAATGTTGGAAAATTCCCACCCCGTCCTCTGCTTTCCAGAAACACTGCCTGCAAATGCCAAAATACAAAATGCCCAAAACGGGATCTTTTTTGAGCTAAACCCTTCCAGGCTTTTCCAAATCCCAGGAAAGAGCTTGAACAGCTCTGTCCTCTTCCCCACAGAGGCCTCGTTCTCTCCAAAAGCTGGGAGAGCTGCAGACAGCTGGGAACGGAGCTGGAGGAGGGCTGAGCGTTATTGAGGCCATTCCCGGCTCTGGCACATTCCCAAATCCCTCCTCCAGCCCATTTCTCACCCCAGGAAGTGCTTTGAAGCCAGTGTGCCGACAAAAACTCCACTGCAGGTCGGTTTAAAGGGAGTGGATCAGAAATAGGGGCCTGCAGCAGGGACTGCTCACAACCCCGGCGCCCTTGGGATTTACCCTGGGGGCTGCGGGGAGTGGAGGGTCAGGATAAAACGTGGGATGGGCTCTGCTCGAGGGATTAAAATAAAATAAATAGTGGTTTAGAAACAACTGGAGCTGGTGCTGAGCAGATGAGCAGCCTCGTGCCCGGATGTGGGTGGGCATTTTTGTTATCTCTAGAGGAATAAATAAATAAATCCAGGCCGTGCTTTGACGTGGGATTTCAGCAGATCCCTGCTCAAATTCATCAGGAAAAATGGGCTGTGAATAGAAACGCTCAGCCCCAAGAGGCCTGGAAGGCCATGGAGATAAAGGAAGGTGTTTGAGCCCTCGGCGGCGGGGAGGGAGGAGCGGATCCGCCTCTCGCAGGAGCCGGGGAGCGTGTTTATCCTGATTTCAGCTTTCCCTGCCCGGAGCTGTGCTGGATACTGGGGACGTCCCTGCTCAGGGACACTGTTTATACACGGCCCAGACTGCCTTGGCCTGCCCTTATCCACAGCTTCTTATCATTGTGATAAGAAGAACACAATAAATAACAATAACGATGCAGGAAAAGCCAAGGGGAGACAGGAGGGGGGAGAGGGTTTAATCCAGACTTTTGCACAGGATCTTTCCCCATCTCCAAAGCACAGATGGCTGCATGCTCTGCTCCCAGGGTTGTTGAATTTGGGGGTTTGCCCCCTCCCCAGGGTGAGGAAGAGGAGGGAGAGGGAGCTTTTGTTGCCCCAGGATGTGCTCACCTCATGGAGGTTCAGCTCCTTCACCTTCTCCTTGAGTATGACCTGCAAGGCAAAGAGCTGGGGTCAGGACAGAGCTTCTGCCATCAGCATTCCCAGGAAAAATCTCCACAAAGGGATCCCACTGCGTGTCCCAGTAGAACTGGAAACCCCCCAGTAAACCCAGCACAGCCAGGGAGCACGAGGGGCCCTGTGCAGGGACAGGAGGAGGGGAAAGATAAAACCACAAGGACCAAATCCAGGAGGTTTCCTCCCAAATTTAACCCTCCTGAGCTACCACTTCACTTTCCCTCCACCCAAGCTGAGCACCTGGAGAGGGCTATAAATGCAGGACAACTGTGTAATGGTGCTTTCAGCCCAGCTCCACCCAGCTTCCTGCACAGATCAAGGGGTCAGAGGCAGAAAATCCCACAAATCCTGGAGAAAACAGGACGTGGAAGCAGCAGCCTGACACCCACCTCTGGGCTGTGTTTATTTTAACTCTAAGTGCAGGTGGGTGCAGGGAAGAGCTGGGCTCGCCATGGAGCTGCTCCCTGTGGCTTCAGGGATTTGGAGCAGCCAGATCCAACCCTGGGAGCAGATCCAGACCCCACAAAATCTAAGTTTGGTGACTGGGGGAGTGATGGCATCACTGCTGTGCAGTGGGTGAGGCTGGAGAGGTGGGGGTGCTCCAGAGGTGGAGATGTTCCCACTGCTCAGGACCTCCAAGGAAAATTGGGAGACTTGGGGATGAGCAGGTGAAGGATGGTCCTGGGGGGCCCAGCTGGTAGGGGACAATAAAATCAGCTAGGTGTTACAACTGCCCTTTGAGGGCTAGAAACCACTCAAGGAGAGGAACAGCATGAGGAAAATTGATGGATTTGGCACTAGGGAGAAGGGAAAGGAAAAAAAAACTTAGAGGATCATCTCACCTGTTTGTAGGCGTAAAGCTCTTTGTGTGCCTGATGCCTGAGCCTGCAATGAAAGCAGGGAGAAACGTGAGGTCAGGCAAAAAAATCAGGATTACTGTAATACCTCCAACATTCCACCTCCCTCCTTTCCAGCTTTAACATGTCATATTTTACATTTTTGATTTCAGAAATGAGAATGGCCACAGGAAATGACATGTTTAGGCAACATCCAGCGTTCCCTGCTGCTGGCAGGGCAATGTCTCCATCCCAATGCACACAACTCCTCCCTTATCCCTCTTTTGACCTCCCTCATTTTCCAAGCACACATCAACCACTTAGTTAAGACCAGAAAAAGTGGGTGAGGAAATCACAGTCTGCCATAAATCCCCTCAGTTTCCAACCACTTCTGCTGGCAATGACTCCAACACTGAATGCAGCACCGTTTTCCAAGGCATGGGGCTCAGACCTGAGGAAAGCCCTGCTCCCACTCCAGCAGGGACAGGGAATGAGACCCTGCCCAGAGGTTTCCCACCAAAGCCCCCATCACTCTGCTTGGGTGACACTGGCTTCCTCAAACACAGCTTTATCCTCAATTCTGAGATCAATCAAACCACATCCACTCCTGGAGCAAACTGAGGGATGGAGATGAATGGGATGGGCCTGTTCCAAGAACACCTGCTGCAGTGGGAAGTCCAGCAGGACTTTTAGGCCACAAGCAAAGTGCTGGTTCCATCCCCTCCCTCCCCAGCCTCTCCTCTCCAGAGTCAGAGCCAGCAGAGCGTTCCACAGGCATCTGCTGGATGGAGAAACCCATTATGCTCCTAAAATAAATACACTTAAAATTAAAATAACCAATATTGCCTCTCATTACCAGACATGGCATTTAATAAAGTGCTTGGAAAACTCAGGAGGGAAGTCCCCAGGGCTGAAGAGTTGGCCAAGGACTTTCAATACAGAGTCAATATGTGGCTGCAGGGCTTGGAGAGCCATAGGACTATTTTCCACAACCAGCCCCAAGTGATTTCAGATGGGAAACCCCCTTGCCTGGAATTTCTATTCTGCAAAAATATTTTGAGGGCTGTCTGAAATCCCTGGCTGCTTCAACCTGAGCTCCTGGGGGTTTTCCAAGCCTGCCACGCTGCAGTGGGGGAGTTGTAAAAATGGCATGGAAAAAAATTTCCTTATGTCTGCCACCCTCCCCCCAAAATGTTGTGGGCATTAGAAGGTGAGGGATGGGTAAAAATGCACCTTAATTCTGCAGAGAGAGACATGCACAAAGCTCCTGAGTCCCAAATCTCACAGGGAGCCATCCCTCCTGCTCCAGCAACGCTGCCTGGCAGGAACCCGCCTGCGGAACCATGGAAAACAGTGCAGCAGGCAGGGAGGAGGAGGAGAAGAGGAGGAGGAGGAAGAGAAGGAGGAGGAGACCGGGGTCTCATCCCTCTGGCAGTGACCTTGAACAGAAACATGAGCAGAAGATGCAGGAACAATAGAGGGAACAGGATGAAACCGGCCCAATCCGCAGGGATCCGGCGGCTGGGAAGGCAGTTATGAAACACAGATGGGGAGAAGCGAGGCCACAGGCAAGGGAAAGCTCGACTGGAATGGGAAGCAGCATCCCTCTATGGAGCACTGAGTGGCCACCAAGGGTCTGGGCCCCATGAGCCAAAGGCACTGGAGCACCTTGGAGCAGTGGTGGGGAGGAAGTGACCACCTGGCTGTGGATGTGCCAGGAAGCACACGGATCTGGAATGCCCTGGGCTTGTGCTGAGCTAGACAGGGAGATTTTCCCAAAAAAACTCCTTCCTGGAGGTTCTGGGGAGCAGCACGAGCACATCTGGTGGCGAAGCGTGCGAGCTCAGCCTGCTCCTCCTTGCTCTCTGAGCCAGGATCCTGGGCCAGATGGATGCTGCTGGGGCCTGGTGCAGCTGTCGTGAGGAGACCCCGGATCCTGGCAAGCGCTATTCCCTGTGGGAGAGCCGGCTCCATCCATCTCGTGTCAAGTGCTGTGACTCCCGAGGAATTCCTGGCAGATGTCTGCCCGAGATAAGGGACCACACAGTGCCTGGCTGCTGATCCTGTGTGCTGTCACCCTCCCTGAAGGAACAACTGCCTCTCCGGGGCTTTGGGATCTCTTCCTGCAGGAGTGGGAGCTCCCTGCTTCTCTGGGTGACTGAATCACCTACAGCACGTGAACAACTACGGGGATAAAATGCAGAGGAAAAATGTTTTGCAGGTTTACCTCTGAGATTTCCATATTACATGCTTTATAGTAGAAGGAGAAGAAAGGCCCTGGGCACTGGCTTTTTATCCCATCATTGTGTTGCTGTCCCCAGCTCAGCCAGGCTCCTTGGGCTCTTCATGGAATCACAGAATCATCTGGGTTGGAAAAGCTCTCTGGGATCATCCAGTCCCCCAGCACTGCCAGGGCCACCACTAATGCATGTCCCCAAGTGCCACATCCACATGGCTTCTAAATCTTCCCTGGGATGGGGATTCCAACACTGCCCTGGGCAGCTGTGCCAATGCCTGACTACCCTTTCCATGAAGAAATTTTCCCAAATATCCAATCTAAACCTCCCCTGGCCCAGCCTGAGGCTGTTCCCTCTCCTCCTGTCCCTGTTCCCTGGAGCACAGCCCGACCCCCCCGGCTGTCCCCTCCTGTCAGGAGCTGTGCAGAGCCACAAGGTCCCCCCTGAGCCTCCTTTTCTCCAGGCTGAGCCCCTTTGAGCTCCCTCAGCTGCTCCTGGGGCTCCAGATCCTTTCCCAGGTCTGTTCCTTTCTCTGAACACAAAACCTAACCACTGTATTGGGTCCTGGCAGGTCTGAATGCAGAAGGAAACAAACCAAAAAAAAAAAAAAAAAAAGGCTTTTTAGGTGTGGTTA
>NW_024530821.1:919359-959142 GCF_017590135.1 Pyrgilauda ruficollis
CCTCCCCTGGCCCAGCCTGAGGCCGTTCCCTCTCCTTCTGTCCCTGTTCCCTGGAGCACAGCCCGACCCCCCGGCTGTCCCCTCTTGTCAGGAGCTGTGCAGAGCCACAAGGTCCCCCCTGAGCCTCCTTTTCTCCAGGCTGAGCCCCTTTGAGCTCCCTCAGCTGCTCCTGGGGCTCCAGATCCTTTCCCAGCTCTGTTCCTTCCTGTGAACACAAAACCTAACCACTGTATTGGGTCCTGGCAGGTCTGAATGCAGAAGGAAACAAACCAAAAAAAAAAAAAAAAAAAGGCTCTTTAGGTGCTGTGTACCCTGAGCTTCCTAGAGACTTTGAGCTGCTCCAGGCTGGGCAGGGATGAGCCCTGGATGATCCACAGCAAAGCACAGATGCTGCAGACTTGACCCACAGCAAGGGTGGCATTGCTCAGCTCAGCATCCTTCTGGACTGGGCTTTATGGGACCAAAGGCAACATCAGTTTATCACTTTCATTAATTCAGCACAGATCAGACACGACCAGCAGCTTGCAAAATCTCATTTCCTTGCTCTTCCTTTTTTATCTGTAATCTTGCTGAGCAGAGGCAGCAGCCATGAGGGACCTGAGCTCTGACCTGAGTGGTTTGCAGCACCAGAAAAGCTCGAGGTTCACCTGAACAATACACAGGCAATGATGATTTTTGTTGTGAAACTGGACTCTTGTTTTGAGCCAATCCAATTAAAAATGTCACTTTTCCTTCCCTTGGAGCAGGCAGCACAGCCTGTATTGACACAGCTGCAAAGCACAGCCCATGTCCTCTCCTTCCCCAGCACATCTTTTATTTAATGCCATCAGCTCTGTGATTTGGGGTGAATATACCTGATATTGGCTCTTCCACACTCTGGATGCCTCCCCAGCTGGGGATTCAGGGAGAGCTGCAGGGGCTGCTCTGATCCAGAGCAGGAAATGAGAACCAGGGCCTGAGGATGGTGTCATGAGCCTTGCTTGGTGTTTGCCAACTATTTGGAGATGTGGAGTTATGGGAAGGGAGGGAGAGGAAGGGCTGTGTTGATGCTGCACCTAGGGGAAAAGCAGGAGCTGCTGTTAGCTGCAAAGAACCCCCATGGATGGAAGCAGAGCCCTGGAGCTCTGGAGGGGACCACCCTGTCCTTCTGTTGGTCTCTCTGCCCTTGCAGGTGGGTGGTCTTCATCCTGTTGTCCACCTACAATGCTTCCAAAATTCAGACTTTTATATCCCAGGTGAGCTGAGATTACAGAGCAGCTTCCGTGGAGGTGGATGCTCCTGGGACACTGGCACAGCTAAAACCCACGGCACAGCAAAACCCTCCACAATGGGGGCTGGAGGATCCTGTTTTCATTCTGTTCTGCCAATAAAAGAGCTGAGGGAGGAGGGCTGAAGAGCCATTTGTGGAGTCTCTCTAGGGTTTTGGGCTATAAAGGGATCACTGGATGACCTAATCCAACTCCACATCTATCATGGGTTGCTAAATAGCACCTCGGGAACAGGAGCCAAGGCGTCTCGTCCAGAAAGGTCCTCGGTCTTGATTTAAAGACGTGAGGAGACTGAGGACTTGCCACTTCCTTGCTGGCTTCTCTCACCGGTTACTCACCCTCTCTCTCTTACAACACGCCTCCAGCTTCTAAATTTAAAGATTTTCTGGCTTGACCTTCCAGACATTACTCCTTGTTATTCCTTCTTTGGGGCATAACACACCCAGCGAGTGCCCAGGAAAATACTCTCCAAGTCCACACACCCCTGCAATTTTCTAAGTGAGCCATATAGACTCGAGCTCTACCTCAGCAAAACAAGTCCTTGAGTCCTCTGAACACCTCTAGTTTATTTTCATACACATTCGAAACACAATTTTCATAATTGTGGGGAAAAAAAATTAAGATATGATGCCCAAGCAGCCCAAATCACCCTTGGTAAACCTGGGTTTGGGCTCATCTGCATGTTTGATGAGGTTTTGCTTCATACACAACTGAAAATGGGTGGGAATTATCAAGTATTTAGAAGGTTGATATTGAAATCTCATTTTCCTGGTCTACAAGAGCAGGATAAAATATTTCCAACACCCTTTGGATAGATAACCTGGTGGGACTGGCTGCTGTGGTGCAGGGAGAGACTGGGTACCAGGGAAGGGATGTGATGGATGCACAGCTTGCAGGGAGCTGGGGCCAGCTGGAAAGACAGAGGGGAAGGAAAGG
Organism: Pyrgilauda ruficollis; assembly: GCF_017590135.1. NCBI lineage: Eukaryota > Metazoa > Chordata > Aves > Passeriformes > Passeridae > Pyrgilauda > Pyrgilauda ruficollis. The sequence goes on from NW_024530821.1 coordinate 921,564, forward strand.
GGATGGAAAAGTTGGAGAGGAGAGCTCTGGGAATGTAAAATTTTGGGTACCATTGCTGGCAGAATGATGACCTCTGCTCCCAGGCACAGGCTTAAGCACAGCCAGCCTCCATCTTGGGTTATCAGCACAAGTCATCTCCATCACCACCTCAATTCTCAGGCACTGTGGTTTTTCCCCACTTGCCTCATTTTTCCTCTGTCAGGAAGAGTTTCTCCTCTCAATTAGCAGCCCAACAATCTCCCCAATGGCCCATAAAATAATTAAAACAAGCCCCAAACTGAAACAACCTTTAACCCTGCCATCCTGCTCCCCCATTGCTCAGATTAACACATCAACTCTGCATCATTAATCTCCAAACTGTGCCGTTGAAGGAGCAATTTGTGTTCAATAAGCAACGGAGCAGGTATTAAACATTCCTTAGGCATGCAGGACACGAGTTACTCATTACAGAGGGAAATGTGTTGAAACATTAAGCAGAAAGCAGGGACCATGAAACATCCCTTTCCAGGTTTTCTGAGAAGCTGACCACAATTCCATACCTTTATTAGCAAATGTGTATCTCCTGGTTTGAAGTGGATAATGTGACTGCTTTGTGGGATGTCAGGTTGACACAAGATGTGTCAAGGAAATAAGATGCTGCCATCCTCTTTTTGGGATGGAGGGATCAGTGATGGGCCTGGAAGCAGTGGAACTCTTGGAGAACATTCCCTTACAATATTCCCTTACCTGATCAAGTAGCAACAGAAGAGCAAACTGAGGATGAAGACGAAGATGGCTGTGCCAAAAACCACGATGTATATGTTGAGAGGAAGGTTCTGGAACCCGATGTTCGGCATCCTGAAACTGTAATGCTGGAAGTCTGAGCTCATGGGTAGGCTGTGGAGACAGGGAGAAAACACAGGGATGTGACATTCCTGAGGGATGCACTTTGCAGACCAGTGGTCCCTTGGATGGATGTGGAGGTGGCTGGAGATGACTTCTCACTCATCCCCTCCTCCTTGCCCAAAACCAAGCTCTCATCTTGGTAACCCTGAAAACAAAGCAGGGCTGGATCACCTGGGGCTGGGATTTTCCTTCTCCCACTGTGAGCTTCTCCTCCAGCTCTTTTCCTTTCACACATCATCCTTCAAGTTAACACTGGATGAGATGGACGGTGGGAATTGCATCCAAGCAGCCCCAGCTGCAGCCAGTGTCCCTCAAACCCCACAGTAACTTGGAAAAAATACTGAAAGCAGCCAGGAAGCCTTGGAGCAAGTTTGCCTTCCCTTCCCCTCCAGTGGTTTTTAAGACTGACTCCTCATTCCACAGAAATCCCCCACCAAAATCATCAAAGATGAAAAGGAAGAGGATAAGGACATTCCCAGGACACACAGCAGTGCCTCTGAGAGAAATTATGGGGAGACTATGGACTCTAAAGGAGGCTTTCTTTGTTTCCCCATCTGAGACATGGGTTTGGTGGTTTAAGAGCACTTCTGCAGGTTTCAGCTTTACTCCTCAGCACAGCCCCAGGCTCCTTCCCCCCAGGAAAGCCCCGAGGCACCAGCAAGAGACGGCCAAGAAGAAGAGGCAGCAATTTTGGCTGTCATGTCCCACGTCTGGGACCCGTGACCAAAACCTCCCTCCCCTTGGAGAGCCCCAATTAAACCCCGAGCAGCTGTCTGGGATAACAATTCCAGCAAATCCTCTCCCCCAGGATTTTAATTGCTCTCATTTATTATCTCTTATCTTCCTCTCATTCTCTGAACCCTTCACCCTCAGATGATCACAACCGTTGCTGGCCGGGCATAAAGTTCCCCTGCCCCCAGCTTAGAAAAGGAAGTTAAAAATACACCTTGTTTTCCCTTCTGCCCACAGGAGAGCAACGTGTGATAAAGTTTTACAAGCAAGGAAAGTACCTGCAGTCTGAGCCCTGTTTCCCAAATAAAATCACCAAGGGATAACAAAACCCTCCCCTGGAGCAGGGAGTTTTCCACGGCGCAGTAATTGCACAGCTCCTCATTTTGCACAGGGTGGGAAGACCGTGGGGAAACCGCAGGATCTGAACCCACACATGCCAGGGAGCAATGCTCCAAAATCCAAGTGTCCTCACTCACAAATCTTTCCCCCTTGAGCCCCCCTTTTTGCCAAACCCTGTGGGCTTTCCTCTGACTTCCCACGGGGAGCAGACTCACCTCTCATCCCGGCCGCCTCACCGGGACTATCCCCTTGCTGAAGGCAACATCCCTGCCAGCCCCGGGAGCCTCCCTGCTCCGGCTGCTTTCAGTTTCCTCAGCTCGCTGGAAGTTTCGAGGCGATTTCTGGTAAAGCCTGGATTTGATTAAAGCCTCCAGAGACCAACACACATGTTCAGAACCTCTCCTGGCCAACGTGGAAATGCTCTGAGAGCTCGGGGAGCCGGCACATCCCCCTGCCAGCGCTGGTGGGGATGGGATTTTATAGCCCAGCAACCACCCGGCAGCTCACGCTGCTCCACCGACGCCTGTTCCGCTCAGCTGAGCTGGTTTGCTTTGCAAATAAATTTTAAAAAGCCCAATCCAGCCCCCAAACCTTTGTTCCCAGCTCCGGCGGAGTTAATGCGCAGCTCGGCGTCGCAGGGCTGCGTTTGGGTTCCAGTCCCGCTGGGTCAGAGGGATTTGGGACGGGTCAGGGGCTCCCCTCGGCCATGGCATGAGGATGTTTCAGCTGGAGGACGCTGCCCCACCTCACCCTCACTGATAATCACTGCCTTTGGCCAAGGCTGGCTGCCTCCAGCTCCTCAACCACCCCAGAGAAACGTCCTCAGTCTGGGAGAGCTCCGGGTGACTTTTTGCAAGGAAGGAGAAACAACTCTTGGAGGACAGGCAACAAAACCAACCAGCACTGGACTGCAGCTTTTCTTTCCTTCCCAATTCTTTTAACTTGTGATGCTCTTCTCAGCAATCCCACTAAGAGATTCCGTGGGTAAGGAACATCCAAGGCTGCATTTGGGGCAGCAAATCCCATCAAGCCAGAAAAGTTCCTCATGCTCATGTGCACCTGAGCCGTGCTTCTCTTGCAGCAGTCCCCACATCCATGAGCACAGCTAGGAACCATCACAGCCCTCAGCAAATACACAGGCAGGAGAAACAGAGCTCAGACCAACCCCCAGCACCCCACTGTCCTCTCCAATGGAATCATTTCCCTAATATTTTGCTCCAGAAGGGTGTCATGAATGCAGCCACGACCTACCTGCCAGCCATGTCGTGGGGGCTCAGCCTCCCGGGGACAACCTTTCTGTCCCCTGTGGTGCAAATCCAAGGAATCCCACACCAGGTTCATCCAACCCCAGTGTGAAATAACCTTCTCCACATTGGAGCTGCTGCCCTGGTCCTCCCTCCCTCCTGCTGCAACAGCTGAGAAACGTTACAGCAAAAAACACGGAGGTTAAAGGGGAAAAATCAGTCAGTCTGCCCAGGATCCAGGAAACTGTTAACTTTAAAAGACTCCAGTGAAATCTGATGATTTCAAGCAGCCAAGCTTTGGGGTTGTTTTTTTTTTAAGGGGAGTTGGGGGGAGGAACTGTATTTTAAGCTGCTTCAGATTTGCAAGGGCGCAGCCAAAAGAAATAAAAAAGGAGCCATAAAGAAGGATGAAAAGTTTCTGGTGTAGAACAAAAGCCTCCCTGTTGCTTTCTCCATGGTCAAGGCATCTCAGAGCAAGGAGATGATGCCTGTGGGGCATTCATGGCCCCCAGAAGGTCCCTGAAACCCCTGGGATGGGGGACACAGGCTGCACATAGAAAAGGGGGCACTGGCACAGGTTGTCCAGAGAAGCTGTGGCTGCCCCTGGATCCCTGGAAGTGTTCAAGACCAGCTTGGATGGGGCTTGAAGCAACCTGGGATAGTGGAAGGTGTCCATCCCCATGGCAGAGGGGTGGAATGAGATGAGCTTTAAGGTCCCTTCCAACCCCAATCACTCCATGATTCTGTAATTCCATGATTCTGTGAAAAATAGCAAGGAACAATGGCTCCTTGTCCTGGGATATAGAGAGGCACACATGGCAGAACAACCTGAGCTCCACATCTCCTTCCTTACACCCTCCAATGACTCAGCAACGTGGGGCCAAGCACATCCACATTTCTCCAAGGAGGACAAAACCCAGCTTTAATTAAAAGCCAAAGTGCTGGTTAATGGCCCATCGAGCAGCCAAGGAAGGGAGTGTCACAGGTCAGCGAGCTCCAGCGTGGCAGGGCTTTGATTACAGTTGGGCTGTGAAAGGTAAACCTCACCAAGCCACGTCCCAAATTAATCCCCATTAGAGCCACAGCAAGCCCTTAATACGTGGGGCCAACCTCGTAGGCAGAGAGTTCCTCAGGAGATCTCACAGGGATTAATAAAGGATGCAGTTGTCTTCTCATAGGTAGAGAAACTGAGGCAGGGAAGAGGAGGAGAGTGAGGCAGAGCTGTGGTCCCTGAAGCCAGGAGGTGACACCAGGGATGCCACTTAAAAGCAATGCCATGGGCTGAAAGCTGCAGATTTTTGCTTTCCTGCTGCTTTGCCACATAGATTGGAACATGTGTTCCTTCTTGGGATTTCACTTATAAAAAGGAGCTGCTTGTCCTTTTCCAAAAAAATTTATTATTATTTATTTACAATAAATAATATTTATCAGTGTATAAAGGGGCCATGCATCCTCACACTTAAATACAGCCCACATGCTGGGTGGAGCGGTGGCTTCTGCCTCTGCTGTTGTAAATAAACTCCTGTTTTTACAGGGATTTACTTTATGTTTTCAAGACAAACAACTTTCTCCACAGGGGTTCAAAGCAAACTCAGACTGAATCTCCTCAGCCATTAATTGGTTGGAGCTGGTGGTCTGGGCATCCCACCGGCCAGGCTGGCAAAGCCAACCCCATCTCCAGGAAACACTGAGCTTCAAACACCCAGCAGAGCCAGACACAGGCAGCCCTGAAATCACGAAATCTCAGGGAAAAGTGAATGCTAAGCCGTGGCCAAACTCCAAGCTGGAATATTTTATCGATGGGAAAGGTTTCAAGCGGGCGTGAACGGCGTCTCGAGTTTCAAAAGCGTTTCGCAACGTGTTTCAGACAGGTTTAACCAAAAGCGTTATTAACTGGTTGAAAGTTAAACTGGGAGCAGCTGACAAGACCTTTCTGAAACAGCCCAAGCTGTGTTGCAAAGCAGGGTATTCTTCCATGGAATGATTCTACAAGAGGAAGGTTATTTAATGGCTACGACCAACGGGATAATATTTAAAAGAAAAAGATTCTTCCAGGTGTTAAGAAGCAGAAGCCAGAGACGCCCTCGTTTAACTTGCAGGCAAAAAATCCCCCTTGTGGACCCCAAAAGCAAAGCAAAGCCCTGACCTCAAGCAGCTGGAAGGAATTTCCTTCAGCTCTGTCTCTGGAGCCGGTCCAGCGCCAGGATCCGCAGCGTGGCGATGGGAAAATCACAGGCAGCTGCAGAGCCAGCCCCAAACCAGCACCACCGTCACCCCAGAGATGCCACACAGATGCATCATGGAGCAGGGGGAAAACTCAGTGCTGCTCCAGCCAGGAGTGATGGCCTTTGCTGTCCAAAACCAAGGAACAACAGGGCTGAGCGTGAGGGGAAAACAAAACCTCTTGGCATGATGCAATTTCAGAGCTACGATGCTACCATGGGGATGCCACATCCAATGCCAGCTCCAAGCATCCAACCTGGCCCAGAGCCTTCACTCCACAAACCTGGCAGGGAATGGAGGAGCATGAGGGATGGTGCAAGGCTTGGCAGGGTTATTGATTAGAGAAGAGGGAACATCCCAACAGGTCCCTCACACCACAGGCTTAGCTGTACCAGGATCCAGCAAAGCTTGGCTGTGGTGATGCAGCACCATCACAGCAACAGAAAGAACTTCTGGGTGTCAAACATTACAAAAACCCATTTGTTTCACCCATTTTGGCTGCCTGCAGGCTCGGGGGTGCTGGTGGGTTTTTGTTGTGTGCCTGGACATCCAAGGAACCAAACTGACCTCCAAGCACAAAGGGCTTCGGACCTTTGATCCCTCCTCCCTGAGAGCGGATCCGATGCTTTTTTTGAACTGGAATCAGGAAATTTCCTGGCTGTGTTCCCCAGCTGGCTGACACCAAACACAAAACCTTAACCCTCTCCATTGCCTCTGGGCAGGGGACACAGAAAGTGATGTGACAACACGACAAAGCAATTGGAAAAAAATAGGAAAGTCTAAGGAAAGCAACATCCGGCAGCACGACTGTACTGCTGCAACTTCCAGCAAGTCCTTCTGATTCCAGGCAGTTGAAGAAACAATTAATCCCAGAACTTTAAAACTGAAGAGAACCTTTAAGTGGGAAAATATTTTTGCTACCACTGGCAGAGAAACGTGCAGAAATGGGTCAGCTGCAGCTCCCATCACCCACTGTAAAGTCAAGTTCTTTCTCCCAGCGCTGTTGGAAAAGCAAACCAGAGGTTTGCTCAGGGCTGATTTTGCAAGTTCCAGGAAAACAGGCAAAAATAAATAGAAGAAAAAATAAAATCAATAGCACGATTTAATACAGTCTGGAGGAGGGGGAAGCAGAGTTTGGAGGAGAGCCCTGCTTGAGCTCCCATCAGGAATGAGAGTTGGGAATCACTTCCCAGGAGGGTTTGAAGCAGAGCTGGCAGCGCCTCTCTCAGAAAGGCTCACACGAGCTGCCCAAGGACAGCTCAATTCTCTGCCTGCAGATGAAATAACACTTGAGGAATTTTTCCCCTTTGGCCTTGGGGATTTGTAATTATTTTTTCCCCCCTTTTCCTGGCATGCAGTTCCAACGTCACGACCTGGTGAGCTCACTCTTCCTCCCAAAAGTGTGGTGGGAAAGGATGTGCTGCTGCCTCCTCCTGCCCCCAGCCCTCTTTGTACTCCTGAGGTGAAAAGAGGAGGCAGGAGCCACCACTTCCCTTTATGGGCTGATGGTGGTGGGACACACATTATTAAATTTGGGTGTATTTTAGCCCAAAAAGAGCAATGAGAGCACAGGCAAGTGGGAATAATCTCCCACCTTCATTAGTGGTAGCTTTTCCTCATTCACAGTGCTCCCCAATAAACACGTTCCTTGGGGAACACAAATTGGAAACTCCATGAGAAACACTCAGCCTACAGAGCTGAAGGGTCAGAGCAGAGAAATTGGTATTAAACACTCCAGGGAATTTGAAAATTCCTGGGTGATGACACAGAGCTGTGGGAAGCAATGGGGACTCCCAAAATATCACATCTGGAAGAAAAAAAAACCAACATCCCACTTTGATCAAGTCGTCTTCAGGCTGAACCAAAACCAATCACTTCCCATGGAGCCACAGAGCAACTTGCCCTCTCTACTCTAATACTGAGAAGCAGACGGATTAAACAACTCCCTAAAACCCTTTTCTCCCCATTTCTTAAGCTCCTTTAATGAAGGAAGAAAATAATGATCAGTGCAACACACATGGATCAATAATCCTACAAAACCCTGCTGGAGATGAGCACCCTGAACCAGTGATGGGATCACAGCTGCCAGCAGCCATCCTACAAAGGCAGTTGGAGAAGCCAAGCACAGTTTGGGAACAGGAAGGCAGAATGATCTCCTTGACACTAAATAAGGTTGCTAGGTTATGGATTTTTTTTGGGGGGGGGCATAATCTGAAAGGGGATCCAGATGGCTGTAAAGCCTTGCGGTGGAAAAGCAGCATGAGGCCAGAGAGGGAAGAATTCCTCTTTATGCTGCTGCTGTCTGCTCCTGGATCCTGGGTTTCAGTCCTTGGGAAAGCACTCTGTTGACCCTTTTAATTGCACCATTTATATTTGAGGTAAAAATTAAGGAGAAGAGGTAGCTGGATGGAGAAGAATGAAAAAGCTGGTGACTGGATACCGGGGAAAAAAGTCCCTAAACAAATCCCACGGAGCAGCCATTCCCCCAAGCCCCCTTTGATCCAGCCAGGTTTGTATTTTAGAATTCTGACAGCCTGAAAAAGGCTTCAGGAAAACCCAGACAATCCCAAACCCCAGCCTGCTGGGAATTCACACCAATGTCACGTCACTGCTGTTTCCAATTTTTCCTAATACTTCCAAAAAATGAGCTGCACAGACAGTCCACCCTTTCCTGGTTTTGACCCAAGTACTGGGATTTTTAGGGGAGTATTTTTTTTTATCATTCCTTCTCCCTTGCTAACAGAGACTGGAATGGTTTTGCAACAGTTTATAGAGTCCAGCAAAAAAAACCTCCTGGGAATCATACAGAAACAGGATAAAAACTGCTTCACCTCTATGGGACTGGCACAAGAAAGGTGGCAGCAAGAATGGAAAACCCCTCAAAATTTAGCTGGAAATAGAAAATGGAACTTTTCCACAGCCAAACTTGCACAACAAAGTGAGGTGCTTGGAGAGAAACATTCACCAACCAAGAGATGCATCCCCAAGGGTGATGCCATGGGATGCCATCCTTTTTCCCTATTCTCCTGGAATTGTGGAGGGTGCAGCAAATGAAGGGATCTTAGTGAAGCACTGGCACAGGTTGTTTAGAGAAGTTGTGGATTTCCCATCCCTGGAAATGCTCAAGGCCACGTTGGAGCAACCTGGTCTAGTGGAAGGTGTTCCTGCCCATGGCAGGGTGGTGGAATGAGATGGTCTTGAAGGACCTCTCCAACCTAAACCTTTCCATGATTCTGATTCTAAAATCCAGGTGTACCCATACCTCAGGAGTCTGTAACCAGGAGGTGATGGACAACCAGGTGTAAATTTTCAACATCACCTGCCCACACCCCTCCTTTGCCCAGGGATGCTGCTTCTTGCAGGGGTTCCTCAAAAACTGAGCCCTAAAGAAGCAAAACCACAATTGACAGCTGTGCTGCTGATGCACAATTTATCTTAAAAAAAAAAGCAAAGCAAACCACCTTTTGTGAGTTACTTAAAATTCACATTTTTCTTGCAAGTGACTGAACAAAACCTGCTAAATATTTTCTGAATGCTTCAAGGCTACAAAGATAAAAACCACCAGTGGGAATTTCATGCGTGTAACAGTTTACTGTCAGATCTCCACGAATTCCCGGGTGCTGAATCGCCTACTAGAAGGGAAAATATATGAGTGGCACTAAGGAGGTGGCTTAGCAACGAGCAGGCTGGCAGCTTTGAGTGGCTTTTTAAAGGTCAAGAGAGAACACGATGTCTGGAGCCCTCATGTTCCTTTTTTTTACTACAATTTAATGATATTTCTGGCCAGCCCGGTTATTAAATTGCCACCTCGCACCAGCCAGCCACACATCTGTTAAACCCAGGCTTTAAATTAAGACTTTGCCCTCCTAAATATCCCATTTCAACCCATTCCCACCTTCACCAACATGGGCGGGGGGAAAGCTTTGTCGAGATGAAACACAAGGAGAGGTCCCACCACGGAGGGGATTTTTGGGAGGTGCTGCTGAGCAGCATCATTGAAATTCAGTGGGAGAAGCCGGTTTTCCTCGGCTCTGCGGGGGCTGCCATGTTAAATCACATTTGGATTCACAGTACAAGGCTGCTAAAATACCACCGCGGCGCCTATTGGCACATTTCAATGAAAACGCCGTGGCCTCATTAGTAGAGTGGAAATTATGAGCTTGTCTTTGTATATATTTAAAAGCTCTCCTCTGAAACTCTACTGGGTTGGGGCCAGGAATTCCTGGCTCCGAGCTCCTACCACTCGGCAGTTCGGGATCGCTTTGCTCACACAGGTCAAGCGACCACGAAGCCATCGACCCGGGAGAAAAGGCATTTAAAAACTGCCCTGAGGGGAGAGGCAACAGGGTTTGAACTAAACCCTCCTCCCTGTCAGCTCCCTGTGAGCTGGTTAGGGAGCAAGTCCTAATGAAAGTGCAGGTTGTAATTAAGAGGACGCAGGAATGTGGGTGTGTGGAGTTTCATCCTGCTCCCAACAGTTGGGGTGAGAGCATCCCGTCGGCCCAGAAGCGCCGTTCCCCTCTGGGGATGGACCACAAAAGCCCAAATCCTTTGTAATGAGGGGCAAACTCGTGAAATAACATGTTTTTTTGGGATCTGGTCCTCTCAAGATGGGAATTTGCAAGTATCTGTGAAGGAAAACTTTGGGCTCAGCTCCCTACTTACCTGCACGGGCGCCGCAACGCAGCCAAGCCACGCAAACCCAACGTATCTGCTTGGACAGCTACCGTGGTTTGGTACCAGGGATGCTGGAAGAAAAGAGAAAAACACCCTAAAAATTGCACAAAAATCCAGAAGGAGCAAGGGAGAGGATGAAGACATGGTTTTTAAATGCTTGGATTCGCAGAGGCTCCCAGAAATTGCTTCAGCTCTTGGTAACAGCACAGAAATCCCCTTTTAAAACGCAGCGATGACGTTACGTGGCATAGAAAGAATGGGGGGGAAGGTTGGCTAATCCTCACAATTTTATAAGCATCTGAGACACTAATCCCTTGATCTCATTGAAAGGGATTAGAATTACTCCCTTGCCAGGAAATTTAAGAAGTTTTCTACCAGATGTAAACAAAAGCACGGAGCAGCCTGCAGAGATGGCTGCCACACAGCGAGTCCTCACAGAGAAATCTGCATCTGGGCTGGTTTTGGGGTGGAAAAGGGGGATTTCCAGCCCAGTGCTGCAGAGGGTTGTCTGGAATGATGTGGGTATCCAAGACAAGCCTGATCAGTCCATCCACAGTAGGCTCAAGATAAGATCCCATCCTGGGCAAGCAACCTGCCAGGGCTTCACAACTCATCTTTGGGCTCCAACTGTTATGGAAATGGATGCTTCAGCTAAAAAAATCCATCCCTACCACCTGACTTGTTCTGCATTGGTCTAGGAAAATATCATTTTAATAATAAGAAAAAAAGAGAAAAAACTTTGAGCAACAAAACCCAAGTTGTGCCCAGCTACACAGCAGCCTTCATCCACACAGCTCTGTGGTAAGGACCTGGGTTAATAAGGAAAACATAACATGGCACCCTCATGGGAACAGACTGGGATCTGCTCCTGCCCTCACAATGAGTGATTCATAATATTGAAGAATAAATTATTTGATTTAGAAGATGAAGCAGGCAATGTGCAGTGTGGGGTTTGATCTCAAGCAGTTCGCTACTAAGTTGGATGTGCCAGCTCAGAACATCAGTAGCTGAGATAAATCAAACCTAAAGGAAGCAGAAAGGATTCAGGGGGTCCTTTGGAGAGGAAAAGTAACTTTGTTAGAAAACAGAAGTTTTCTAAGAAAGAAATGAAACTTGTCAGTGCTTACTTCTTTCCTCTTTTAAATTCCATCCAAAAAAGAAACCTAAAGAGGCGCAAGTTCCGACCTCAGTATAAACAAGGCCCCAGTTTCATCAGCTTGTCTTAAAGCCCCTCCTTTTGGAGGTGCCTGAAAGGATGGCAGCAGAATCCCTCTTCTCCAGCCCATTTTTCTGCAGGACAAATCATTTTTAGTCTTTAGGCACAAATTCTCCCTTGGCTTTGGAAGAATACCACCATCCCCACTGCAGTGCCATCTCCCAACTCCCTGCAACACTCCTGCTCCCAACTTTAGCACGGAAGGCTGGAATAAACCACCTGATGTCAGGCTTGTCTGCAGCTCCATCCCTCTCCCCTGGCTCCAACACATCCCAGGCCTTTCCCATCACCTCCTCGACCTGCTCCTCCTGCTGCATCACTGGCAGCTGCATGGGGAAGGTGCTTCAGGAGGAGGAGGACACAAGGAGGAAGCCCCAAGAATGGTCAGAAGCACACGACAGCTCAGCATCACTCAGGCAAAGCCACAGTTGAGAAAATGATCCATTTTTCCTGCTTTTACTCCCAAAGTGCCGCCCCCAAACAACAAGTGAGGGTCTTTTGGTGTGAATGCCAAGCAAGACTGCAGTGCATGGCTCAGCTGACAGACACCCAACCCACACAAGCACCAACAGACAGGCTCCAGCCAGCTGTCCCAATTTATTCAGCCCTCAAACAACCCAACATCACACAATCCCATCCCACTTCAGATGGCCACCACCGACACAGCCTCCAAAAGCTTTATCTTTTATCGCACACGCCAAGAGAGCAAAACACCGGGTCTCATCCAACACTTCTCCACTAAAAAGCGAAAGAAAAACCCCAACCCTGCAGCTTCGTTTGAACAGAGCCAGGAAATTGCCTCGGGGGAAACCTAGCCTGGCAACGGGTTTTTACAGGGAACAATAGGAAAATGGGAGTTAAAGCACCGAGGAAATATTTGCCTGCTTGGGACAAAGCTCTGCGTGGACAGAAGGTTAACTCGATCCCTACAACCCGAGAGCCCCGGTCAGCGGGAGGCACGATCCACTCGGGTGGATTTGTTGTGGTTGAAGCTGTTGGGTGGGAGACTCTGATCCCTTCAACCCAGTTCTAATGAGTAATTTGGCTTTACCCACTTTCTTACCTGCCGGGCTGCTCCTCCGGGATTTCAATAGACCAATAGGAAAGCTGAAATGCCCTGGTTTCACGCCTGGGAAGCTGCACGGTCACGGAGCTCTTGTGTTTTCCCCAAAATACTCCCATAAACCAAGAAGTTGGGAAACCCACTCCTACTGCACAGGCTGAGAGAGGCTGGAATCAGGAGGGCAGCTGCCTCCTGCTCAGCACTTTCAGTTTCTCTCTCCACGAACTCTCCTGGCACAACTTCCTCTAAAGCGCTTTGCGAGTGAAAAGCTGCATTAGTGGTGGGATTAATCCTCTGAGGGGATAATAAAATCACAGAATCATGGAATCGTTTAGGTTGGAAAAGCCCTCTAAGGCTAACCCAGCACTGCCAAGGCCTTCGCTAACCCATGTCCCCAAGTGCCACTTCTACACAGCTTTTAAATCCCTCCAGGGATGGTGACTTCAGCCCCTGCCACGAAAAAGTGGTGTCAAAGGCCTTGCCAAAGTCCAGAAAGACACACCCAGGGCCCCTCCTTCACCTGCCAAAACAGGTGACCTTGTCACAGAAGGAGATCAGGTTGATCAGGCAGGACCTGCATGTCACAAACTCACACTGGCTGCTCCAGAGCCTGATTGCCCTGTTGGTGCTGTGTGAAGGCACTTGAATGATCTGCTCCTGTCACCTGACTGATAGCCCTGTAGTTCCCAAAATCCTCCTTCCTGCCCTTCACAAGAAGCTGTGTGTCACATCTGCTCACTTCCAGTTCCAGCTGGGACCTCCCAGTTAGCCAGGGCTGCTGGTAAATCATGGAAAGTTACCCACATCCATTGCAGCAATCCATTTGCTTGAGTCATCACACATGACTGTCTGCTGGCAACCGTGTCACAGCTTTCCTGATGCACAGCGGCTTCCAGATCCTTCTCCTGTTGCTGACCATGCTGTGGGTGTTGGTGCAGGTGCACTTCAGTTGGGTTATCAATCCCACCACCTTTCTGGAGAAGTCCCAATTCCTATGTGACCATTCTCAGGGGCTTTCATGGTTTCCAACACATCCATAACCCTTGTGGTTGTGCTGCCACATGGATCTCCATCCCCTGCCTCCATGGAGACAGCACACTGAAGGACCTGGCTAGCATGCTGTCCCTCAAACATTGGGATGGGCCTCCCATGCAAAGATCCTTTTCCCCCTTGGAGCCAGGAGAACCCAAGTTCTTCAGCAGTCTTGGTGTCCTGCAAACCTACCCTAAAACAAAACTAAAGCCAAAATAAGCCTGGAGAAGTCATTCCTTCTTGCTCCTCACACTCACAGTCCTGAAGATGAAGCAGAAAAAGCAGGACATCCCTGCTTAGGCTTCTCACCACCCTGCCCTCGCTGCTCCTCCTGTTTCTCGACGTCTCTGCTTTTTCCACAGCCTGATCCAGCTGCAGCTCCAGCATTGGAGCAATGTGAGACCTCACAGCCTTTGGCTACACTGAGCCAGCTGCTTCCAGCTAATTTGATTCATGAGTTCCTGCTGCCCATCCACTCATTGGCATTAGGGCAGGGCTTGTCTCCTCTCGCCATCCCTTCAGCACTGCAACCATCCATGAACAGGACACAGGAGCCCTCCACATGTGGCTGGAACCCTTCAGGACTGTTTTTTGTTCTTTGATGGAATTTAAACATGTCAGACCAGTAGAAAAATTACACATTCCCTGTGTCACTGCTCCAGAGGGAACAGCATCCAAAAAGTACACAGCTCCATCTCCAGCAAGGACTGCTGCATCCTGGGATGGAGGAACAGGCCCTGCTCCAGCCCATTGTCAATGTCAAGGCTTTCCCATCCCTCAGGTCAGGAAGCAAATCACCACTGCCCATGGCTGTAGTAAAACCACGTGGGTTTGGATCCGTTTTCCATGGGATCGCTGGCATTCCTCAGCGCAGCGAGCGGCACCGCCGGGCTCAGGCGATGACTGGGCTCGCTCGCAGTTAAGCCCGGTATCACATCATCACTGATGCCGCTTTAGAGCCCTGTCAGCGACTCGGGGTGGGGACACAGGCACACCAGGACGGCCATTCCCGACGTGAGTCTGAGCGGTTCCAGGGCAACAGTGACAAGGGAGGGAATGGCTGTGACGGCCGATCTTATCTTGTGTCAACAACACTCAGCTTTAAGGGGAATGATTGCAGGAACAAAAACAAACAAACCCAGCTCACTGCTGAGACCGGGGGAGCTTCAACCCCCAAAAAAACCCTCCAGGCTTCCACGCCAACGATCCAAATTGGCTGAGGACCACCAGAAGGATCTGCACCTCCTGCCACGGCCCCAAGGATGGGCTTGTTGGGGTTTGCTGTGCAGTAGGAGCCTGGCAAGGTGGAGGAGGACCACGGCTCAACCCTGTCATCCCAAGGCAGAAGGCTCCAGGTGCAGGTGGTGGGAACAGGAAACGAGCACCAGCTGTGCCTTTCTCCACCTTTTCCACATCCAAGTGTTGTTTTATGGCTGTGAGTGACAATCACTCACAACACATCTTCTGCCACACAGCCCAAGTGGAGGTGACAGCAGGTCACTGGGAGGGGTGACCCAAAGGGGAACGCCTGGAGAGATGGTCCAGAAGCACAAAAGCCCTCCTAGCAAAGCCAGGAGTTCTCCTGTAATCCCACACATCATTTAGTCCAGGAAGCAGCTGGAAGCTGGCTCTTCTTGGGTACAAGCTCCAGGCTTGGTTCAGATCCATAGTCCTGAGCAGCTCTGCTGCTTCCTTGCCATGGAATCCTCCTCCTCCTCATCCACCCCATCACTTGCCTCTCCCCCAGGACAGGGCCAGGACCACTCTCCAGCCAAGAACAGCGGCAGCAACCAGCAGCCATCACCTTATTTCCCATGTGCACACAGTATTCCTCATCTGAAGGTCCAACAGATGCCACAACATTCAGAGCATGCTGACCCCAAGGTGTCCTTCACGGCTGATCCATCACAGTCATCTCCAATCACACCTGGAGGCGACTGGATCTGAGCCTGGGATGCACAAGCAGTAAATTCCAGCAGAGCTGACCCACCTCCACATCTTGTTCTCCCCAAATCTGAGACAGCCTTTGACCAAACAGCAACGCCAGCAACCCAACAGCAGACCTGGAGTGTCCCAGCCTTGGTGAACGGGGACAAAATTAGCAAACTTGAGCCAAGCAGTGGTGGAAGAGAGGTTGTGGGAGGTTGTGGAGGGGATTTCCTCCGGCAGCAAGGCTGGGAGATGTGGGAAATCACCACCACACACACCTCCAGCAGCTCCACCACCCACTCAGGATCAGGACCACCATCTGCCAGCACAGCCCTGTGACTTGGTAACAGGATCACATTGTTGCTCCTGTCGGCTTCTGCCACACAGGGCTGGAAGCATTTATTTTCCCTTTTTAAATATGTTTTAAATACCTCAATTAGTGCATTTTGGGTTCCTTCCACATTGCCCCCAAGCAGTTCTTCTGTCA
The DNA here is from genome assembly GCF_017590135.1 of Pyrgilauda ruficollis. NCBI lineage: Eukaryota > Metazoa > Chordata > Aves > Passeriformes > Passeridae > Pyrgilauda > Pyrgilauda ruficollis. The sequence goes on from NW_024530821.1 coordinate 937,391, forward strand.
GGGGCTCTATCCTTCCACTGCCAATTATTAGTGGGGCACGGGGTTGTTATTTTTCCAGGCCAGGGGCCAAATTTGTATTTAATTTTTGCTCCAGATGGCACAGCACTCCAGATGCATCAGCTGGAGCATTGAACCTGTATGAATAAAGTAATAGAGCAAACAACATGATTTACTCAGGGGCTGTTTGACACGCTTAAGGTGCTTTGTGTACATCTGTTGTGCAAAAAAAAAAAAGCATTCAAATGAATTCAGATGATGGTTTCGCTGTTAAACCCAACACTTGAGGGAAATGAAACAGCAGTTGGAATCTAAGAAATAATTATGATAATAATATTAGAACTTATATTTTGCTTTCTGTAAAGTCAAGGATATATTTTTTCAAAAAGGCTGATTTCAGCCATCACTGCTGAGCACGGGCCTGGGTTTTGTTCACCTTCCTCTGTCCCCAAAGCTGCTGCTGGCAGCACGTCTTGAAAACCAGGGTCAGAGCTCTCCCAGGAGAAGGGCTGGTGATCCCAGATTTCAGTGTGGTGCCGAGAGCTTATGGCTCTGCTCACCCGAGGAGATGTGAGGAGGACACCAGAGGACAACCACGAGATGTTCCAGTTATGCTTCTGGCAAATTCACCCCGTTCCCAGAAAGCTGCTGCATCCCTCCGGCACAGCCTGCAGCCGGGATGTGCTCCCTGCAAACTAAAGCACCCAAAATAACTCAGAATAGGGAAAAGAAAAACCAAAAAAAGACATTGAGTAGTCGGTTTATCTGCCTGGGCACATGAATAGCCGCCGTGTAAAAACCAGCTGAGCCCGCAAACGCTTGGAAACAAAGGGACTGGGGGGGAGGTGTTTTTTTGTGCTTGGCTTTGCTCCCTTCAGAGCATCCTTGGGCTGTGAGAGCCCGTCCTGGCGGCACCCGAAACAAAGGAAAGCCGGGAGCTGTAGGCAGGAGCCAGCTGGGGAAAACCGGGACGAGGAGGAGGAGGAGGAGGAGGAACCCGCATCGCCCTCCCCGGCAGCTGCGGAGCCGGGCTCGCGTGTTGCCGAACACGTTATCCATGGCAGGAAACTCGAGATCAAAGGCGAGAAGCGTGCCAGAGCAAGATGTCATCCAAGCCTCCTGCCAAAGGTGTGCACGGGAGGGGGGAAGCAACCCCCAGACACACACGCTGGCACATCCGACGGAGCCGGGGTGACCGAGACCCACGCGTGTTCTCCTCCGGCGAAGACAAAGACAGGCTGAACTGAGCAAACAAAATAAACCAAAAGCCCAAACCGCAGGAGGTGCATTTTTTACCCGCGGGTTTGCAGTCCCCAGGGTGCCACGCAGGTCCCCTGCCAAGGCGGCGGGCGCAGGGAGGGTACGGACGTGCCGGCACGGCAGGAACAGCAGCCCAGTGTAACTCCAAAAAAGCAGCTTTTCCCAGTTCTGGGTGGCTATTTTTTTTTTCTTCTTCTTCTTTTAAAGCAGAAGAAACCCGCAGAGTCCTGTCTCAGCCCCAGGAAAGCAAGGGGACGTGTCTGATTCCAAGCCAGCGGCTACTGGGAACAGAGGTGACCCGGGGACCCCGAGCCGAGCGTGGGGTGGGACCCCCAGGAGCTCCCCCTCATCAGGGGGTCCAGGCAGGATGGGGACATGTCCCCTGTCCCTTTGTGCCGCCCCAGCCCCCTCCTCCATCCCTCCGGGGTGATGCAGTCCCAGCCCATCGCTCCAGCCTCTGGGCTGTCCCCTCTGCCCCCACAAGCGGGACCTTATGGCAGCCCTACAGCGCTGCCAGACACCCCAAGAGCACAGCCCAGACCCCCCGAGAGTGCCTCCTTTGGGGTCTGCAGGGGGCTGGGGGCTGCTCCGTTGTCCTGTGGAGGTCCCTGTCCCAGAGGGGACTCTGGAGCAGAGACACTGGGACCCTGTCCCCCATGGGTGTCCTTGCCCCACAGGGGGGATGGAGGGGGAGCCCTGTCCCATAGAACAAGGCACAAGGAGAGGGTCCTGCCCCACAGAGGGCTGGAAAACAGAATCTGCCCCACAGAACAAGGCACAGAGAGAGGGTCCTGTCCAAAGAGCAGATAGAGGAGGGACCCTGCCCCACAGAACAAGGCAGAGTGAGGGTACAGCCCAAAGAGGGGATGGAGGAGGGACCCTTCCCTGCAGAACAAGGCAGAGAGTGAGGGTACAGCCCAAAGAGGGGATGGAGGAGGGACCCTTCCCTGCAGAACAAGGCAGAGAGTGAGGGTACAGCCCAAAGAGGGGATGGAGGAGGGACCCTTCCCTGCAGAACAAGGCACAGGGAGAAGTCCCACAGCACAGAAACGCTGCAAGAGGGTCCCTTCCCTACAGAACAAGGCACACAGGGAGGGTCCTGCCCACAGCGGAGCTGCGAGAGGGACCCTGCCCCACACAGGGGTGCACAGGGAGGGACCCCAGGCACACAGGGGGGATGGAGAGGGGTCCCTTCCCCACAGAACAAGGCACAGGGATGGGGTCCCACCCCACATGGGGGTCCCCGGGGGGGGGTCCCCGCCCCCCATCCGGGCGCTCGGGGGGGTTCCGGTCCTCCGGCCCCCCAGGGGGCTCCCGCCCCCCGCACTCACCCGCCGCCGCGCTGTCCCGCCGGGGCTCGCGCCGCCCGCACCGCCCGGCCCGGGCAGGACCCGGATGGAGCCGCCCCGCCCCGCCCGGAGCCGGGCACAGCCTCGCCGCGCACACCGCGCATGCGCAGAGCGGTGACAGTGGGGGGACGGGGCGGGGCGAAAGCGCGGGTGGGCGGGGCGAGGGGACATGAGGGGACAGCGTGAGGGGGGGACAGGGGTGACACGGGGACAGGGTGGGACACGGGGGAGTGACAAGGATGCAGGTGGCAAGGAATGACGGGAAAGGGATGGGACAGGGGAAGGTGGCGGGGAGGGGTCTGACTGAGGTGATGGGGCGTGACACGGGTGACAGGGGGTGACACGGGGATGGGATGGGGCACACAGAGGTGACGGAGGGTCGATAGGGAGCAGGGAGTGACTGTGGGGGCATAAGGGGACATTGGGGACCTGCAGTGACACTGGGCTGGCACTGGAGACGGGGATGGTGTAGTGAGGACTTAAAGTGACAGGGTGGCAGGGGTGATACTGGGGACAGGGTGGCACTGGGGAAAGGGGATGGTGTAGTGGGGGGCTGTGGGGACAGGAGATGACTTTGGGGACGTGAAGTGGCAGTGGGGACAGGACGGGCTGGCAGCGAGTGCAGGTGGGGACATGGCCTGGCCGGGGGGGGACAGGGTGAAGAAGATGACAGGGCTTGGTGGCATGGGGACGAGGTGGCAGGAGGGGTGACCCAGAGGGGACAGGAGGTGACACCAGGGGCGGTGTGCGGGTGGGCACTGTCCCACCCTGCTCATCGCTGCCCGCACCCCTCCAGCTGTCCCCACCCCTGTCCCTTTGCGTGGACACGACATCACTTGTGGGGGAAATGACATCACCCTGGAGCTGGGATGTCACCCAGAGTCACCCTGCTCCGAGCATGTTCCAGACGTGCAAGGGAAGCTGATCCTCTTTCCCCACTTCCTTCCCGCTCCAGGCTGCACGGAGGGACCGGACACGGCGGTCCCGGTGCTGTGACAGCAGGGACACTGGGATGAGCATCCCGGGAGCTGTGACAGCAGGGCCACTGGGATGCCCATCCCGGGCGCTGTGACAGGAGGGACACTGGGATGCACATCCTGGGAGCTGTGACAGGAGGGACACTGGGATGAGCATCCCGGGAACTGTGACAGCAGGGACACTGGGATGCCCATCCTGGGAGCTGTGACAGGATGGACACTGGGATGCCCATCCCGGGCGCTGTGACAGGATGATCGCTGGAATGCGCATCCCGGGCTCCCGGCGCTGACCTCGGGATTCCTGAGCGCTGAGGCAGGAGCCGATCCGCTGGATGCTTTCACTGGGTGAAGCCTCATTCCCGCTGTGGGAATCCCCGCTCGGCAGGGGAAGGATTCGCCTGGGCACGCTGGAGCTGCGAGTCCTGGTGTTGGGAAGAGCCTGCGGAGCCCCGCGGGGAGCTGCCGGGACGGGACGGATTTGGGAAGCAAATGCGCTCGGAAATCGAGTTCTGCCGTTCCTCCCACGCGGGCCGGCCCTGGGCACTGCGGAGCTGCAGCTGGAGGGGAGGGAGTGCTGCGAGCCCTGTCCTTGGCACCGAGTCGTGGAATTGTTTGGGTGGGAAGGGACCTTAAAGCTCATCTTGTTCCACCCCCCCTGCCATGTCAAGGACAGCTTCCACTAGATCAAGTTGTTCCCAACCTGGCCTTGGACTCTTCCAGGGATCCAGGGGCAGCCACAGCTTCTCTGGGCACCCTGTGCCAGGGCCTGCCCACCCTCTCAGGGAAGAATTTCTTCCTAATATCGATCTAACCCTGCCCTCTGTCATTGTGAAACCATTCCACTTTTTCCTGATGAGAAAAGTGCTGGCTCTTGTCCCAGGTCCCTCTCCAGCTCTCTTGGAGCCCCTTTAGGCTCTGGAAGGGGCTCTGAGCTCTCCCTGGAGCCTTCTCTTGTCCAGGTGAGCACCTCCAGCTCTCCCAGCCTGGCTCCAGAGCAGAGGGGCTCCAGCCTTTGGAGCAGCTCTGTGGCCTCCTCTGGACTGGCTCCAGCAGCTCCAGGTCCTTCTGATGTCAAGGATCCCAGGGCTGGAGGCAGCTCTGCAGGTGGGGTCTCACCTGAGCAGGGCAGAGGAGCAAAATCCCACCCCTTCCCCTGCTGCCCACACTGGGAGATCAGCCCAGAGCTGCCAGCACACACAGCCAGGGATGCCAGGCTCTTTCCCTGCACGAGAGAAAATAAAAACCACCTAAAATGGCCCCTCAGCCCTCTGGACATGGGCAAGGCAGGGTGTCTGCTGTGACTCCAGTGCTGGCACAGGGCTCCTGGACATTGCCTTATGCCCAGGGTCTACTGCCAGTTACAGACAGCAGCTCCTGTGGTGCAGCACCCTCCCTGCCTCAGTTTCCCTTTGGGAAGCACTGCTGCCTGCATGGGGACACAGCCAAGGAAGTCCCCCTCAGTAGAAGGGGAAGGCTGGATGGGCAGAGTCCTTCCTGCCTGAGTGCTGGCAGAGAGAGGATGCAGGGTGGGGGTACCCAAATTCAGGTAACAGGGGGTGTGGGGATGCACCTGAATCCCTCCCTGGCTTCCCTGCTCACTTTCTCCCTGCTCCACGTGTTCCTGCTAACAACACCTTGCTGTATGTATGAGAAAATCCTGTTTTTCCTTGTAGTGAGTGAAGGCACTCGGGATCCAGCCCTGCTGCATGCCTGGACCTTGCGGAGATGGGGTGATAAGGGAGGGTGGGTCTGTCCCATGGGAAGGTGGAAGATGTCTCCTTTCTCCTCTCATTCCTCTCTAGCAGTGCTGGACTACGAATGCCACAGCAGATCTGTCGTCACCCCAATTGAAATGGGGTGACAAGTGCAGGGATGGCACTGAAGTGTCCCTGGAAAGCAGGCGGAGGCTGGAGTGGTGGCAGCAGCCCTGCCACTGCCTCCCACCGCCTGTCAGGATCTCCTGCTCCTCTGAAAATTGCTTCTCTGAAAGGATGGTCAAGCCCTGAGAGGTGCCCAGGGCAGTGGTGGAATCCCCATCCCTGGAAGGATTTAAAAGGTGTGTGGATGTGGCACTTGGGGACATGGGTCAGTGGTGGGATTGGCAGTGATGGGGGAACAGCTGTACTCGATGATCTTAGAGGGCTTTTCTGACCTTAATGATTCCATGATTCTCTGATCTACCCCCACATCTTTTCCTTTGTGGTCAAGGGGACCTTCAGCATCACCAGCCTGGCCAAGCCCATCACAGAGGTGCTGTGGATGGGAGACCTGGTGGGCAGAGGAAGGGCTGGGTTCCTCCAGATCATCCCCTTCCTTGGTCCCATGGCATAGCACTGCCAGGTCCTGGACCATCCCTCACTGGAAAAATATCCACTTCACTTTTCTCTTTTCTCCCTCTTCTGTTTTTTCCCTTCTTCATCCCTCCTGCCTGCTTGCTCTTCCCATTCCCTGCCTCCTCTTCTCCCCTCCTTTTCCTTGAGGTCTCTGGGGTGGCCATGCCAGCTGATCCAGGATCCGTGTCCCCTCTCAGCCAGCGTTAACTTGCTGGTTAATGGTTGGGCTGGATGATCTTAGGGCACTTTCCCAACATTAATGATTTTATGATTCTATAAATATCATAGAATTTATGATTCTATAAATATCAGCGTGTGCCCATCCCATCTGTGCCCCTGACCTGTGGGGAGCCTCCCTCGCTCCCTCCCCGCTATGAAGGCGTTGCTCAGCAGGTACTGTCAGCTCTGTGCCCTGCTCAGGGTACAGCCCTGCTTTCTCACCCCTTTTCTCCACCCCTTCCACGCTGCTTCTACCCCTGGCCAGCCCAATGTGGAGCAGGGTGGAGCAGCACAGACTCTTCCTCTTCCTCTTCCTCATAACAGCAATTACCCGGGAGCTTTGATTCATTAATGACTTTGTGAGTCAAGCAATGCTTTGGCAGGGCATGCCTGGGGCTGACCCACCTCCCACCTCCCTCCTTGGCCTTTGCATGCCCCGCTGAGCAGGTGGAGCAGGTGTTGCTCCTGGGTGGCAACCAAAACCCTGCAGCTCTTCCTCTTCCTCTTCACCACGTTCCGAGGGGCTTGGCTGCAGCACAAGGATCCTGCCAACCCCAATAGGAAAGGGGAATTCAGGTAGTCACTGATTGCATCCAAGCTGGGAAGTAAGTTGGGCTGGAGCCTGCTGGCAGGTGCTTGGAGATGAAATAGCACAAGCTGTATCCATGTGGGTCCATCCTCTTCCTCTTGCTCCTGCCCCAAAACTGGGCCAGGGGAAAATGACCAACCTGGACATCACCAGGCAATGCTGAAAGCTTCATTTAGGGGACTCAGAGACACAGGCTGGGACTAATCCTGCTGGGAATGTCCTGTTGCCCTGATTTTTTAAGATTTTCTAAGCCTTCTGATGTTTACATTCTTGTAACGAACTTTCTCACACTCTTTATATAAATATCTTACTGTTTTGCATTCTTTCACAGAGGAGGAGAAATTTGATGGACTGTTAGCTTGTCCAGTGTCATTGGAGAAGTGGCACTTTCACCCTCCAATCCACTGTCACTTTTGGAAATCTATAAATGTTGGAGTCAGAAATTAAAAAGTCCTTTTTCACCTTGGAAAGAGCAGCGTGTCCGTGTCGTGTTATTTCGTGTCCTATAGCAACAATGTCCCTGGCAGTTTGGGGTGTTTGGCACAGTGTGGAGATGAGGATTTTCCTACCACTGAGGTCAGGAAAACTTTTCAAGTGCCTTTTTCTGGAGCAGGGAGCATTTGCTGGAGGATGCAGGTGGTTCCTGAGAGGCGAGGAAGCAGTCGGGAATTCCCGTCAGGCAGCCAGACCCTCCCTCATCCCATTAACACCACTCTGGGCTCTGCCTGCACCCTCCTGCTCTGGGAAAAAGACCCTCGTTGAGGCTGAGTGCCCTTGTCCTGGCAGGAGCAGCACTGGCACAAGGATGGGCTTGCAGGGAAGAGCAGAGGATGGGTGGCAGATGGAAAAGTGGGCTCAGGTGGGAGCAGCCCCAGCCATGGGAAGATTGCAGAGGGAAGAGGGCAGGATTGCTCTCACCCTCAGTGATGTGTGGAGTGTGGAGAAATGATAAAGGAGGGGTGTCTTAAAGTATCTATTAATGGCAGATGAGGAAGTTTCCTAATGGGAAGTCAAACCAGTTTGTTGGAGACACCCTGTTCTCTGGTGCACGGGAATGGGATGTCCCACTGCATCCATGCTGCCAAAGCCATGTCCCTGGTGGGGACGGTGCACTAGAATGTCACTTGGAATGTCATTAGAATGTCACTTCAGGGACCAAACTAGAGCCAAGAGCTGAGGGAGGGTAACCAGATTTCCCCTTATCCCTTAGGAGTGCACCAACACCTCATCCCACCTGTCAGAGACACGGGCAGGGAGTGAAACCAGGGCCCTTGGGTTCAACAAAATCCACCAGAAATGGACAATATGGACAAGGAACATGCCTGCACAGTGGCATGGGAGCTCCTCCTGGCTCAGAGCCACGGCCCGACTCTGCTGGTATCCATCCCCTGGCTGGGACTGGGGGGAGCAGCTCCTCAGGAATGCGAGGCGAGGGCCAAGCCAGGGAATGCTTTCCACATTAGATTCTCTCAGTTTCCGGCAATTTGCTGCTTCAGGACTTCCTAAGCCAGAGGTTGTATCCGTATCTTTCTGCTTTGCAGCACTTGATGGGCTTGTGGAGAGGGGGTGATCCCACGTGTGGTGTTTCCTTGGGAAAAAAGAGTTCAAAAGGATGAGCAGCCATGGGAAGAGGCACTTTCGGGGCAGCTGTGGTGCACCCCAGGGTTGATTCATGCTTTAAATATAATAAATGATGTGGCTAGAGCGATGTAAAGCCCCCCTGCTCCTCCTCTCTGCCGGGTGTAACGTGGAGGGCTGAGCAGAATTCAGCCCCGGGGCCAGAGGGTTTCCACATGAGGCTGCAATACAAAACATCTGGAGAACATCAGCCATAAAGAGACAGGAATGCTCCAAACTGGGAAAGGGTCCAAGCTGTCCCTTGCAGGCTCAGACAGTCACACACACACACACTCACTGTCTCGTCCCAGAGCTCTGCCAGCCCTTGGTTGGGTTTTTGCTAGGAACATCCTGTCCAGGAGCACTTGGAGTTTGCAGGTGGGATCCATCCCAGGCACATTTCTGGGGTGTGCAGGAGCTGGAGCTGACAACTCCAGTGATCTGCCACTGGCATCCTCCCAAGACTCAGCAGTTTCAGGGATTTTACTCCCTTCTGGGCAGCTGTGTTGGGAATACAAGGCAATTCCCACCTCACCAGGAGCAGCCACTTCCCTCTAACACACGGATTTAGTTGTAGGGTGCAGTGATGGACAAAAAATTTGGGTTTGAGGGTAATTTTCTTTTTGGATTTTTTTTTTCCCCCCAGAAATAGGGTCTAGGAAACAAAGCAGGAGGAGGGGAGCAAGAGAGTCCAGACCAACTTTATTGAACAGTGTCCCTTCCTGAGACTTCTTCCACAGATTGCTTTTCTTTGGGACCACACTTGATAAGCCAGGATTGATGAAGGTTAGGTTGGGGAAAGCCTTGCAGGAGCATCCACAGAGCTCCTGCATAAGGCCAGGGACAACTTTTAAGTGGGGAAAATTTCCCAGGAGGTGAAAATTGGCGGAAATAGATGTTCTTTAAGTCCCTTCCATCCCAAACCATTCCATGATTCCCTGAATCTGTAATTTGGGAAGATTGAGAAGGGAGCTCATGGGATGGACAACATCAAAGTTCTCTGGGTATAAAGGGCCACCATCCAGGAAATGAGATGACCAGAGATCTGATGGCTGAATGCTTTTGGAGCTGAGGACCTTGAATCTGGGCCCCACCACACAATCCTGCCTCATGGGAAGAGTGGGTCCTGCATGATGGCAAATTATGAGCAAAGAACTTCTAGCTGAGATAAATAGATAATAGAAAAACAACCTAATGAAAAATAAATCCTCTGCCAGAAATCTCATCTCCAGGCCCATTCTCTTGGCTACCACTTGCCACAAGCCAGAGGGGCTGACTAACCTCTCTTGCACATCTGAAAATCCATGGAAGTGGACATCAAATGCCTGTGCATTGAGGAGAGCAGACACCGAGGCAACTCTCCTGAAGTTGTCTTTAACTTGGGAGGGAGGAAAGTCCCCACCCTTTGCACTGAATGTAGATTTACCTCCTGCAAGTACAGGCAGAGCCTCGACTCCTGATAGCATCTCTGGGGGATGTAAACACAGGGAGCTGGCCAAGCCTTCCCGTGGAGCCGGACCAGCCTGGTTGGGAGAGCAGGGAGAAGGAAATGCTGAATGCATCAGCACTCACCCAAAAGGTGGGTGGCTTCTCTAAGCCTTCCTCCAAAGGTTTGTTGTTTTTTTTGGCCAAGGTCTTGGCCTTTCATGGAGCTCTTATGCCTTGTGGTTACACAAACTCACTGAGTCAGCGGATCCTGCCCATGGGTCATTTCTAAGAGTTTATTTCTCTTCCTCTGTGTCCACACTGAGCCACCAAACACCTGGAAAGCACTCTGGTGTGCTGGCAGCAGAATGATGAGATGCTCACCCTGACAATCTGGGTCTGTCTTTATCCCCCAAATGAGGGTTTGCAGCTCCCCATGCCACCACCCCCTCTGGCACCCAAGAGAGGTGAGAAGGCACTTCCCCTGTGCAGACAACAGCTGGGGTGCTCCTGCAAAGCTGCCCTGGCCCTGGGAGCCATGGAGAGGAGCAGGTGGTTTTTTGGGAAGTTGGCATGGGTGCCACTCAGATATTTTTGAGGCTGAGCAGGTGGGAAGCGGCGCTGGGTTTGCAACATGAGCCCGGGCAGAGTAAGCCAGATGTCACCCCTGTGCTGTGGGAAGGGATCCCGAGCCTGTAATGGGAGAAGGTTGGCTCCTTATTGGATTTAAAGCAGGTAGAGGAGGCCTTGGTGAGGAGGGAAGGGTGGGATTCTCTGCTGGAGCTGTAATCAAGGCAGCTGTACAAGGACAGAGTGGATGGAGAGATTGGTGTCTGAGATGGGCTGGGCAATAAAGTGAAGGAAGATGAAAGATCCCACCTGAACCCCAAAATCCTCCAGCGCTTGCAGAGGAACAATGGCTGGGAGCCCACTGGCCCACTGCATACCTGTGCCTCAGTTTCCCCAGGTGCAACATGGATTACAACCCTTGAGGGGGGTTTCCTTGCTCTTGAGTGGGCTTGGGGCTCCATAGACAGGATGATGTTTATGGTGTTTTCTCCATTTTGCTATGAAATCCTCCTCAATCATCTCTCCATCAGGGGAAATCCCAGCCCAGAAGCACCTTCCCAAAATGGAAGCTGTGCTAGGAAAGGGCTTCACCTCTTCTCCCACCCTGACAGGAGAGCAGCACGTGGCAGGTCTCCTAGGGCAGGTGTGGCATCAGCTCTCTATATATCCTATAAATCCTCTCTGTGTTTACTCTCTGGATAAAAGGAGACTGGAACAACCAGGGCTCAGCAATTGGAGCCATTCCTTGGCACAGGGAAAGCCAGCTCCTCACGTGTCCACACCCGTGGTGTCCCTGCCTGTCACAGGCTCACTGGGGAGGTGATGCTCCACCACATCTCCTCTTCCTTGGCAGTGCTTGGAGCAGTCCAGATAAGCTGCTGCCTTTGTGAGGCTTGATCCTGCCCCAGGAATTTCTTCCTGGGCCTCATCACATCCTGGAAGTGAACTAATCCTCTTTTGATAGCTGGGGAAACTGAGGCACAGCCCACTGGGGTGACCTGTTCTCCCTGGGGCCACCTGCCTTTGCCATGTTGTCCTTGTCAGGGCACTGAGTGATGCTTTTTCCCATTGCCCTTGGGAACAGAGGGGGAGAGATCAGCAGTTCCCATGGGAAATGTGTGGGACACCATCACGTGGAGGGGAGAGAGCAGGAAGCTCTGGAAAACATTGCAGCTCCCCAAAATCTGGATAACTCAAGGTCAGAGCCTTGGCTTGAGCTGAAGAGGATTATTGCCTCTGCAGAGCAGACCTGCACTCCACACAAGCTTGTCCCAGGGCCTTGGGAGTGGCCTTGACCCAGAAAAGTTGGGATGTGTCCTTAGAATTTTGGGGCTGCTCTTGGTCAGTGGTGCTGGCTGACCTCGCTCAGTTGTTGGCCAAAGCCCACCCTGAACCTGGTGCAGAAGATGCTCTTTACCAGCTGCCCCAGGCAGAGCCAGGAGAGCTCATTACACCCTTCCAGCCAGCAGCTTTTCCATGTGGCAGCAGGAATTTCTGAGCTGAGCATCCCTGGGGTTATTTATGCTCTACAGAGAAGGCTGGTCCGGGGAGGAGGCTCCTGACTCCATTCATGTATCCCATGCCTTGTTTTGTGCACGGGTGAGGAGCACTCAGCCTGGGCTGTGCTTCGTCTTCCTCTGGCCGGATGCCTTTCCCATAAAACTGGGGCACACTGCATCCAGCTGGCAGGCTGGCAGGGACCTTTGACTCAGCTGGACTCGGCTCCAGCTCTGAGGCTCCAGCCCAGTCCCTCGTGAAAACCTACCCTTGGCGCTGCAGGAATTTGCTGGATGGCCCTCAGGTCTTGCAGTGCCTTTTTATAACTCTGTTTGGGTGGGGAAAGCTGAGCCACCACGTGGAAATTCCTGCTGGAGAGAAAAGGGGTCTGGATGCTCCTCTGGATGGGAGGGTGGCATCAAGCTGGGCACCCCTCTGAAGGCACCACAGGGGGGGTGTTTCTGCTCCCACCTTCCTGTGGGAGGAACAACCTCTTCTCCAGGGCCATCCATCCCACCTGTGCCCGTGCCAGGATGGATGCATGGCAGCAAGGAGGGAGCAGGGAGCTGGAATTTGGTGGATCTATTTCCATCCCTGCCCTCGATGCGGCGCGGAGCCCTGGTGTTACACAACTGCTTGGAATCAAAACGCTGACGGCAGAGACTTTAATTAGCAGCAAAAAAAAAAGCATTTCAGGGATGCTGTGGAAGGATTCTGTGTCAGCAGGTTCCCCTCCCAAGGATTGGATACATCTTGGGAGAGGAGAGGTGTCACCATAGTTTTCCAACCCCCCCCAAATCAGCCAATGGCTCATGAAGATGGTCCCCAACATGTGTGGGGCACTCAAGGAGCTTTATTCCATTTTTCCCTAGCCTCTGAGGTTTGTCTTGGAGTTTCCCAGAGCCAACAGTTGGTCATTTTGTGGATGACACCACACTGGAGAGCAGGGTGGAGGTGAGGCCCACAGGACCCTGCAGAGGCTGATGTCGCATCCTGGGACAGGCTGGACACTGCAGAGAGGAGCTGGGATCCCTTCAAGACCATGTTCCATTTTGGGCTCTTCTGTCCAAGAGAGCCCTTGGTGTGCTGGGGCCAGCCCAGCAGATCCACCAGGAAGGGTAGGATGCACCTGGAATCTTTGTGGGAGGGAATGGGAAAGCCACAGGTGACCTGTGAGATGTCACCATCACTGCCAGTATTCACTCTGAGACACGAGCAAATCCAGTCTATTTGCACTCTGAGATTGATTTGCATATTGAGATAATGAATTCTTCCTGATGGCCTGGTTGCTTTGCTCAAAGCCATGAAGAAATGGAGATTTTCTTCTCTGCTTGGAGCAGAACACTCACCCCACTGGGCAGAACTCGGCCCCAGAGAAGCAGGGAGGTGGATTCCCAGTGGATTGTTGAGCACCTTGGCCACCCATGAACGAGGCAGCCTCAAGTGTCACCACATTCACATCCATAATCTTATTTTGGTACAGCTGATGATGTTTTATTCCCCAATGAGCTCTAGTTCAAAGCTCATCTCATTCTGCAGCTCAGCTTGGCTGTTATGCTTCCTCAGGAGGGGAATATTCCTTCAAGCCGTGGCTCAGACAGGATATTTTTGGCATAATTGGGCTTCTGCTTGGCATATGTTATTTCCAGATATTTGCCTTGAAAATCCTCTTGAAAGTGTCCTGAGGGGATGCTGGGCTGCCTCCATCTCCTTGGCTCATCAGGGTTTGCTTTTTGCTGGAAATCATGATCCCATGGAGAGCCCAGAGGTCAGAACATCTGATGTGGATGAAGGAAAACCGTGGAGGTGGCAGGAACTCCCTGATAACGGGGCTCTGATCATCTTGTGCTCACAGAAACAGGAGAAGAGACACACTGAGATCTGGAAATACACCGGGTAACTCATCAAAAGCTAGGGCCAGGAAGCACGTGGGGGCTGATCCCCTGTAAAATCCCAATTTCCAGTCTCTAAAGGACCTGCCTTTGCCTGGGAAGCGAAGCAGAGCTGAGGGCTGCAAACTTCCAGCTCGCGATTTGGGCTGGAGTGACTCGGGGTGGATATTTTTGGGGTTCTGGAACTGATGGGATCTCTGTGCTGTCGGTTTCCAAAGCAGGATTTGGTGATTCCCAGCGTGGCCTGGGACACTGCCATCCTCTAGTGGCTGTGTCCAGAAGCACAGGAATGCTGGTGTGGAGACATCGCCGGAGCCACCAGGCTCTTCCCTGGGGGGCTGCAGTGTGGGGTGGGGATGGCACTCATGGATGTTCCCCTTTCCCCCACCCCCAGCAAGGATGGGAGCCAGCTTTTCCTGCTGGAAAAGGGCTTGGTGTCCGCTCCCAGTGAGCTTTGTAAACTTGTATTTTTTGTGACACAAAGCTCCTCCATGGGCCTCATGTCCTGGGTTTGGCCATCCAAGGATGGGTGGATCTTGGGCTTCCTGCTGTCGGGATGACCCAAACCCTTTTTCCCAGCCTGATGGTCGAAGAAAGAGTCAGAATTCTTTGGCTCTGGTTCACAAGGTTGTTTATTATCTATTAACTAAAATATTTTTTTTCTCAGACCCGCAGAGTTCTGATCTGCAGGTCTGTCAAGGGCATGCTCCCTGCCCCTGGGCTGGTGTCTACATTTTATACTATGATCTACATGTACTTTACTTATCTTTATTTTTCAATATCAATCACCTATGTTAGACTGTCTATTTCTATTCTAAACCAATCCAAATGTGCCACCATCACCCAGAAGATGGAGGCTAGGAAGAAGAAGGAAGAAGGACAGGACAACTTCCAAGTCCCTCCATCTTGCCTCCTAGACCACTATAGCAAAAATCCCCAAAATTCCACTTTTCACCCAGTGATTAATTCATTATCACTCTACTTAAACTTCTGCGACTTGTGATTCTTCATACAAGGTTGGTAATTTTCTCCATGGGTTAAGATGGAAATCCCAAGTGTCTTTGGCTTCCTGCCAGGACTCCCCAGACCCCTGCCAGGGGCACGTGTCATCCAGGGCACCCAGAGGGGTGTCCTGGGTTCCAACAGGAGGATTTGGGGGCAGCCTGCTGACCTCACTCATCCAGATAAAGTCCTTGGGAACTGGAATTCCCAAGTCTAGAATGAAGAGTTCTGTCAGGTGTGAATGGAAGATTCCATCTTTGGGAAATTTTTGTAGTTTGTGGTCTCTGCCTTTTACTTCAGCCCCATCTTCAAAGCATTCTAGAGCTGAAACTACTGCAGCTGTGTGGAGGTTGTGTAGTGTTGGGAAGGACAGAAAAGACCCTTCTTTCCTCTTCAGTGAGGGATATAGGACTAGGAAGAGGTCCCAGGATTGTTTGTGTGGGAGATGAGGAGGTAAAAATGGTGACTTCCAAATCACAGGACACCCTGAGCTGGACAGGACCCACAAGGATCATTGAGTCCAGCTCCTGACCCTGCACAGGGCAACCCAAAAAATCCCACCCTGTGCCTGAGAGCTTTGTCCAAATTGTTCTTTAGCTCTGGCAGCCCTGGGGCTGTGCCCATTCCCTGGGGAAGCCTCTCTGGAGAATCATGGCTTGGGTGGCAGCTGGGGTTCAGCAGAGGACAGCAGCAACTCAGAGCAGGGATGGGAGGGAGAGTGGCAGGAGGAAGGGGACAGCACAGAGATAACCACAGAAGGGAGCTCTAAAGCAAATTTAGAGATATATATTTATATATTTAAAACAGGACCTGAAACAGGGCTCTGAGCCAAATCTCAGAACCCTGGTGAGGACATGAGCGTCACAGGGCCTGGGATGAGGCTGGCACAGGATATTTGCTGTGAATCCTAAGAGTCTCCTTTCCCCTGCCTTCCTCTCCCAGCCACAGTCCCTTCCCACAGCAGGATTTCCTGCTGGGATGGCCACAGCTGTCCCAGCTACAGCTGACCTCCCCTCTGCTCACCCACTGGTAGAAAGGGATGCAGGAGCTGGGGGAAGAAGGGATGGCCACAGAATTCCAGAATGGTTTGGGTTGGAAGGGATTTTATGGATAATCAGATCTCCACACCCCTGCCATGGGCAGGGACACCTTTCCCTAGACCAGGTTGCTCCAAGCCCCTTCCAACCTGGTCTTTCAGGGAAATGCTGCCAAATATCCTTTTGGATCCTGATCCTCCTTCTGTATCACTCCTCTGTCCAAGAGTACAAAGGCTTGAAATCTCACTCAATTCTTGAAGTTTGGTGCAAAATTGAAATACAGCTTAAAAATGTGGTGGAAATCCATTTCTTTGCACAATAAACTGCATTTTTGTTGCATTGCATCTTGCTCAATGTGATCCTGGTCCATGAAATGAGAGCTCAGGGGCCAAAGTAATAACAAGGGGCCAAAGTAATAACATCAATTAATAAAGAAATTATCATAGCAACTAATTCAGAACCATGTGTCAGGGATTCAGATGATGTGAGCTGTTAGCTGAGATCCCCAGTGCTTTTTCTTACCACCCTGAGTGGTGTTAAATACTGCAGGAATGGATCTTTGTGCAACAAAAATGCCTGGTCCCTTCAGCTGCACAGAGGAGCCTGCAGAGATGGTTCAAAAGCAAGAAAACAGACCAAAAAGAAATCCCAGAAGAGATAGTTCAACATGCCAAAAATTCCTGAGTCAGTGTTCCAGAGGCCTGGACGTGCTGGCCTGTCCTGCTGCTGGTCCCAAATGAGATGTAAATATTCTTGGCCAAAGCAGGGTTTCAGGTTGCTCGCAGCTTTTGCTGCCTCTGCAATTCCGAGGTTCTGTGGTTTTGATGGAAATCTGCTTCCCTCCAGCTGCCTGTCGTTGGATTGCATCTCCAGCTGCATCTCCCAGTGCCCTGAGCGAGACCAGAGCTCTGCAGGGATGCTCTCACACGTGTTCAGTGGCTGAGCTGGCTGGAAAACCCGGGTCAGTCTGTGATGCTGGGAAGGATGAAAGTTTGACAAGAAAGTCTCACAGATATGGATGCTTGGCAGCAAGATTTTTGAATGCAGAATCTGAAGAAGGAATAGAAATGAAAGCAAGTTTTGATATAGAAGAAAAGAATTGCTGAGCCAGTCTTACTGGATAACCAAGAAGGCAAAGGGTATGTTAGTTAGAAGGGGTTTTTATGACTTAGAGCAAAGGATAAACCCACCTCAAACAAGATGTTTTTACCAAGCAGAAAAATAGCACAGACAAACAAGTCAGCAAATGTTGCAAGTAGAAAAAAGGTCCCAGAATTTTCCACTGCAAGAAAACTGAAAAACAACCTCTAGATGAAACTGTAATGTACTAACTTTTAGTGATTGGAGAATACTGACATGAATGTGGTAATTACAGTAGTTATGATAGGCTGTAGATAAAAGTTAAGGTATAGATTGGTTCTACTGTATTAAGATGCTTAGCAAAGTAAAGTATATAATGCATTGTAACCAAAATTAAAGGGTCTCCAGGCCTGCCTGCAGCTGCAGCTGAGAGCTGTAGGCACAGGCTCTGTTACCCACGACCCTGGGCTGCTGTAATATCTTGGGTGCAATAAACTGCATTTTGAAGAGCTGCCTGGAGTCCCACGTCTCTCATTTAGGCTCTTACACTGTGACATTTGGGATGTGCATCCTGGTGAGGCTTTTTGTGGTCTTACTGAGGGTTTATGGGTCATGATCCTGCTTTTCCCAGAGCAAAGAGGGCTGCTGTGTTAATGTGGAGCAAGCTACCCAGGCAGAGCTCTGTTGGTGGAATTAATTTGGTTGTGCTGTACCCTTGTTTGTGGGAAATAGTAAAGGTAAGATGATTTTTTTTTTGTTCTTTTAGTAATTGGCTAAAACAATTATCTGTAAACTTTAGCAATATGCTATTGGCTAGAAAGTTTTTTAAATGTTCTGTAACAAAGAAATCTTTGTCTCCTGCTGGCTGTACATGAGTTTTTTACCATCTTTCTATTGTCTCAACCACGTATGTCCCAAAACATCCCTCTTATTTCAGGAAGAGACCTGTTTTCTTCTGAGGATAAGATTTTTGAATGCAGAATCTGAAGAAGGAATAGAAATGAAAGCAAGTTTTGATATAGAAGAAAAGAATTGCTGAGCCAGTCAGTGCATAACTGAGAAGGCAAAGGGTGTGTTAGTTAGAAGAGGTTTTTATGGCTTAGAGCAAAGGATAAACCCACCTCAAACAAGAAGATGTTTTTACCAAGCAGAAAGATAGCACAGGCAAACAAGTCAGCAAATGTTGCAAGTAGAAAAAAGGTCCCAGAATTTTCCACTGCAAGAAAACTGAAAAACAACCTCTAGCTTAAACTGTAATGTACTAACTTTTAGTGATTGGAGAATACTGACATGAATGTGGTAATTACAGTAGTTATGATAGGCTGTAGATAAAAGTTAAGGTATAGATTGGTTCTACTGTATTAAGATGCTTAGCAAAGTAAAGTATATAATGCATTGTAACCAAAATTAAAGGGTCTCCAGGCCTGCCTGCAGCTGCAGCTGAGAGCTGTAGGCACAGGCTCTGTTACCCACGACCCTGGGCTGCTGTAATATCTTGGGTGCAATAAACTGCATTTTGAAGAGCTGCCTGGAGTCCTACGTCTCTCATTTAGGCTCTTACACTGTGACATTTGGGATGTGCATCCTGGTGAGGCTTTTTGTGGTCTTACTGAGGGTTTATGGGTCATGATCCTGCTTTTCCCAGAGCAAAGAGGGCTGCTGTGTTAATGTGGAGCAAGCTACCCAGGCAGAGCTCTGTTGGTGGAATTAATTTGGTTGTGCTGTACCCTTGTTTGTGGGAAATAGTAAAGGTAAGATGATTTTTTTTTTGTTCTTTTAGTAATTGGCTAAAACAATTATCTGTAAGCTTTAGCAATATGCTATTAGCTAGAAAGCTTTTTAAATGTTCTGTAACAAAGAAATCTTTGTCTCCTGCTGGCTGTACATGAGTTTTTTACCATCTTTCTATTGTCTCAACCACGTATGTACCAAAACATCCCTCTTATTTCAGGAAGAGACCTGTTTTCTTCTGAGGATGACATTTTCCATGGGCCAAGGCCACGTGAGATTTCCCTGTGGTTCTGTCCACAGCTCAGAGAGAGCATCACCTCTGGGAACCCTGGTGCCCCAGGAACTGCTGAGGGCCTGGAGAACCCCAAAGGCTCCTGCAGATACCAGAAAACTCTGAACTGGATTCGTTTGCATCTCCATCCCCCCTTGCAGTGAGATGACAATTCATGGCCCCCACAGAGAAGGGGCTGAGAGGACCATCTCTGACTGAGGTCATGATTTTATCTGGAGCTTATGAAGGGCATCATGCCCATTGTCTGACAGAGGAGCATGGGCTCCTCTGCTTTTTTCCTTTTCCCATTTTGATAATTCCATTTATCCATGCATCCATCATCCATCCATCCATCATCCATCCATCATCCATCCATCATCCATCCATCATCCATCCATCATCCATCCATCATCCATCCATCATCCATCCATCATCCATCCATCATCCATCCATCATCCATCCATCATCCATCCATCATCCATCCATCATCCATCCATCATCCATCCATCATCCATCCATCATCCATCCATCATCCATCCATCATCCATCCATCATCCATCCATCATCCATCCATCATCCATCCATCATCCATCCATCATCCATCCATCATCCATCCATCATCCATCCATCATCCATCCATCATCCATCCATCATCCATCCATCATCCATCCATCATCCATCCATCATCCATCCATCATCCATCCATCATCCATCCATCATCCATCCATCATCCATCCATCATCCATCCATCATCCATCCATCATCCATCCATCATCCATCCATCATCCATCCATCATCCATCCATCATCCATCCATCATCCATCCATCATCCATCCATCATCCATCCATCATCCATCCATCATCCATCCATCATCCATCCATCATCCATCCATCATCCATCCATCATCCATCCATCCATTATCCATCCATCCATCCATCCATCTCTCCCTCCCTCCCTCCTTTCTGGTGCCCGAGGGCAGCTCTATTTCAGTGGCTGCTGAGGTGCTGCCTTTCTAAAGGGAGAGCTGGGATCTCTCATTTACACACTCCTTGTTTTTCTAAGACTTTGCCTTTAATTACTGATAAATCTGCCAGACTCCACTCTTTTCCCCCCAGGCTGGCTGCCTGCCTCCAGGCTGAAGTGTTTTTGGAAAATTTCAGCTAAAATAGTTCAGCATTTTGCAAGAATTAGATTAGGAGGGAAAAAAACAAAAAAACCCCAACTGTTTTGTTCCAGTTGTGTGGGAAGCTTCCAGCTGTTTTCTGCAGCCATTTCATCCCTGGTGTGCATCTGAGGGGGCCCTGAAAGCCTGGGGCAGGGAAGATCCTTGAATTCACTGAGCCTGCCAGGGAAGGGACTGTCCTTGAGCAGATCCTGTCCTTGTCTGGCAGCCACTCGCCTCTGCTGGCCATGAGCCTGCTGTGACTGCTCCTGGTAGAGCAAGGCTGCTCCTTCCTGCACTGTTCCATCAGGGAAAAGGGAGAAAGGGCTGTTGGAGGCTGCCCTGGAGCTCTTTACATCTTCCTGAAATCCCTTATTGGTCCCAGAGAAGTTTGTATTATGTGCATTTCCTGGGCCCAGCGCTTCCTCCCTCCCTAAAGATGGATTCAGCTGAGGCAAAATTGCCCTGGGGAGGTGCCATGGACATCTTGTGGAGCTGGTAGATTTAGCAGAGGACTTTCAAGGCGCTGAAGCTCCTCTGGAACAGCAGGTGGGATATCCCAGTCCAACTCCTGCCCCACTACACAATTCAGCCAAGCCCTGGTGTCCTAATCCATGTCCTGTAGGGGTAGGATGGGACTGCAGTGCTGTGCCAGCATCAGGGCAGAGTCTGTGACCCTCACTGGAGCCTCTTCATTTGGTCAATGAAGGTCAAACCCAGATCCTGGGTCTTCATTTTCTCTCCATTTTAACATCTTGTTCCTCCTGCAAAGGGGATGTTGGTGGATGAGAAGCTTGACATGCCCCAGCCACGTGCACTCACAGCCCAGAGCCCTCCCTGTGCTCATCCCCAGCAGGGCAGGGGGATTCTGCAGGTGAGACCCCTTCTGCAGGGCTGCTCCAGCCCTGGGGCCAGCAGCAGGAGGAGCTGGAGCTGCTGGAGCAAATCCAGAGGAATCCATGGAGATGCTCCAGGGCTGGAGCCGGGCTGGGAGAGCTGGGGGTGCTCACCTGGAAAAGGCTCCAGGGAGAGCTCAGAGCCTTTCCAGAGCCTGAAGGGGCTCCAGGAGAGCTGGAGAGGGACTGGGGACAAGGGATGGAGGGACAGGACACAGGGAATGGCTCCCACTGCCAGAGGGCAGGGATGGATGGGAGATTGGGAATGAGGAATTGTTCCCTGTGAGGGTGTTGAGCCCTGGCACAGGGTGCCCAGAGAAGCTGTGGCTGCCCCTGGATCCCTGGCAGTGCCCAAGGCCAGGTTGGATGGGGCTTGGAGTACCCTGGGATAGTGGAAGGTGTCCCTGCCCATGGCAGGGGCTTGGAACAAGATGAGCTTTAAAGGTCCTTCCAACCCAAACC
This sequence comes from Pyrgilauda ruficollis, assembly GCF_017590135.1. Classification (NCBI taxonomy): domain Eukaryota; kingdom Metazoa; phylum Chordata; class Aves; order Passeriformes; family Passeridae; genus Pyrgilauda; species Pyrgilauda ruficollis. Next base: position 958,758 of record NW_024530821.1, read on the forward strand.
ATTCCAAGATTGTCTGACTCCACCAATCTCCAGTCCTTGCAGGGTGCTGTGGGCAGCACGGGGGCTCTGGAGGATGAGGGAAAGGCTGGGACACACTGTGTCCACCCCTCCTGTCCTGGGACATCTCGTGTGGCACTTCTGGGTTGTCCCCAAGTGTCTGTCCCTACACCCTCCATCACGAGGGGCTGCTGCTCTGCAGGGCGTGCAAGCAGCTGTGCAAACAACCCCATGTGGCCCTCAGCTTACTCTGAAAAATCAAAGAGAGTTTTGAGGCTGAGTCAAAGTAAATAAACAGAAGAACCCCCTCCACTGAAAACACAGACTGAAAAAAAAAAAAAAAAAAAAAAAAAAAAAAGAACACACCCCCAAACCAAAAAGGTTATTT
>NW_024530821.1:959151-1126566 GCF_017590135.1 Pyrgilauda ruficollis
AACAGAAAAAAAAAAAAAAAAAAAAAAAAAAAAAAGGAAATCTGACCCAAACCAAAAGAGTTATTTTGCTTTTGTTTCTAGCCCTAACCCTGTTTTGATTTAGTGCTGCTGGTGTGAATAAGCTGTGGCAGATGTTGTCATTTTTTCATCTGTTGTGTATTTTTCCTTCTTTTATTTTCATCTGTCTAGAGAGATTTGCCAAATCCATGAGTTCTTCTGGCCACCCAATCCCCTTTTTTTCAGTGGAAAAGGCAGAATGAGCCAGACCCCATCAGATGAAGGTGCAGTGGCTCACGTAGGACCCTGGTGCAGGCACAGACTGCAGTCCTGCCTCAGCTTTGGCCTCCAGATGCTGCTCTGGAGGGGTGTGCACGTCCCTCTGTCCCTCTCTGTCCTACCAGCCAGCCCCTTGCAGATGTGACCTGAATCCAGCAGGCATCCCTGATGGGTCATCCCACCCCAGATCCTCCTGGCACTGCCAGGCTTTGCCATTCCTGTTCTGGATTCAGCTGAGGCCTTTTGCTTTTTTGTTTTTCAGATTCTGTGCTGCTTTAGTGTGTGGGTCTGGGCTTCATATGAGGGGATGGCGAGCTCTGTGCACAGAGCAGGGAGACAAAACAATTCCTTCTCCAGCTGGGCACCAAGGACAAATGATCCAAATCTCAGCCCAAGAGCACAAACCCCGTGGGCTGGAGAGAGAAAAACAAGCAGGATGGGAGTGCAGGGGCTAAAGCTGGAACTGGACAATGAACTGCAATCTGCAAATGGAGCAGAACTGATCAAAGTGACAGACCCTGTGACCAGTTGTCCATTTTTGTGACCATTTTGGTTCACCTTGGGTGCAGCCCTGGCTGGGCTCTTGTGCTGCCCAAGGTGCATCCACTGAGGCCTTTTAATAAATCCCTGCTTTATTCTTTAGCTCTGTCCAGCCCCTGCTCTAGTTCAGCCTTCCCAAGGCATCACAGCCTATTTTGGTACTCCATGAGGTGGCACAGGTCACATGGGCTGAGGAGTGACCTCCCCCTTCTCTTTAGAGGGTCTCGATGAAAGAGGACTCGAGAGAAGGGGGAAGGGTGGGCCAGGGTGTTTTTCAAGCTCATTTCTGTGGTGCAGAATAATAATATAATATAATATAATATAATATAAATTTAATAAATTTAATAAATTTAATATATTTAATATATTTAATATAGAATTATTGTATTTATAATATTTTAATTTATTTAATCTATTATAATATATAATTTAATAATAAATACAGCTGGGCCTTGCTAGTGCATAAAAAAGTCTGGAACAAGACGTGGTCATTTCAGTTTTGCAGCTGACCTGAAGGAAGGAAGGAAGAGGATTTGGCAACAAGAGTGAGCTCTTGGAGCCTTGGCCATGGCATTTGGCCTGACATAAATTAGGACTGGGCCTTCCTTTGGCAAAAGGAACAAATCACCCACCTTCCTCCAGCCCTGGTATTCCCTGGGCTGTCCCATGGTGCTTCAGGCTCAGGAAGAGAAGTGAAATGATGGCAAATTTGGCAAAGAGTAAAATCATAAAATCAGACAATCAGAGAATGGTTTGGGTTGGAAGAAACCTCAAAGATCTCTTGTTCCACCCCCTGCTACAGGCAGGGACAATTTCCACTATCCCAGGCTGCTCCAAGCCCCATCCAACCTGGCCTTGGGCACTTCCAGGGATCCAGGGGCAGCCTCAGCTTCTCTGGGCACCCTGTGCCAGGGCTCAGCACCCTCACAGGAATATCTTCATCCTAACATCCAATTTAAATTTCTCTTTTTATAGTTTAAAACCCTTCCCCTTGTCCCATATTTACCTGCCCATGTAAAAAGTCACTCTCCCCCCATTCCATAAGCCCTCTTTAGGTAGTAGAAGGTGCTGGAAGATCTCCCTGGAGCTTTCCCTTCTCCAGCCCTTCATGCAGGACAGCACAGATGGCACAGGAGCCGTGGCAGATGTGAGGCAATTTGGTGAAGAAGCAGAAACCAAAATGAAACCACATCTGGAGGAGAGCCTGCAGCACACCCAGCTGCCTCATGGCAGGAATGTGAAGTGTGGGGCAAGGAGGGAGCGAGAAAAAGGCACCAGGATTTTTAAAATAAAACTCTGACAGAGAAAGAAACTGAGGCAAGGTGCCCTGACTTGCCCTGGGTGGTTTTTGCTGGGTATTGCAAGTCCTGCTTGGTCAGGGTGCTCCTGGGGGAAGCTCCCTGCAGGGTTGGCAGGAACCTCCAGGGATTCCAGCTCCAGCAAGGATGAGGTGAGCACTTTCCCAGCTCAGGGAGGAGCTGCATGAAGGAGACATTACATAATTTGCTTTCCAGGCTCTTTTTTTTTTTTTTTTTTCTGGGAAAACCAACAAATTTTGGGGCAGTGGGAGCAGGTAGCAGAAGAAAATGAGCCAGATGCGTGGATGAGATTTCTCTGTCAGAGCGTGCCCTCACAGCCCAAGTGTTTCTGAGCTCCTATTCCTCGTTTCTGGGTAAACAGGATATTGATATAATTAGCTTTCCTGTCATCAAGCCTATAGTAGCTGTACAGTGGAAAAAACCCTCCTGGCAGAGTTGGGCCACTTCGCTATGGAAAGATCCAGTGTCTGATTTCAGCTCCCTCCTTCCTTCTCCTTCCAAGCTGCAGGTGGGACATCCCAGAGGTCTCCTGCTTCATCTCTTGAGCACTTTGCCTTCCTGCCCCGTCCCTGTTTGAGCCTGAGAGGTGGGAGAAAACACGCTTGGAGCTTGGCACAAGGGATAAAAGCTGGCTTGGAGGGTGATTTCTGAGAGGGTGGGTTTGGGCTGTGTGTGGAGAGCAGCTCTGGCTGCTGCTGCAGACAAGGTGGGTGCTTGTGGAACAGGGCAAAACTACACTCCCACTGCCATGGATTTGTATGGGGATGGTGGCAGCAAAGGGCCCTGCAAACACCCCTGGTCCGGAAAATAAACCAGTCTGTGTGTCCTAAAGGAAAGGCTGAGCTTTGGATCCTGCCCCCAGGCAGGTGGGATGTAAACCACCCCAAACTTTTGGTGTGATGACAACTGCAAATGCAACAACAACTGTTGAAATATGAAATAAACCAGCAAAAACCGAACGAAAAAAACCTCCTCCCACCTAAAACATTGCATTTCAGGAGGGTGCAAAATGGGGTGTGTGCAGTCCTTCAGCTCTTCTCTGAGCTGGAAAAGGCAATGAATCCTCCTGGAATATAGATCTATAAATTGGGGGATTTTGGGGGGAAGGGAATACAAGTCTGTCCAAACGTTCCTGACTGCCTGAAGCCTGGAGACAGTGGGCAGAGCTCTGTAAGGTTTACAGAGAGTGGGTATGTGCCCATATCTTCCAAATTATGTCCTTGGCTTGTAGCTACGCTTGGGCAGGAAAGGGACAAAACCAAGTGGAATGAAAGCTCCTGGGTGGCTCCAAAACTCACTTTGGGCCAGGAAGAAGCATCCCAACCTGTGATAGTTATATTTTCTGGAAAAATCTTTTTGCTAAGATTTCTCTTTTGGGAAGCTGAGAAGCTTCAGAGAAAAAGGAAAACAACATTATTTCATTTGGGTTTTTTTGTGTTTTGCTGCTTTAAAATGTAGTTGGAGATTGTTTATTTAACAGGTGATTGTTTTATTAGTTCTATGTAAATTGTTTTGACTCAATAACTAATCAGAGTCAAGATGTGTCAAAGCTCTAGCAAGTCACGAGTTTTCATTTTTATCTTTTAACCTTCTATAAGTATCCTTTCTGTATTCTTTAGTATAGTTTAGTATAGTATTCTTTAATATGATAAAGTATAATAAAATAATAAATTAGCCTTCTGAGAACATAAAGTCAGATTCATCATTCCTTTCTTCATCTAAAAACCCCACAAATACAATACCAGCCCTTGACATGAGACTCAGTGGAGGCTGGTTGGGTTTAAACCCTGTAGGGTTTTATGTTCATGGCAACCCTGGCATGGTGGGGAAGGAGTTTGTGTGAGCCAGGATCTCACCTGGATGTGGTGTGAGGAGGGTGGCACCTCGGGTGGGCTCAGTTTCTGTGCAGACATCAGGTTTCAGAGGATTCACTGCCCTCAGACCTCCTCACCCTGTTGGGACAAGCAGGATGGCATCTTGCCTGGGTAGGTGATGTAAGGTCTCCTCCAGCCATGTCTCATAAGCTCTTGGAGATCTACATCACACCCAAGATAGCTCAGCTACCTTTGAAGGTATAAAATCATGGATGGCTTCTGTGGTAGTGTTGGAAACAGAAAAGTTTTAATAAAAGGCAAAATCACAAAGCTCTTTACATTGAAAAACCAAGCCAGGTGCAAGAAGTTCTTGCTCCTGCTAAAACACCTCACAAAAGCGATTATTTCCTTTGTTCTCTTCTTTTTCTAGTGAATTGCTTAGGTGGGACTTCTTGGCTTCTGTCCTATTGGCTATTCTTAAGTTTGAGGTGAAGTCCCCAGCGTCCTATGAGGTGTCTTTTTCACTAATTGAGGATAGAAACTTCTGGCCTTTTTTCCTTTTTAAGGAGACAAAGGATAGTTTTGTCACTCTGTCAACAGGGAGCACATTCCTATAGGTAGGGATGTTGTGGCACAGGGATTAACTTGTTCCTTCCTGGGCAGCAGCACCTTCCCTAGGGGAATCACAGGGCTAAATTGGAGCAATTCCCAGCCCACCTGTGCTGAGGGTCTCTCAGGTTTCCTGCTGTTGGGATGACCCAAACCCTTTTTCCCAGCCCAATGGTCAAGGAAAGAGTCGCAATTCTTCGGCTCTGGTTCACAAGGTTGTTTATTATCTATTATCTAAAATATTTTTTCTCCAGACCCGCAGAGTTCTGATCTGCAGGTCTGTCAAGGGCACACTGCCCTGCCCTGAGGTGGTGCTATCTCTTTATACTAAAAACTACATCTACTTTATTTACAGTTATGTTCCAATACCTATCACCTATGTTAGACAGTCTGTCTCTAAACCAATCCAAAAGTGCCAGCATCACCCAGAACATGGAGGTTAGGAAGGAGAAAGGAGGAGGACAGGCAACGCCCAAATTCCTGCATCTTGGGACTCCAAACCTCCATTCTAAAAATCCCAACATTCTACTTTTCACCCTGTGACAACTACTACTGTGCTACTTAAACTTTTGTGAACTTGTGATTCTTCATACAAGGTTGGTGATTTGCTCCATGGGTTAAGATGGAAATCCCAAGTGTCTTTGGCTTCCTGCCAGCATCTCTGAGCCCCTGCCAGGATTTTGAGCCATCCAGGGCGCCCAGAGGGATGTCCTGGGTCCCCACAAGGGTCTTGCTCCAGCCCCTGCTGTGCCACCTTCCCCACTGCAGGGGAGTGCTCTCCTATAGGAATGTGGTTTTTGTTGATGGAGTAACAAAATTATTTTTTGTTTTTTTTTTTTTAAAAAAAAAAAAAGCTTAAAAGTTTGTTTTTTGTTTTTTTTTTTTTTTTTTTTTTTTTTTTTTTTTTTTTTTTTTTTTTTTTTTTTTTTTTTTTAATTTAGGTGGACAGGCATTTTATAAGATTTGAGAGACTTCACTTCAAACTTAAGGATAGCTAATCGAACAGAAGCCAAAAAAATCCCGCCAAAGCAACTTACTGAAAAAAGAAAAGAACAAGAAAACTAATCACTTTTGTGAGGTGTTCTACCAAGAGCAAAGACTCTTGCACCTAGCTCAGTTTTTCTCTGTAAAGAATTTTATTTTGCCTTTTATTAAAATGTTTTTGTTTCCAACACTACCACAGAAGCCATCCTACTAATTTTATGCCTTCTAAAGCAGCTAAGCTATCTTAAGTGTAAAATATATCTCCAAAAGCTCATTAAACCTAACTCAAAAAAAACCTCATATTTCACTCTCCCTCTTTATTTTCCTCACAGAGACATCCCTCAGGGTTTTCCCAAGCCAGAATAAAACCAGAGAGCCCTTGGATTACAAAACAGCACCACAGCCACATCTTTTGCTGTGCTATTTTCCTACTCCCTGCCCCCAGCAGTGTCAGACCAGCTGGAGCCACTGGCACTAAAAATCCCTCCAGGACCCAGCAGCCATCCGTGGGCTCCCAGCCAGACAAGACACTTGAGCTGGGCTCAGGAGCTGCAGGGCAGAAGCAGCAGCCAAATTTTTGGAGGTTCAGGCTGGGGTGACCAAGAGGTCTCTGGAGTGACCAGGCTTTGAAGCACAGCAGGGAGTGCAAACCTCATCATCTCACTCCTCCTCTGCCAGCAGAAATTTGTGCCCTGGTGAGTCTTGCATCTTTCCTAGAGGTGAAAATCCCCTGGGGAAACAGCAGCTAGAAGCATTTCCTGAGCTGCTTCAGGTAAAATCTGACCTTGCCATCCTCAATGTGTCCTTCTGAAAACAGGAGAGGAGCTCCTGGGCACAGGAGCTATTTCCTGAGGGCCAAATTCCTTATCCAATTGCTGGCCAAGCATCTTCAGGTGTTCCCTAAGGGAGGAAAGATTTGCTAAGGCCCACACCACCACTGGGTATAGCCAGGGAGGAGGGAGAACCATGTCAGCTCAACATGATATCTGTGAAAAAGGGGAGGCAGGGATTCCCAGACAAAGGAAGGAAGGAATGATGAATCTGACTCCGTTTTTCAGAAGGTATATTAATTATATTATATTATATTATATTAAGTACAGAAAGGATACTTACAGAAGGTTAAAAAAATAATAATGAAAACTCGTGACTCTCTCTTCAGAGTCCTGACACAGCTTGACCCTGATTGGCCAAGGAGTCAAAATAATACACAGCAGAAACCAATTAAACAATCACCTGTGGGTAAGCAATCTCCAAACACATTCTAAAGGAGCAAAACACAGGAGAAGCAAATGAGATAATTATTGTTTTCCTTTTTCTCTGGGGCTTCTCAGCTTCTTAGGAGAAAAATCCTGAGCAAAGGGATTTTTCAGAAAATGTGAATGCCACAGGAGGCAGGTGGAAGGAATCTTGTGGCTGTAACAAAAGGCAAAGTCTGGGCCAGTTCAGCAGGTCTCAGTGGGGTGGTGACTGTAATCTGGCTTTCACCCTGGGTTTGCAACTCAAGCCAGACAATCAGGGGAGTCTGTGGAGTCTCCTGGAGCAGGAGGTCAAATCCAGAGCCTGTCTGCTGTGGAGGCCCTGCTGAAAAGTCAGGACATTGCTGCTGGACAAGCTGCAGCTGTCAGCAGGACCTGCAGCAGCTCACACCACAAAGTACTCATTATTACCTCAGTTAATTTGGGTTTTTTTTTTCCAAATAAAGTGGTGATGTGCTGGTCTGGAGGACATTTCCCCCCATCCCACCAGGAGCTGCCTTGAAGAGCTCTGAGTGCATCATCTCCAGAACATCCTGATCCAGAGGTTAATTCCATGTGGTGCCAGGACCATTGAAGAAAATTCAAATTTCCTCAAAAGGAACCCGGTTCCTCCTTCCCCCTGCACCACATCCCTTGGTTATGGAAACCAGAGGCACCACGTGCTCCTGTGGGATTCAGGCCGGGTCTGCACATCTGGGAGTGACTCCATGTGGAGAAGGGTGAAGGGATAAAGTGTGGATCCACACCGGGGGAGCAGCCTGCTGCTGGTGCTGTGCTGGGTCTTGACCTGCCTTCTCTGATCAGAGTATCCTGGCCAGGGCTCACCTGGGCCCCGAGCTCACACACTGCTGATTTCCCTACCAGGTCTCTCACTTCAGGGTTTTGAAAGCCACACAAGGTCCCTGAGATATTTGTTTCATACAGTCGTAGAATGGTTTGGGTTGGAAGGCAATTAAAAGACCATCCAACTCCACCTTCCCTGCCATGGGCAGGGACACTTTCCACTAGGCCAGATTGCTCCAAACTCCATCCAGCCTGGCCTTGGGCACTTCCAGGGATGGGGAGTCCACCTTACAGCTCAAAAGAGGGCTGGGGTCAGGGGATGGTGCCTTAGTTTGAACAGACAGGAGTCTGCTAAGGAAGGCAGGAGCCCCCCCCCCAGCTCTGACAGATGGGAATAGAACACACATCCCCAGCCTAAGACAGATTGGGAGCTGGGACTTGGCTCTGCCCCTTCCCAGTGCTGATGTCCCTGGAATGTGAAGTCACAACTCATTTCAATGCCATGAGCACTCCTGGGACAGCTCACGCTGTCTCAACACTGGCTTTGTGGACCAGCAAGAGGGTTTTGCTCACTGTGAAGGCTCCATTGCTCTCTCAGACAAGCCAAGGTGCTCTGAAGGACTGAGCAGCCCCTCGGCAGCAGCGTCGCTGCCCGTGATCCTTCCTGTGGACACGGAAGCTTCACATGGATGCTTGCATGGGAACTGACCTTTCCTAAAGCTCAATTTAGAATCCCTTTTTAGTGTAAATGCATAAAAAGAAGGCAGCCTTCCTTCCTTGGGTGGGACTCCTTCCCCTCCAGCCACATGCCTTTGTGTGTCCGTGGGTATTAATGTTGACAAGAGATAATGTCCCCAAAGCCGTCGGCTGGCGTCAGAGCTGCACGATTTCCCTGCTGGCCTGCAGTAAAAACAGGCACTTTGGAGGGTAAAATGCCAGGATTTCCAAGTTCCTTGACTCCCAGTCACATTCCCCACGGATGAGATGATTTCCAGGGAGATGACACAGCTCTGTGGGCTGCTCTTCTGGGCTGAGGTGGCACCACCTGCTTGAGGGTCCTGAACCCATCACTGAGCAAGCCCCAGAGCTTGAGGGAGGTGATGCTGAAGGGAACCAGCCCTAAAATATCTGAGAGGTGAAGGAGAGTGTTTGTGATACATGGAAACAGGGTATTTGAGCATTTCTGAAGGCTCCTGATGGGCTTTTTGGAGCTTGTGTCCCATTTATAGCCCAGTCACCTTTGCTGAGGTGTTCTGCTCATGTGGCTGGATGGAAAGATGTAATCCCAGCTGTAATCCACTAGGAAAGAGCTCCACAACCTGCCCACCTGCAGAGGCAGGTGTCTCTGCCTTCAGAGACACCCTCAGTGTCAGGGCTCTGAGGAGATGAAGGAGTCTTAATGGGCAGGACCAGCTTCACCTGCAGCCTCCACAGCACCCATGGGCCCTGGAGCTCTATTTAAGCTCAGCCTGGGGCAGGCAGAGTTCCTTGTGAAGAGCGTGGGTCTTGGGTTTGTTCATTAGCTGGGAGGTTTTCCTTTTTTTTTTTTTTTTTTTGTTTTAGTTTTTTAAAATTTTCTTCCTTTTTAATTTTTTTTTTTCCCTGTATTGGGACTTTATTTTCAGGTCTCTTGGATGTCTTCCAGCCTTGGCTGAAGTACAAGAGTCTGCACAACCCCCTGGTTTTTGTTTGCTGGCCACAAGCAGCTCTGTGCCAGCATCTCCAAGCATCTTGTGCAGGAGCCAGGTGTGGGGTTTGGCCAGTGGACAGGGGCACCAGCACGCTGGCTTTGGGTCCTGGTGGGTCTTCCATCTTTCCTAGAGGTGAAAATCTCCTGGGAAGGCACCAGCTAGAAGCTGCTTCAGGTAAAATCTGAGGTAGGTGAGGATACAGTGGGAGATGGATCCATTGGTTTGGAACACTCCATGGTTTTGGGCTAGATGATCTTTAAGGTCACTTCCAACCCATTCCATGGTTCTGTGTTGTTCCTGGGGCTGAGCCTCAGGCTCCCAACCCCTCTGCCCTGGTTGTGCCAACATCTTGCATCAAGATCCTGACAAGGTGATTTCTTCTCCCAAGTGTTGTAACCTCCAGCTCTGCCCTGTGAGTGACAGCTGTGTGGGCACACGTCCCAAAACGAGTGAGGAGCCAAGGGAGGCTGGCCAAAAATCTGTCAGTGTGCTGCTCAGGGTGGGATGGCGAGCACTGTAACTTGGCCAGGTGCCACCAGCGCTGAAGCAGGGCCATGCTCCTGTCAGCAGCTGGCCCTGGCACAGCTGGCAGGTGCCCCTGGGCTTTCCCAGGGTGGTGGTTTTGGTTCAGGGTTTGTAATGTGAGCCAGCCCAGCTCAGTTTTGCCTGCTCTGAGCTCGAATTCCTGAGAGGGTCACGTAGCCCAGCCTGGAGCTGCTGGGTGTGAGCACTGAGGAGTCAGAGCTTCGAGGGCAGCCAGCAAATCCCTGGGATTGAGTGGGATTGGTGTCTCTTAGGATGCCTGACAGCCTTGTCCAAATGCTCCTTGAGCTTTGTCAGGCTTGGGGCTGTGGCCACTTCCCCGTGGAGCCTGTTCTAGCGCCCCAGCCACCCTCTGGGTGAAGAACCTTTTCCTGATATCCAACTGGATTTCCCTGACACCTTCACTGTTCCCTCAGGTCCTGTCCCTGGCCACAGAGAGCAGAGGCTCCTCCTTGTGAGGAAGGTGAAAACCACAATGAGATTTCACCTTAATCTCCTTTTCTCCAGGCTGGATAAGCCCTCCCAGACCCTTCAGGGTCTTTATGGCTCTCCTTTGGGTGCTCTCTAATACCTGGTTAACTTTATAGATTTCTGTATTCATGTCCTGCCTTTCAAGCCTGTAAAAGCCTTTCCAGACCCCCCCTTTTCTCCCTTCTGACACCACTGAGGTGCTGTCCTTCACACACACCTCCCCTCCTATTTCAGGTCACAGGAGGAGTGTCACAGGAGGAGAGGCGGCTGCAGAACTTGCATCCAACATGCCAGTGGCCTAAAGAGGGAAAGCAGCTGTTCCTTATCTTTAATGTCCCATCCCTCACAGGTGACACTGTCCTTCAAACCCCTTGGAAACCTACAGACCCTGATTTCCTATGACACAGTTCAGATTAAGTCCTGGAGCTGATTTGTCCCAGCAAGGTCTTGCAGGGACAAGTGTGTGATCTTGTGTGCCTGAGCACCCAGGGTGAGGAGGGGAATTTCACCAAATCATCTCCCACAATTTTAAACTCAGCATCTTTATTAACCTCCATGTCGATTTTTTGTTTTCCTCTGTGTGAGTACTCTGACAAAGCTGGAACAAACCTATATGAGGGAATGTGATGCATAGAATTCCAGAATATTTTGGGTTGGAAGGGTTTTTAAAGACCAATTCGTTCCACCCCTGCCATGGCAGAGACATGTTCCACTAAACCATGTTGCTCCAAGCCCTGTCCAACCTGGCCTTGATTTATTGTGGAAATCAATTATAAATAATGAAATGTAATACTTAAAAATCTTCAGAAATACCTTCAGCAGTGAGTTCCACAGATTAACAATAGCTTCTAAGTAAAACCTTTTCTTTATTTTCTAAGCTGAAGTTTTTTTTCCCAGTTACCTACCGGGACAAATTTGGAGGCACATCTTTGCAGGTATGTCTGTCTTCCTCTTCTTACTGGTCTGGAGAATCTGGCTGCTCCCTGGCCAGCAGGAGCAGGGCAGGGATTCTTCCCCTGTTCTTGGCACTGGTGAGGGCACACCTCGAGTGCTGTGTCCAGTTCTGGGCCCTCAGTTTGGGAAGGACTTTGAGATCCTGGAGTGTGTCCAGGGTAAGGCAGCAAAACTGGTGAGGGGCTGGGAACACAAACCCTGTGAGGAACCACTGAGGGAGCTGGGGGTGCTCACCTGGAGAAAAGAAGACTCAGGGGTGACCTTATCACTCTGCACAGCTCCTGAAAGGTGCCTGTGCTCAGCTGGGGCTGGGCTCTGTCTCCAGCAGCACTGACACAACCAGAGCACACAGCCTCCAGCTGTATCAGGGGAAATACAGGTTGGATATCAGGAAAAAGATTTTTGAAAGAGTGATAAAGTTCTGGAATGGCTGCCTGAGGAGGTGGTGCAGTCCCCATCCCTGGGTGTGTTTAACAAAGCCTGGATGTGGCACTGGGGGCCAGGGTTTAGCTGAGGTGTTGGGGCTGGGTTGGACTGGATGGTCTTGAAGAGACCAGCCTGGTTGTTCTGTGAATCCTGTGTGTGAAACCACATTTTGGAATCTCTTGATTTGCTGGGAGCCAATTTTCCCAAATATCCAGTCTAAACCTCCCTGGCCCAGCCTGAGGCTGTTCCCTCTCCTCCTGTCCCTGTTCCTGGGAGCAGATCCCAACCCCCCCGGCTGTCCCCTCCTGTCAGGAGTTGTGCAGAGCCACAAGGTCCCCCCTGAGCCTCCTTTTCTCCAGGCTGAGCCCCTTCCCAGCTCCCTCAGCCCCTTCCCCAGCTCTGTTCCCTTCCCTGGACACCCTCCAGCCCCTCAGTGTGATTTTCCTGCTCTCAGCTGGTGATCCTCTCCCCGTGCCCTGGAGCATGAGGGCTGTGAGATGCTGCAGCTGCCTCAGAGCTGGAGTGACAGCAGGTGCTGCTTGTGGAGACATCAAAATATTTAATCCTTTGTTGGAAAAGATCATCTGTGGTGTCATTGTGAAGGTGGAGATACAAGGAACACAACAAATGTGTCAAAACAAAAGCAGAGCTGAAGGGAAGCGGCTTGCGGAGGGTGATTAGCAAACAAAGCATGGAGATCTTCTAATCTCTGGAAATTCCCTGCACTGTAAAACGTCACCAGGTGGAAGCCAGGGGCTATTGGATTGCTCACAGCATTTCTGCTCCCTTCCCTTGGGAGAGAAACAGGCTCACTGCTCTTGCAGGCCAGGAAAAACTGCTGGGATTTGGAGTGTGCCTTCTGGGGTTTTTACTTGAGGAGTCCTAAAATACTATTGATTTTTCTTTTTCCTTATTGATTCCTTATTTTTCCTTATTGATTCCCTTTGTGTGAGCTCTGCATTTCCTTGCCAGGCTGCAGGAGGCACAGGACCCTTCTTGCTGGCAGAGGCTCATCCCACACTTGATCAATCGCATCCTGCTGCTTCACTCGTGCCTGTTTCACCCTGCATGAGGGGTGCTGGCAGCACTTTTACACGTGTTTTGTATTGGGTGTGGAGCAAGACTGTCCCCAACAGTGCCCACACCTGCATGTGGGGCTTTAATTCCACAATATCCTTCTGCCCTGAGCAGAAAACCACTTTTCTCTGGGATTCAGATTGGGATTTAACTGCTGCCCTCCTGGATGGGACCTTTTCCTGGACTGGAAGGGGGTAGAAAGACAGGGAATACTAAACCAGGACGTTTTCTTCCCTTTTAGAGGTAAGTTGAGGCATTTGGCAGTTATAGTTTTTTGTTTTGTTTTTTTTTTTCCTGCCTGGGGAGTTCTTCTTGGCCATGATGGAGAGGGACTCTAAAATGATTACAGGCCACAGCAGATTTTGGGTTTTGATGTGTCCCTTTGTGTCCTGAGCAAGGGATCCCAGGAAGAAAATCCCAGTGTCCTCAATCTGTGCATGTTCTATCTCTGTTTTTGCTATTTCAATGTTTTGTTCCCTTTTCCAAGGGATATGGCTGTTTTTTCAGGCACCTGTGGGAGCAGGGGACTGAACTGGGCTCTTTGTTTCAAGTAGCACAAAGCAGTTCAACAAAAACCACCCAGTGGGATAAACAGCCCCTATCTGCCTCCACAGGCTTGTTTGGGACGGGAGCTGCTCTTTGCAGAGGAAATCTGGATCATGCCACAGCAAACCTAAAGGGAGCATGGATGGAAATGGTTTCCATACTGGGATCTCTGCAACTGTTTGAGCTCTGGCACGATCCAAGAGATTTGCATGTGGCACCTGAGATCTGTCCTGCACAGGGGGACATTCATTCCTAGCCCAACCAGCCTGAAAACTCCATTTAAACATGGGATGTTGGCCACCTGGGAGCTTTTCAAAGCCAGCTCCTCCTGCCTCTCTCCTATGGCTGTGTTTGAGGGTGCCAGGACGAGGGAAGAGATGAGAACCTTGACTCCATGTTTCAGAAGGCTGATTTGTTATATTATGATATTATATTAAAATGATATACTAAAGCTATACTAAAAGAAAGAAAAAGATCCTTCAGAAGAAAGGACAGGAGAGGAATGAATAATAAAAGCTTGACTCACAGAGTCTGATCCAGCTGCATCTTTGATTGGTTATTAAGTAGAAACAACTCAGATGAACCAATCAAAGATGCACCTGTTGGTAAACAATGTCCAGACCACATTCCACAGCCAGCAGATAGTTAATTGTGTACATTTCTTTTCTGAGGCTTCTCAGCTAGAATAGGAGAAAAATCCTAGCAAAGGATTTTTCATAAAATATCATGGTGACACTCTCCGGTTCTCTACAGGTCAGAGTGGTGAGGATTCACAAGGAATGAGCCAAACCTGGCTGTTTTCAGAGGCTCACAGCTCCCTGATCCCACTCTGGGAGCATGGCAAGCTGTGAGGATGGGCCCCTTGCACCTGAGTGTTTGATCTCCTGCTCTCCAGGGAAGGGCTGCCAGGTGCTTTCCTGTGGAGCTGGGGCTTTGTAGCTGCCTGTCCCTTCAGGATGGTTCTCCACAGCTCTTTTCTCCTGTGGTTCAGCCTGCACTGCTGGGAGTCCCCTGACCCAGCCTGTAGGTCCCATTTAAGCACAGTGAAGCCACCACAGACTCAGGAGGGTCCACAAATTTGGTTAGAAATTAGAAATATTTTTTTCCCCTAGAAGAACAGGAGGTAGGGATGAACAGCTGAGGTTCTTCCCTCTGCAGCTCTGCTGGCCCAGCTGCAGGTGGATCTTGGCCATGGAGTTTGTTTTGCTGAAGCAATTTTTGTGTAATTGGGAGGAGGCAGGAGGGCTTGGTGGCCCAGTCTCTGTTACAGCAGGTCTCTCTTACTCCATTAGGTCGTGATTTAGGGGCAGGGATGCTCATAAATGTCCTGAAATCAAATGTGGGTTGATGCTCCAGGCAATGTGAGAGCTGGTTGGAGGCAAGGCCCACTTCTCGACAGTGACTGGAAGTGACAGTGCTCACCACAACATCCTCATCGTGACAGTAAAGATCTGGCTTTGAGCAACGAATCCAGGAATATTTGTAGCTGAAGACTGTCCTTAAGTTGCCTCTCAAGGACCTCTCTGGCTGCAGGTGTCAGGGAAGCACAGGATGTTTTGTGTAAGCTTGGCACACTCGGTTTCACCCAAAGGAAGGGCTGTGGGAGGCCTGGAGCAGAATCAATTCCTGATTCTCTGAGTCACCTCTTGTGCAGGCATCCTTCCCTTTGAGGGTGGGCACAGGGTGTCCAGAGAAGCTGTTGCTGCCCCTGGATCCCTGGAAGTGCCCAAGGCCAGGCTGGATGGGGCTTGGAGCAGCCTGGGATGGTGGTGATTTATTAAAAAATATGGATATTGATCTGGTACCGATATCCAACTGTGACGGACAAAAACTCTCTAACAGTTTAAAGTTAGAAAGTGTGTGTTTATTGCAACACTGGGCAGCGTGTGGGATAGCTCCCAAATACACACCACAGTTTACAGGTGATTACAGAGTCCTTTTATCCATACAACTATTGAATACCCAAAATACAAATACATATCCATAACATTGGTACATCCCATTCCCGGCTTCATATTCTAATTATTCAAAAGCTATTAGGCATGCGTAGTTTGTTCCTTGGAAGGGGTCGGTGGTCCCTTTCATGGGGAGGGGTCCCAAAATGAGGAAGTAAATGAAGTCTTCCTCGTTCTGACCTTTCTACCTTTTCAATGCAAATATGACAAAGGAACCCTTGGTAGAACTCCCATTCCCTGTCTTCAGTTGGTTTCAAAACCAATTGAGGTCCACAATTGTCTTATGTTCCTAAAAGCTATTTATCAGTTTCTGTATTCTTCCTTATAAACCCAGCTAACCAAACATTGTGTTGACAAGCAATCAATTATTAGTTAACTACTAACTCTTAACTTCATCAAGGCCTACCCATTTATTTTAATTCACTCCAATAAAGCTTTTCTCTAACTAAAATCTTAGCTCCTCTAAAATCTCTAAATTCCTTAAAGTTTATGTCTCAGTAGAAGGTGTCTCTGCCCATGGGGGGTGGGAATGGGATGAGTTTTAAGGTCCCTCCCAACCCAAACCATTCTGATTCTATCATTCTTACCTGAGCTCTTCCACCAACCCTGCCCCTGTGTAAGCCAGACCTTGTTGCTGCCTGTCCACTCTTCTTCTCCTGATTATGGGTATGAAGAGCCCAGCTCTGAAAAGCAAAGCTTCCTGCTGGAAGCACAGCCTGGTGACCAAGGGCAGCCAACACAAACACCTGGCAAGCTTCCCTGGCCAAGTTTCACACCTAGAATAAATCAAAATATCTTCCTTCCTGCTCAGGCAGCTCCCGAGGAGCTGTTTGCTCCTGCCACACACACTCTGCTTTTTCCAGGAGAAAACTTGCTTCCTTGGGAAAGTTTGCACCATGAAACCTTGTATTTTAGACTGAGGTTCTGCCAGAGAGCTGGGAACAGGGAGGGCTGGTCCCTCTCCTGTGCTGACTTAGCCTGGGAGGTCTGTGCATCTATGATTAGTTAGGGCTCCCCAGTGGAAAAAATATGGGAAAACCTCCCAGACAGGTCAGGGTGAGGAGAAACATCCTACCACCTCCCTCACTGATGGAGTTTCTTTGGGTTTATGGAGCCTGGTGTTTGGTCATTGCCCAAAAATTTGGAGTTGGGTGGGAATGACCAGATCCCCTCAGTCTGACTCCCTTCTGGTGTCCTCTGTCCAAGCTTGCTGACTGAAGAGGGGTAGAGCTGCCCTGATATGCCAAGGCAGATGGTCCTTGATTTGTTTGTTTTTTTTTTCCCTTTAAAGAACACTTTTTGCCTTTAAAGAACATTATTTGGAGGAGAGGGTGAGAACCATGGTCAGGAATTTAGATTTTGGAACAAATCCATCAGGAAATAATCCTCTGTGCCCCAGTGGAGGAAAATCACACCAGCTGCAGGACAAACAGGTGCCTCACCAATGCCTCCAACATCCCTCCATGGCTTCTCTCCATGATCCCCAGGTCATTCCAGCTGCTGAAGGGTGAGTGCCAAGGGCTGTTTGATGTGACCTGGGATGTCCTGGCTGTTCCCTGTGTCTCAGGTTGAAAGGTGTCGCTTAAAAATTTCCCTAATAATGAACTGTTATTCTTATTCCCATATCTTTCCCTGAGAGCCCCTTAATTTCAAAATTATAACAATTCAGAGGGAGGGGGTTTACATTTTCCATTTCAAGGATGGCTCCTGCCTTCCTCAGCAGACACCTGTCTGTTCAAACCAAGACACCTGGTTTCAGACCTGGTTGCTGGCTCAGGAGGACACTGTAGGTGCTCAGTCAGGTGTCTCAGACACCCATGAAGATGGAAAATGTCTGCCAGAATATCTTAGCTGGGAAAGAAAAGGAGAAACACAGAAGGTCCATCAATTCCATCAATCCAGAGTGACACAGAGGGGTGGGAAGGATCAACTTGTTCATCCAGGAGTGATTTCTCAAAGGAATTTCTGGCTGAAGTTTGGGGAGGATTCTTCCTACACCAGCACCATGTCTGGGTGTTTTGCATCGCTGGGGAGGATTCCGTGTGCTGGTGGAAGAGCACAGGAATCCCCTGGCTCAGCTTTCCATCATGAAAAATGATGATTTCCCAAAAGTGCCCTCATAAACATTTCCAGGCAGCGACCTCTTTGTCAGCCCAGTCAGACTTCAAAGAAGGAGGAAGACACAGCTGATGCAATGACATTTTTTTGACCAACTCTGCACTTGGACAAGAAGCATCCTATTGTGTTGCTTTGGAAAAGGGGTGACTGTGCTGCTCCAGGAGCACAGGGGCAGCATCCTGCTGCATTTACAGCATTTTCACATCCTCAGGTGAAAGTTGACACAAGGCTGCCCTGTGATGCGATAGAGGAGGATTTTTGTCCTGCTTATTTTTTACCTTTTTACCTTCTTCTTTTAGTTTTTCTCCTGAATGACCTCATGACTTAAGATCTTAAATTTGGAATTACCTAAAGAGCTGCTTCATCTTCCCTCTGTCCATGGGGAGTGAGACAGCAATTCCATAGGAAATCTCTTTTAAGATCACTTTCCTGTCAACAGCAACAGCAGAAAGCACTGAGGAGGAATATTTTCTTTTGTTTTTTTAATCTGGCAATTTTCCCTCCATTTTAGAACAATGTATTCTTTGCCTTAGCTATTAGCCCAAGTGATTAACTTATTGTCAGTGATTTATGACTCCTCTTAAGATATTCCCAGGGTTATTGGACTGACATAATCAAATTGCTCCCACTTAAGAGCAGGCAGAGCCAGCACAGAAGCAATCCTGAGGAGCTGCTGCTGTTCCAGGCAGGGTTTGCTGGGATGCCAGTGCTGTGAAATGCAGGGGCTGAATTTTCTCACCCATGGTCCAAGCTCTGGTGGGGGAGCATGAACTTGTGCTCCAGCAATTTTAGATGCCTCCAGGAGCTGCCAGCCCTCAGGCTATGGGAGAAAAGTGAAGCATCCTAAAATTGGCTCCTGCTCACACTCCTGATAAGGGGCTCTGTAGGTGCTGTGAAAAGCAGAATTTGCTTTTCATTTATCATTCCAAATCTCTCTGTTCCTCTGGGTCTTCTGCCCTGTCCAGGATCATGAAACTCTCCTGTAGGCACATTCCCACCCTGCAGCTGTGGACACATCCCTCTCTCCCATCTCTGCAGCTCTTCCCCTGAGCAGCTCCTCTGCTTCCAGATCAACCATTCCTCCTTTTCTGGGGGCAAGTCTTCCTTCCTCCTTGTTCCTTAGTGACCACAGTCTGCAGGCAGGAGGAGAGGCTGGAAAAAGATGTTGAGGGCTCTGCAGAGTCTTGGGAAGATGGATTCAAGGTGGTGTTGAGTGCAACTCTGCTCTACAAACCCAGAGCTTTGCTGTCCTGCTCGCACCCCGAGCTGCTCAGCTCTGGTGGCACAGCCCAGCCCCAAAACAGGATGCCAGTTATTTTCTTTTCAGGGTGGACACCCTTGTCAAAACAAACCTTCTGAGATAAACCCTGCTGCCATTCACCCCTGGGTCACTGCTCCACACAGCCCGAGGTTACCTGGCCGTGGGTGGGGGATGACCCCAACACGGGCACGTCCTGCAGCTCTTGGGTGATGGTTCCTCCCTGTGCCTGCTGGCTGGACACCTCCCCTGCACCTCCACTCCATCCTCAGGGCTGCCAGGAAGCTGCTGGCATTGCTGCCAGTCCCTGAGGGAGAATTAAGGGGTGACTGGGTGACAGCCTGCATGTCCCCCTGCCTTCCCTCCGGGCTGCCCCTGCCACAGCTGGACCCTCCTGGCATCACCTCACTCCCTGTTAAACACATCTGGAGCCAGCTGTGCCTCTGTGCAGCTCCACCCTTGTGGCAGAGCCTGGGGGACACATTTCACATTTTTAATTTACCACTGATCCGTTCCAGCCACCTTGTGCCTCAGTTTCCCCATGTGTGATTCGGAGTGGGAGGTTGTGACCCTCTGATCCTCAAGCCTCCTGCTGTGTCACACACCCTGCCAAGCACATCGGGGGGCTTGGGTTTCCTTGGGGACAAGTGGCTGGAGGATTGTCACCACTAGGACAATGGTAGCTCCTCCTGGGATGCACAATAAGCCAGCAGCTCATTTTTCTCACCTTTCTGCTGCCAATCCCTGTGTTTGACAGCTCAGGAGGTGTCTGGCATCCCCCAGTCTCCAAGGGTCAGGAATGCAAGTGCCAGGTTGATAAAAGGCCTTGGTTCAGGAGATGCCATGGAGATTTACACCCCAGCTCAGTCTGAAGGCAGAGTGTGCACTGGTTAATGCAACACCTCCAAAATAAGCCAGGAAAAGGCTCTTTTGACACCCCCTGCCCAGGATTTCTTTCATCTGATCTGGGAATGGTTCCAGTGAGGGATGTGGACAAGGAGACAGTGAGGGAGATGCCAGAGGATCTTCCTGCACTCACTGATGCAGTGAGGGTTTGTGTTTGGTCTTGGGTAAGCCTGACTCTTTTTCCCCCTTAAAATACCCCCAAAGGATGGAAAATAAACAGAAAAAACCTTGGAGTTGGTCTGGAGTCTGTTCACATGGGTAGTGGAAGTGTCCTGGGATCTGCAGGCCTCCAGCTGTGGTGGGTCCCCTCCAGGACCTGGGACCCCTGCAGATGTTTCAGGTGTCACCAAGCATTTTGTGTGTCATGGGGAGCCAGCTGCTCGCTCCATCCCAGAGACTGTGCTGTCCAAAATCCATCCCACTGCCTCCCCATCACTGAAAAGGCAGTTTGGGTCAGGCTGGAAGCAGCAGCAGCAGCAGAGGGAGCTGCTCGGCCGGTGGATGCTGGAAAACTGATGCTCAGAAAGTGCTCTTGTTTCACTGAGAACTCTTCAGGGGCTGGGCAGGAGCTGGCCTGCAAATGTCAATTTCTCAATCTCTGGACCCTCCCAGGGGCTCCTCTGTCGGGGCAGACCCTCCTGGAGCAGTTTTGAGTCAGGAAAGAGAGACCCACTGGATTTTTTCGGTCTTCAGGTTCTTGTTTATTATTATCCTTTTGCACGCTGTCCACACTGGCTCAGTGCACTGTGAAAGCATCACAAAAATGGCCAACAATCTCTTGTCACAAGGTCTTTTAAAGCTAAACTGTCCAATTAAGAACTGACACCTAGATTATTTCCCCTTATAACCCAATAACTGATCCCAAAAGTCACCAGTGTGGATTTTTCTGCCCAATTACAAAATACCACCCAAATCCAGGAAGAAGAAGGAAGAAGAAGAAAACCAGGATGACACCCTTTGCTTCCACTTACAACATACTAAAAAACCCAAAGCCTAAATTTCTCACCAAGTGATACCCCTACACTACTCTCCACAATCTATTTCACACTTTAGTGGATTCTGGTCTATCTTGAAGTTTTGGAAACTTTCTCCATGAATGAGGGTGAAAGTCAGTGCTCCCTTGGGGGTCAGGGCACCCCAGAGCAGCCAGAGAAATATTCCCTGGGTTTCCACATGCAAACACTGCACCCTGCTGAAAATGACCTTCTGTCCTGTCCTAGGTTACAATATTAAGATTAAGATCCTGCTTCTTCTTTTACCAAATCTTTCTCCTGAATGATCTCGTGACTTACGATCTTAAATTTGGAATTACCTTGAGAGCTGCTTTCATCTTCCCTCTGCTCCATGGGGAGTGAGACAGCAATTCCATAGGAAATCTCTTTTAGAATCACTAGGAATTTCACTTCAGGAAATATCTTTTAGGATCACTTTTCTGTAAACAGCAACATCCTCTTCAACATCCTCAAGAGCTGTTGAAACCAGGAGGGGCATTGTTTTTTCCTTATCTCCTGTTAATGGGCCCATCAATGCCTTTCCACATGACTCTGAGATAACTCCCTCCAGGAGCCATTGCTGTTTAAGGGACCCACCACAGAATGGTATCAGCCCATTGTGAGATGCTCTGCCCAGGGGGGGAGGAGCTAAGAATTCCCGCCTGGATATAATCTGGGATTTGGGACAGAACTCCCTCCAGGAGCCATTTCTGTTTAATGGACCCACAACCTGACTTACAGAATGATAACAGCCCATTGTGAGATGCTGTGCTCAGCGGGGAGGAGCTAAACATTCCCACCTGGATATAATCTGGGATTTGGGACAGAACAGGCAGCCTTTCCGCTGGATTCCCAGAGGAACAGCCATCTTTTCTACTGGATCTTCAGAGGAAGACTACACCTTTCTGCAGGATCCCTGCTCCAACAGAACCACACCTGAGACTCCAGGAGGGCTGCAGCCACAATTCCAACTGGACTGCTACCAACACCCTGACCCACAGGGTGTCAGGTTGTGTTCTGACTCTGTCAGTGATTTTTCTTTTGTATTATTACATGTATTTTGGTTTTCTTTTCCCTTTTCCTAATAAATAATGTGTCTGACTTGGAGTCTCTCACTGATTTTGCTTTCAAACCAGAAGATGTCCTCGCAGACCGGCCCGGGAGGTGGAGCTGGAGCTGCTGGGAGGCAGCAGATGCTGGGCTGAGCTCCACGAGATCAAGAAGTGCATCAGCACAGCCTGAGCTGGGTAAATAACCCTGTTCCCCATGGGTCCTGCTGAAGGGCAGCCTTGGAGCAGCACTGGCTGTGTTAGGGATCAATCCAGACTGGCTGCGATTCCCACAAAGTGGGATTTTTGTCCCTGCTGCAAGAGAGGGCTGCCTAAACTCCTCTACAGTGAGCTTTATTCTAGCTCATTTGAAAAAAGGATTTAAGTTAAAGATGTCTCCTTTTCAAATAAAATATTTTCAGATTATCCCCTCAGGAAGCAGATTTTGGCAGAAATTTTCACGTCACTGAAGCTTGCTTTGATTTTATTTCTATTGTGGTTTTGGATTTTTATTTTTTTTTTTTTTTAAATACTCACTTATATTAAATTATGGAGTGGAAGGCTGGCTCCACAATTTATAAAAATGTTTGTTCATTCAAGGAAAAAAATAAATCAGTCCCCTTGTTCTGCTGAGATCTTGGTAACTTTATAACACATCAATCATTGATAGTCCATTAAAGTCCTTAAATGAACGACCATTTGGCTGAGGGATTTTGGGTGCTTGAGGGCTTGGGTTGAAATCTGTCCTTGCCCTGCCTTTGGCAAAGAGGTTCCATTCCCAGGGTGGAATTTTCTTGGCTGTGGAGGCCGATGGAAATCTCTGACGAGCTCCTGCCTGCTCTGTACTTCCCGCACACCTTTCACAATTTCTGTGCTTTTGGGGAGAACGTCTCGCCTGCTCAAACTTGACTCCCTTTTTGGGCTTTAAATATTGAGAGCAGATCAATATCTCATGAACCTCCTCGGTGAAGATGCGTGTGATTTGCTGGGAGCTGTATCAGCCTCTTCTCCTCTCCTTATTCCCACTACAAGCTCATTAAGTCGTGCCACAGGCAGAGATCCATCAAAGGCTGTAAGTGTTGTGGATGTTTCCTGAAGTGTCTCATTCAGAGCGTGATGAGCTTTGAGTGCTTCTCCTAATGCAGGCACAATCCAGAGTTACTGGTGTGCTCTTAACTAATAAACCTTCAGCTGCAGCCCAGAATAGCAAACTCTGTAATCATGGAAAATTGCTTTCTGATGGGTGAAAATGCACGAGCCTGGGGTGGAGATCTGCTTCCCTCCCCCCTTCTCTTTTCTTAAGGCACTGAGTAGGAAGATGGAGAGGGGAAAGGGAGGCAGGAGCATCCATCCTCCCCCTCACTGTCACAATGGCTTTTTTGGTGTTTGACTCTGGTTATCACTGCAAATGGACATTTCAGGATGAATGGGAATGGGACCTCTCCAGGTCACTGTGAAAGCTTCCCCAGTCTGGGCATCATCCAGGAGGTTGCTGAACCTTCCATGGCAGTGCCAAGTCCATTTTCCCCTGGAAAAAGGTGAATACTCAGAATCCTGAGGAGAGGAAACCTGCACCACCAGGGAAGGGATGGTCTGGGGTTCATCCATGTGTCTGAAGCATCTGTGCTTCACTAGGGAGCTGCAGAGAGACCTGGGAGAGCTTGAGCTCATCCCAGCCAGAGACATCTCTCAGGACAGCACCAGACCTTGGCTGGAGATGGCAGGGAAGAGCTTTTCTGGTGGGTGGGAAATACACCAGTGCCTCCAGCTGGAAGTGTGGTCTGCAAGAGGCAGCAAGGGAAGGAGCTGCTTTTGGAGAGAAATGCCTTGGGGGCACACCTGGGCTTGCAGGTGTCAAATGTGGCTCAGCAGGAGATGAAATGCCAAGGGTCCAAGGGCAGAAAGGTCCCCTCCCACTGCCAGGGCAGGAACATCCCCCTCCATGTCCTTCCTGGGGGGTTTGTGGCTCAGGGGGATGCGTGAATGAGGCCGTGCAGGGAGCTCAGGTCAGCAGGCACTGCAGGACACCCAGCCCTCTCTGGGGAGAACTCCAGAGCCAGGAGCACAGCGGGGTCATTCCCTCATGTGCAGAGCAGGATGCACTCCCTGGAAAGGGACGGGGTTATCCTGATGTCAGTCGGGGTGACTGCGGAGTGAGGGCCAGGATGTTGCCTTGCTGGAGCCTGGCCTGGCTGAGGCTGGGTTTCCAGGAAGGAGAATGTCCCTGGGGACATCTGATGCACTGTGGTGCAGGGACAGCCTCAGAGGGATGATAAACACAGCACATGCAACACAGGCACGTGGCACTGAGGGAGGATGCCCAGCAGCCACAACTCACGGCTTTGCAGCTCCGAAGTTGAACTCAAACTTCAAATTCAGTGGGAAGCCACCCCCCCACTGCCCCAAACCTTAGATCCACATTTCCCTCTGTGAGGTTTGGCCTTAATTAGGGTTTCTGTGTTCCTTCTGAATTATTCATGAATAATTATTTTGCTTCATACAGACTGGTTTTGGTTAGCCTGCTTCACCTCAGGCTGGCTCATCTAATTAATTGACACCTATGAGAATATGAGGCACAAAAATCCCTCCAAGCCCTTTCAAGAACTTCATATCTAAATTCAAAGACTATTCAAGGACTGAGGCTCTGGCTACTAAATATTAATACTCATAAAGTAATATTTATCCTTATCTTCTTCCACTTTACCTCTTTCCTTCCTTTATGCTTCTTCAGTAAATCAAGATGAGACCATCAATCAGCATCACCAAAAACCTTCCTGGGGTGCCCTTTGTAGCTTAGCTGGAATGAATCATTATCTGTGTTTCTAAGAACCTGATGAGCTTTACTGCAGAAATTAAGGTGCTCTCCCAGCTGGTTTCTGGCTGAGAGGAGGAAAGGATGGTCTGGAGCACATGTGCCAAGAACAGGAGCAGAGGGGCTCAGCCAAAATCACACGCTCTCCATTGTGACCATGACTGGAATGTTGGGATCATGGAATTTCCTGAGCTGGAAGGGACTCACAAGGACCATTGAGTCCAACTCCTGGCCCTGCACAGGTGAATCCCAGCAATCCCACCCTGTTCCTGAGAGGGTTGTCCAAATGCTTTTTAACTCTCAGGTTTGAGGCTGTGTCCATTCCCTGGGGAGCTTATTCAGTGCACAACCACCCTCTGGGTGGGGAACCTTTTCCCAATATCCCCC
This sequence comes from Pyrgilauda ruficollis, assembly GCF_017590135.1. Lineage (NCBI taxonomy): Eukaryota > Metazoa > Chordata > Aves > Passeriformes > Passeridae > Pyrgilauda > Pyrgilauda ruficollis. The sequence continues at coordinate 983,918 of NW_024530821.1, forward strand.
TAACCCTTCCCTGACACATCTCCAGCTCTTCCTTGGGTCCTCTCACTGGTCACCAGAGAGCTCCAGGAGAGCCAGGAGGTCACCACTGAACCTCAAGGCTGTAGGGGGCTGTGCAGGGCTGAGGGTGGTCCCCATTTGGTTTGTGCCTTGTGCCATTGAGTGGTGGCCATGGAAGCACTCAGAGGACACCGGGGGATGTCTGGCAGAGTCAGCACCAGGCTTCTGCACCCATGGCTTCCCCTGGTGCTGGTGCAGCAAGGAGATGAGTTTAGATGGCATGGCAGTGCTTCCAGGCCACGTGTTGTGTTGTTGTGTCTTCCTTCCACGGCAGAGCCGTCAGGCCTGGAGAGCTGTGATCTGTGGGAAACAGCAGTAGGTCCAAGGATGAGTTGATGAGGTGTCAGATGGAGGTCAGGGCTAGCTGGGAGGGAGTGTTTCTTTCCCTCCATGGCTGCTGAGATGCTTGGGGGAATTGAAGAGGACACAGAAGCTGTGGGATGACGCGGTGCTCTGAGGGCAGAGGTCCTGGACAAGGGGAAAATCTCCAGTGGCTACAACTCCACCCACACTCAGTCTCTGCCTCTCTTCCTCTTGTTGTGTTTGGGCTGGAAAAAACCCTTGAGTGCAAGAGGACCCTCCCAGCACCCTGCCAAGACCAGGTCTGGGCCAGAGCAGCAGCTGCATCATAGGGCCATTCCCACAGCGATTATATCCTGCATGGGAAGGTGTTTGGGTCCTGGAGGGGGTTCCTTGGGCTCCAAGCTGAATGACAGGCCTGGCCAGGACCAACAGGACCCTCTCTGCAAGAGCTCTAGCTGCTTCAGCCCTCTGAGCAGCTAAAGAGTAAACAGTGAAATGAAATAGGCACAAACAAGCACAGAGATCAGCATTCAAGGCTCTCCGGCGCTTCTGGCCTTGGATTTGCAACAAAACCTTTTCTCAGCTGGCTTTGAAAAGGGAACCCACACAAGCTCCTTTTGCTATTCAGCCCAAACACAGGGCTGCTACTCATTCGAGCCCTCTGAATGTTCCCTCAGCTCCCGGGTTCCTTGGGCTGTGCCAAGAGCACAAACAGAGGCTGGAGGTGGGCAGGAAACGTCAGCAGAGCGGCAACGCATCCTCCAGAGCGGGGTAAGCAGGGCACATCCCAACACTCTCATCCTGTTTCTTGCTGTGGAAAGTGGGGAGAAGTGCTTGGGAGGACATCCTGGAGGCTGCCTGGTTTCCTCCTGCCATTGCTGTCAGGGTTTTGGCTCACTTTGCCAGGAGAAGCCAAGCTGTTCATCCCTGTTCTGCTCCAGCACTGGAACCTTTCACCTGAGCCATCAAACGTGGGCTGGGGGCTTGGCCAGAGCAGCTCCAGAGCCCAGCTCTTTGGAAACTGCTCACTGCTGTACGTGTATGGTTGATCTGAGGGGGGCTCCTGGGACGAGTGAAGAGATTTGAATTTTCACTCCATGTTTCAGAAGGCTGATTTATTATATATATATATATATATATATATATATATATATAAAAATAATATACTAAAACTATACTAAAAGAATAGTGAGAAAAGGATTCATCAGAAGGCTAGAAAGAATAGGAATGGAATGCAATAACAAAAACTCATGACTCTCAGAGAATCCGAGCTAGCTGACTGTGATTGGCCATTAATTAGAAACCAACAGATGCACCTGTTGCACTCCACAGCAGCAGACAGTTAATTGTTTAAATTTCTTTCCTGAGGCTTTTCAGCTCTTCAGGAGAAAAATCCTAGCAAAGGATTTTTCATAAAATATCATGGCTACATATGTGCTGGCTTCATCTGCTCCTTAAGGAAGGCACGGCACTGGGATCCTCTCCTTGGGATGCACAGCTTGGCTGTGCCTCAGTTTCCTTTCAGCCTCAGTTGCTAACTCACTGGGCTGCTGCACATTTCATGGACTGATCTAGTGGAGGAAACACTGAAATTAAGCTCAGCCTAATGCTCAGTGCTAATGCTGATGTGTTCCAAAACCAGGTGAGGTTTTCAGGTTCCCCACAGGAATGAAGCTACGGGAGTGGTGTCCCCTGGATCATCTGGGACCATGGCAGGAAAAGAAATGGGATTTTATTGCATTGCCTGTGTTGTCTGTTCTGCTCAGAAGGAGAAGATTTTGGCCCATCTCCAGCTTTGTGGCCACCTTCAGGAACTCCTGGATGCAGCTCCAGAAACCCTTCCTGGATGCTTTGATTTTTAGCCCAAGGAGGACACAGCTTGTCCTCATGGCTGGGTCAAGGAGAAAGTATCAGGTTGTCATCCTGTGCTTATCCTTCTGCTTGTCCCTGGAGTCTCTGTGCTTTCCCTTTTGTTATGAAACAGGGTTACAACACTCCTTTTTCCTTCCTGAAAACCTCTGATCTTCTCAGAGGTGTGTTGACATGTAGGGATGAAATCATCCACTGTGGTATTTCTCCCAGCACTGAGGATTTTGCTCTGTTTTCTATTACAAAACAAGCTCCAGGTATCTCACTTCTCCACTGTCCTGGCTCATCCCAAGGAAATTCCCTCAGCAAGCCCCTCCTGCCCTGTAAATGCATTTTCTTTTGATCCCTTCTTCTGCCAGGCATCACCACCTTACAGCACTGGTACCAATGCTGCTTACATGTGATTTTAAATCCCATCCTAGCTAACACCACAGGGGTTTGAATTTCCAGCTCGTGTGCGTGGATCATGCTAGGAGGGCTGCTCATGCCAGGAAATTCCTTGCATTTTCTTGGGTAGTTTTCTCCTCTGTGCCTCCTTGCTGGAACGGGCTCTGGCACAGCTTTTGTTTGCTGCAGCTGCTGGAGAACAGAGCAATCATGGTTCCTCTCCTTCGTGGGCGAAGCTCATTGTTTTGGAAGGAGAGCTGGCATTTTTAGAAACCTGCTGAATCGGCATCCTGGATCCCAGAGTGCTCTTGGGCCAAAGCTCAGTGGATGGAAATGGATGCTGATATTTAGGTAGCTGAGACCTGCCTCTGGATTCCAGGGGATGAGGTTTTCACCTGTGAATTGAACCCCATTCCTGCTGACTCCAAAGGACTTTGCCCACTCCAAGCCCTGAAGGAGAGGAAGCATTTCATGGGGCTGCTGACACACCTCAAGAGGTTTCCCTACCTGTCATAGTGCAGGTGACCCATCCCTACTGCCATTGCCTTGCAGGTGATCTTCAGCTCCTTCACAAGATGCATCCCCTCGGAAACCTCTGTCATCCCAGGAGATGCCAATACCTGTCCTGGCAGAGGTCTTTGGACAGTGATGGAGGGGAAAGATGAGCAGCACCGTGTGCCCTTGTGATGTCTGCACGCACAGAGGGCAGCAAGATGTGAAAATTCACTTAAAATGTTGGGCGAGGCTTGCTTCATTCTGGTTCCCTTTGGCAGCAGGAGTAAGCTTGTCAGGGATAATAAGGGTAATAAACGTTGCTAAGCAATAAGTGATTCCAAATCAGCTTCATCAGCTCAGCCCTGTGGGGAGGAAAAGGGATCTGAGCAGCAGAAAACACCTGGCAGGGGGATGGCAGACACAAACAGCCCATGTCAGCTTGGGGACCATCCTGTGACAGAGATGTGTCTGTGCTCACTGGCTCCTTCCTGCAGGTTATGGGGGCAGGAGCCAGGATGTCCCCAGGTGTCCCCATCCCCATCCAAGTCACATTCCTTGCTGCTGAGTCCCTTTTTCCATGCCTTTCCTGCTCAGATAGGTTCACTCTCAGGTGAAGCTGTCTCCAGCACGGGTGAGGTGCCAGGGGATCCCATGCTGGAATTAAGAGCACAGGGGAAGCATCAGAACAGCCTTTTCTGTGCCATGGATTGGCGTTGTGTGCCAGAGGAGCTGGAGCTGGGAAAGGTCTGGAGAAGGACAGTGAGGAAGGTGGAAGCAGGGAGTTATATTCCCATGAAGAATAGCCAGGTAAGTACCTCTTGTCTGTGAGAGATGGCTGTGGGAGGGCACAAGAGCAGTTTAGAAACTCATGGATAGTCTGAAGAGTGTGGATGAGGACTCTGCCTCATACAGCTCAAGAATTAGGGGTGATCACACAAAGCTGACAGGACAAACCCTTTAAATTCCAGGAAATCCCAGAGATGATTCCCCCGCCTTGCTGGGGTTTTGATTACTTGCCAGCTATTAGAATGAGCCTGATGGTTGACAGGCATCCCATGCAGCATCCACCTGGCTTGGAAGTGCTCTTCCCAGTGGGAAATCCTTTGGGGATGGCTGCAGAGGACTTCACTGTCATTGTTCACACTGCCCTGTGTCACTCCTCTGTCACAGTTTGTTGTGGGGCTCCAAAGCCTCTCCTCGCTGTCTGCAGTGACTCCTGGCTGCTGATGCTGCTGGTGAGGGAGGAATCAACCCCACAGGGCTCCACTTGATCCTGAGTGATGGAAAACAAGTTCCTCATCACCCCATGGCTGCTGACTTCCTTTTTGCCTTCCAGTTTGCTTCCTGCTCTGCTCTGCCCGCTCACACAGGAGCAGCATGTGTTTGTTTTCCATGTTTTCCACAGGGTATTTTGTCTGAAAACATTCACCCTCCTTTCCCTGCTTGATTTGGGACAGCTTTAGTTTTGGTCCCAGCCCAGCACCCCACTGGGCCACCTTCACATTGTCCTGGGGGCCAACACACATGGTGGGGGGAAGCTGTGAAGTGGGCTCCAGAGTTAAGGGGAAACCAAGCCCCGGTTCCATGGGATGCCCACAGATCCTGGGGAGAGGAATGTTGCTCTCAGTGGTGCAATGCTTTATCATCCTGAGGGAGTGCAGCACGTGAGAGCTCATCCCTGAGGAGCTGCATTGTGCCTTCCAGCCCAGCAAACTCTCCTCTGGGTGTTCATGCTCTCCTGATTTGACAGGTGGCTGTACAGGTGTACATGGGTTGATCCATATGGAGTTCACCAGGAGAACAAGCAAAAACTATGGAATGGTTTGGGCTGGAAAGGACCTTAAAGACCATCACCTTCCCCTAGAACAGGTTTCTCCAAGCCCTGTCCAACCTGGCCCTCAACACTTCCAGGGAGGGGGCACTCAACAGATAGATGTCACTGGATTCCACAAATCCACAGATGGATTCCACAGAACTGTTTGAGGATCAGAATATTCCATTCAAAAAAAAAAAAAAAAAAAACAAAAAAAACCACCAAACCCAAAAACAGGAAAGAAAGTGCACCCAAACAAACCTTGTGGATTTTTTTTCCCTAAAAGCATTTGATCTCTGCCTGGTCTCTTTGTGACGCTGGTGCCATGTGCTGACAAAGCCAAATGTTCTGCTGGACCACAAATCAGGACAAACTCATGGGATCACTGTGGGAACCTTAATTTTTGTATTTTTTCCCTAAATTTTGAACACACAGTCAGTGAACTCTTGCACTGAGCTGCTGCAAAGGGTTGGCAGGAGGGAGCAAGATTTCCCACAAAGGTTTCTTTGTGCTCCTGACTCAACCCCTTACCACGGAGGAATAAGTCATGGATGTTCACCTAGGAGATTCTCTGGGAAGGAGTGGTGGCCACTAGAGGGTGGCCATGCCATGGACAGCACTGCCCTTGGGGACAGTGACTTCCTGGGGCAACTCCATGCACTGGGAACCCCATCAGGGTGAGCTGGCTTCTGGCTTTGGGTGTGGACCTGCCCAGGTACCACATTTCTGACCTGAGAGGGGCTTTGGTACACCCTGATGGCTGATGGACAGGCAAGTGCTTTTCTTATCATGTGCCAGAGGAGGTGAAGAGGTGTGTGGATATCTGGGAAGGAAGAAGAAAGGTGTCAGAGTTAGATGGTTGTCTAGGCAGGACCATGAGTCTCCTGAACTTCTCAAGTCAGGGGCACAGTGGTGACATTTCCACCAGCTTGGAGCTGAAATGCCATTTTTCTAAGCTCCAGTTTTCATCTGCTTGCATCACAACCTGACTCCACACCCAGGCCAATGCAAACTCTGCCTTCTGGGTTATTGCTTGAAAGCCACGATGCTGTCAGGGAATGGAAGGAGCTCCACCCCTCAGTTATTGCAGGTCTAGGTGGGACTTGTACTGCTGCCTGTGAACACATTGCATAACCTGAAGGACATTGTCCCGTGGCTGGAGGTGGCCATAGACTAAGGCCATTGCTAAAAAGGGGCAAAATAACTTCTGTCCTCAGTGCCTGGCTCTCTGCAGGTCCTCCAGGCCATCCCACCAGCCCTGGCCACTTTCCAGCCTCCACTTCCCCTCCTCTGCTCTGCTGCTGTGGGATATCTCGTGATGGAGCTGATTTCCTTGCTCATCCTCCCCCCGTTTTGGCTCTCAACAGGAGCTCTCTGTTCCAAGGAGACTTTGGCAAACGAGCACATTTCTTCCTTTCCTGCCTCAGAACTGTCCCCACCATCCTCCTCACTCTGTCACCCGATGCTCCCTCTTGCTTTGGCTCTCTTTTTGCTTACCCTTCCACTGGCTTCTGGTTCTGCTCCTCACAGCCCAAACACATTTTAATCTTTCCCATCTGAAACAACTCTCCCTCGGCTCTGATTTCCTCCCTGGTTGCCACTTCTGTGCACACACCATGCCAAGACCAAGCTCATGTCTTCACTAAAGCCTTGGCCCGTGTCTGACAAGACCTCACGGATTTTGGGTCGTGCCCAGCATAGTTAATTTGTTCCTCCTGTGCTTTCCTGAAGCCTGAGGACACCACTGGGGCTGCTGACACAGTGAATTTGTCCCCTCCTGCTTACACAGGTCTCATCCCAGCCCCTGAAATCCTGCTGTGTCCAAACCCTGATGGTTTTGCTGTGCTGTGTCCATCCCACCCCTCTGCACACCCACAGCCCTGGGCATCTGGAACCTTCCTCACTACATGGATTCTCTGTGGCTGGCCACTGCCTTTCCCAATGGAATGGCTGATCCCAATCTCTATTCAGCCCATGCTGTCTGCAGCCTTCTTGCAGCTCAGGTGGGGAGAATTTATTTTAACCATCCTTATTCTTCTTAAGTATCTTCTAAAAACACTACAACACTGGGAGTTGGCAACAAAATGGAAGGTTTGGGAAGACCCAGCATTGTCTTTTTTACTTAGTTATAATTTGTTTTATTCATATTGGTGTCTGCTGATGGTCTCTGACCATATGTAGTTGACTTGTGGACTTGTGGGTTTTTGAACGAACAGGAATTTGATCGAGCCTGGAATGACAAAGTGAATTTAATCCAGGCATCTCTTTCAGTGGAGCTGTGATATCAGCAGCAATAAGTTTTGTTTTCCCCAGGCAGACAAATCATAGAATAGAGAATCACAGAATATTCCATGTTGGAAAGGGACACACAAGGATCAACAAAGTCCAGCTGCTGACAGGCAAAGGTGTGGGATGCTGCCCAAAAGGACACGAAGGTGCTGGAGACAGGAGGATGTGTGCATGGCAGGCAGGCTGTTATTGCCAGCCAGCACCAGCTGGTCCCACACAGGATCTGCTGCTGATTTTGTAGCTCAGTTTCAGCTTCTTTAAAGCTTTTCTGCATTCATGGAAAGGGGCTGGTTGTGTTAGTGCACCCCTGAACACCCTGCAGTGCCAAAACACTCTCTAGATACTCTGATTTTAACAGAGAAGCAGGGAGAGGGCTGAAATGATCTCACAGCAGCTCTGGAAGTTTGTGATTTCTGTGATTGGGGCAGAAGATACTCAACAAGCTCTCTTACACTTCCCACCTTCCCAGGCTATGGATTGAGATCAAGGTGCCTCCTGCCTTGGCTGTTAGAGGTTCCTGGTGTGTCCTTGTTTGTAAAACCTATCTGTCCCTCTAGAGCTGGTGCCTGTCCCTCTAGAGCTGGTTCCTGCCCCTCCAGGGCTGGTTCCTGCCCCTCCAGGACTGGTTCCTGTCCCTGCTGGCTTTGCAAACATCAGGCAGACACGAGAACATCTGCCTGATGTTCCCAGTGAAACGTGTGGGATCTGCCCTGTCCTGCTCTGTGCCACGGAGATGTTGCATCCTCAGCAGAGTGAGGGCTGGAGAGGCTTTGGAAAATGCAGATTTCCAAGCCCATTTGCTAATGCTGTGTGCTGACTCCAAAGTGCTGAGGGGAGCAGGAAGAAATGTGTCACCAGAGCTGGGAGAGCTGCTTTGGCCTGATGGGCTTCCATGTTCCAGGCTGGGAGAGCTGGGGTTGTTCAGCCTGGAGAAGAGAAAGCTCCAGGGAGACCTTCCAGCACCTTCCAGTGCCTAAAGGCTGATTATATAAAGGAGAGAGATGAACTTTAATACAGTAGATCCTGATAGGAAAGGGGGAGAGGTTTTAAATTGATTTAGATCAGATATTAGGAAAAAAAATTGTTCCCTATTTGGGTGGTGAGACCCTGCACAGGCTGCCCAGAGAAGCTGTGGCTGGCCCATCCCTGGAAGTGTCCAAGGGCTTGGAGCAACCTGGGACAGTGGAAGGTGTCCCTGTTCATTTCAGGGGGTGGAACTGGATGTTTTTTAAGGTGCCTCCCAACACAAACCATTCCATGATTCTATAATTCCACGCTCCCACGTTGGGCAACCCCTTTGTTTTGAGCCTGCATAGGATAGGCAGACCCTCATGGAAAGAGACTTCAAGTTCTCATGTTCCCTTTGAGGGAGCATCTGAAAGATGATTCCCAGGCCTCAAAAGGCAGGAAAACACAAAGGGAGCCTGGAAAAGACCCAGGACACCAAGATGCTCAAAGCTCATCAGGCTGGGAGGAAGATGGATCAGAAGGGTTGTGACAGAGGACTACAAATCACTGGGTGGTGTGGGAAGGGTGGACAGGAAGAATATGTTCCCTGTCTCTATCTCTGCGAGAATTACAGGGCATCAGATGAAACCAGAAATTGTAAATCCAAAACAAACAAGAGGAGGTGGCTCTTCCCCCAGTGTGTAATTAAGCTGTGGAACTCCTTGCAACAGGATGTTGTGGATGTTGAAAATCGATGGGGGTTCATAAAGCAACGAGATAAATTGATGGAAGGAAAAAAAAATTGTTGTGGGTAATTAAATATGAAATTGATCTCTATGGCACAGGAACCTACCAATTAGAAGCTGACTGGATATTTTGGGGAGTTATCTCAAATTATTTGCTGTACTGTGACACTCCTCTCTAGATATACATTTCTGGCCATGGCCAAAGAGAAGTCACTGGGGTGAATGGAACTTGATGGCTGTTCTGCAGGTCCCACATTTTTGTGCCTACCTGGTGGTAGATTAGGGTCCCCCCATTTATTTTTTAGGTCCCAGGACTTGTGAGGATGCTGCAGGAATTTTGGTGGCTTGCTGTGGGAGTTTCTCCTGTTTTCTCATGGATATAATGCTAATATAAATTACAATTAAAGTTTTTCACAGGAAGGGGCTTCAGTCACATCCACAGGGACCATAAAATGGCTTGGAAACTGTTTGTGTCCTTAACATTCCATGCTCCCCAAACATCCTGACACCAAGTCATGGTTCTTGTTTAAGCTGCATCTGCAGATCAGCTGTGGATCCTTTGCAGTGGGACCCTGGCTTTAATGGGATCCATCCCAGTGTAACTGCACCTCTACTGGAGTTTGGTCACCTGCAACAAGGGTGGCTTTGAGGAACATTTCATCATTTTCCTGATCCTAATTCATAGGAGTAATCTCAAGTAATCTCTCTAAGGAGGCTTAGACTAAACTTTGCTAATTCTACATATTTCTCCATTTGTTGTTTTGAGCAAACTTTTTTTTTTCTAGCCAAGGCACATCAGGGAAGCTTTTGCTGCCTTTTCCCTGGCCTTGTGTGGACCAGCAGCATTGATCAGATCATGCAGCACCTTTGGGACCTGAAGGCACTTCCTTACCCTTGTGTCTGCTTAGCCTGAGTGCCTCATGCCTTGGTTCCAGCTGGGATAGAGTTAATTTCCTCCTTAATAACTGGTGCAGTGCTGTGTTTTGGGTTTGAGTAACATTCCTCAGTACTATTAAAACACAAATATGCTCCCCTTCCCGGCGCCCATCCCCATTTTTATCCCTGCCATCTCCTCTCTGTTTATTGACCACGCAGAGATGCAATTATGGGAGTCGATCCACCCAAAAAATGTCTAAACATCAACACCATCCACGTGGTGATTTTATGGGTGGGGAAAGAGGAAGCAGCAACACTTTTGGCAGTTTTTTCTGCAAAGACTCCATGCTGGGAAGCCTCAGATTCCAGGCATGTTGGTGTTTGCACAATGCCATCATCAGCGGTGCTGGTTTTGTGACCTCTGGCTCCACGTGCCTTGAAACAGGACCTGTGCATTGGTCAAGATGAACAGGGGCTCGATGCAGGTTTTAATTTTCTTGTAAAACTGGCCTCTCAGGGTGAATACAGAGGGATCAGCAGGGATGGAAATCATCAATCCCAATTCCAGGAGGTGACCAAAGCACGCTGGGCCCTGCCCTGTGCTGGGTGCTGTCTGTGGTCCTTGCTAGCGCAGCTCGACTCGGTGACATTTAGAGACACAGCACGTTCCCAGGGCGTGACCTTTTGAGCAAAGAAAGAGGGTCCTGTGCCTGGGAAGCTCCAGGCTGCTGAGTTTCCCCACGTAGAGCCTGGTGCTCCCATTTCCCACGGATCACAAGGCAAGGGGGAAGTCACGATGCCAGCGCTCGCTTTTTTGACAGCTCCAATTCTCAGCCTTGCTGCAGCTGCAAATTCACATCAGCTTCTCCATCTGGCTTCCCTCCACAGGGCCAAGGAGGACACTTCCAGCAGGCCTGGAACAAGCCAAAATGTGCATCTTGCTGACAACTCCCTGCCCTGTTCAGAGCCAAATGTGAGAGGTGACTTTGTCCCCAAGTTGGAACGCAGATTTAGTTATCCCGTGACAGCCTTGCAGATTTGCAGCTGGAGGGGCCGAAGGCTGGAGGTGAAGGCACAAAATACAGGCTGAAATTTGGAGGGCAGGAAGAGTTTTTTACAGTACTTGGTGTCCAACATTGCATTGGGAGCCTGAATCTCTCTGATGCCTCTGGGCATCATCAGTGAAGCCACAACTGTGCAGAGGTGAAGGTGGCATTTCTTACATCCCAGCTACTCCACTGGGACACCCCAGCTTCAGGTCCTTCTGTCCCTTAGGATGACAAAAAATCATTTTAATTCAGCAGTCTCCTTCATGTTTACCTTCCCAAGAGGTAAAAGGAAGCATTTCTGCCCAAAACTCTCTGTGCTGCTCAGATCAGAAATGCCTGCAAGTTCCCAACCCATGAAGCTTTGTGGCAGGGCTGGTGTGGGAGCTGCAAATCCAGCAATCAGCCTGTTCAGACCTTATTGGGATTCAGAGGTGTGAGGTTCATAGGCCATTTTCATAACAGATGGGAATTTTAAGTAGCTGCACACTGCAGCAAATTATCTATTTCCTTACAATCTATTATTGCATGTAATTTTTAAAGTTGAGATATCAGAAGCCTTTGTAGAAGGAGAGGTGACCCAATGTGCAAGGCTGTGAGTTTCTGTGTGTTCCAGACCCATTTCACCTGGAAGCATAAAACACTCTGGAGGTTTTTCTGCTTTATCAGGATGTGGACACCATGAACTGAGGGCTCAGGAGTCCAGGATTCTGCACTCTGATCAGAGCTTGACTTCTCTTCAATTTGTACAACATGTTCTGCCAAGTCAGGAAGCACCTGAGATTGGTTTAATGAATTTTCTTATAGCAAGTTAAACCATGCCTTGAGTCCACCCCAGTTTAGGTGTGCTGCTCAGTCCATGCCCAGGCAGGACATTTTAGGCTGAATGCTTGAAAAAAATCCTCTTCCTCTCTGAGGCCACATTTTAGTTTTGGGTCAAACCAAGTCACCAGATTGACAAGAAAGGTTTGTGCAGGGCAGGGGGAACTCTGAGTTGCTCTGAAATTGTGTCCAAAGGCTGTCATGGTTTGTAATTCTGACCTTTGCTACACACTGTGCTCAAAATCTGCTCTGCTGTGGTGCCTAAGCAAGACCCAGACCCTTTGGACGATGCAGATGTCAGTGTGTGTGCACAGGGTTGTGAAAATGTTGATTTTTCACAAATTTGGCTGAAGTGAGGTGGAGCTGAAGGATGGTCATTCCCCTCAAGATGGTGATTTCCTCTTGTTTTCTTTCAAAAGCCCAGAGGAGGATTTGTTTTCACACCTTAGCCAGAAGCCAGACTGCAGCACCCCGAGTCCTGCCAGCCCCTGCCAAGGCAGATGGTGCTATTTGACCTGCTGCAGTCACTTCCATTTTCATCACCAGCTTTGTAAATGGTTCTGGGCAAAGGGACATAATCTTCTTCTATGATACCTGCCAGGAAAATCCTCCTGGAGGCAGCCCCACATGATGTGCCTGCTCCCTGGTCTGTGCTAGGCTCTGCCTTAGGAAAGGGATGAGTCTGTCAGGTTGTGCATCCTGGTTCTTCCTGGGGAGCATTCAGACTCCTCAGCTACTGATTTAACCAGACAAAGTCACTCCAAACATGGGGCTCCCGACCTCCCCAGCCTTTTCCTTTGTGCTTATCCTACTGTGATGTAAACTGAGTAACTCCTGCTTTGTAAAGCAGCAGAAAACCTTCAGCTTCAGATGAATATACATTAAAGCTTGAGTAAAAAAAGGTACTTCGTGGTAAGTACTATTTAATATTTACATGCAAAGACTTTCCATCAGGATTAATTTCCATTACTTTGATCCTGAAATAGTTTGGGTTGGAAGGACCTTAAAGACAATCCAGTTTCACCCATTGCCATGGGCAGGGATACCTTCTGCTAGTCCAAGTTGCTCCAAGTCTCATCCAACCTGGCTTTGAACACTTCCAGGGATACTTCTGGCCATATGAAAGTCAGGAATGGAATCTAAACATTGCCCAGGCTCAGAGGATGGGCTGAGATTTACTCCTGTGCTCGAGATGCTGATGAATCAGTTCCCTGCTCCAGCTGTGGTCTGTGTTGGGAAGGTCTCAGCAGTGTCCCAGGTGGGTGTCCCACCTCTGGCTGGCTGCTTTTGCTTTGGTCTGTTTGTCCCCCAGGAGATGGAGGGGGAGGAAGAGGACTTTTCTCTTTCAACCCACTCACCCCTGGGACTGCTGCCTGTGCTGCTGAACCCAAACAGCAGCCAGAGGTCACAGCCTCAGTCCTCAAATGTCCCAGAAGAGGAAGTGCTGTACATGCTGAAACTGTCTCCTCAACAAAACAGCAAGACCAAAGCTGCAGCTGGGGTTTAAACAGCCTGACCTTGAGTAACACAGGCTTGCCAGCTTGAAGAGAAGGTAAATGTGTGATTTGGGGTGGGAAGGCAATGGTGGGAGGGAAAGATTTGGCTTCCAGAAGGGTAAATCTCTCTGGATCCTGGTGAAAATATCTTCACTGTAAGAGTGGTCAGTCATTGAAACAGGCTTCCCAGGAAAGTGGAGGAGTTCCTGGGACTGTTCAAAAACATGTAGGTGAGGCCCTGGGACATGGGTTAGTGCTGGCCCTGGCAGTGCTGGGTTAAGGGTTTAACCCGATCTTAAAGGGTTTTTCCAACCTAAATTGTCCTGTAACTGTGTGGTGATGCTCCACACGGTGACAGCACAAGGAAAGGTGTGTAGGTGCCCTGCAGAACACACCTGTGCCTCACATGGGCATTGCCAGGACCTCTGGGACAGCCAGGCTGGGTGGGGGCTGAGCCCCCAGCAGTGGATGTAGCTACTGGACCTGTCCTGGGGCAGGGAACCAATGCCTGGATTGAGACCAGCAACCCACTGAGCGTGGTGACAGCTGTGAGCTGCAGCTTGTAATGGGCACTGACACAATCCCTGACCATGGGGACGTGTCCTGGCACATGTTTGTCAGCTCTAGGCTCATGCTGGGGCTGAGGAACCTGTGCCTGGGGGCTGCACACAGCCTGTGGCTTCATTCCCCTCCTTCCTCCTTTGGGCATCTTGGCTTAAAACATTCGAGTTGAAGCCTGGCTCTTGCCAGGGCTCTCCAGCACCACTCCAGCATTCCTGCACCATCTGCCATGCCCATATGCCCAAGGTTTTGTCCAAGGGCACTCTGCACATACCCTGGTCACCACTCTGGGGGGTTGAGGACAGCCCTCACAAGGTCTTTGAGCTGAAGGAATAACAATAATTTCATTTTGTACCCAAAAAGAGCAGGTGAACCAGAAAAGACGTGCAGCAATTCCAGTTCAGAGTGAACATGGTTAATCTATTCCAGGCAAGAACAGACAAGAGCCCACAGCATTTAACCAGGAACTGCTTCCTGGGGACAATGACTGGCAATGTGACCATAGTCCTGCTTAATGAAATCATTTGTAGCTGGTTCAAAAGGTATGAAGGACCTGCTTGACCTTTTGTAGTGGAAAAAGTCCATGGCCTTGTTTTACACAGTGAAATGGGAAGGTCTAAGCCCTGGAGAAAGTAGCTCCAGGCAGGAAATGTGACTGGACATATGGACAGGTGGCTCTAAGGACCTTGTTTGCAAAGAGAGGCTGGAGCAGGGTAATGGACTGGCCTGGCCTCATTGGTTTGGGGGTTTCTGTGTGCTGTCTTGTCATGGGAGCAGTGGGAATAGGGGCAGGGCAGGGATTTTTAAAGGTAAAAGAATGAGCAATGACTTCAACCAATGCAAATGGATTTAGGTCTGCTTTGGTCATTGGGTTACCTGACTGATGGGGCAGTGAAGCTCCCTGCAGCCCAACAGCTTAGGGATAATGTGAGTTGGGATGAATTTGTAGGTGCTCTAGGGCCATGAACTGCCAAGATGATCCCATTATTTGACCAGGAGCTGCAGGAGAGACTTTTGGAGAAGTCTTGAGCTCCTCAAGTCATCAGTCTGGGATCCTGACTGCAAATCAACAAGCCTGGCTCCCTGGAAGGATGGAGGAATTGTTTGTGAGGAGCTCCTCACACCATCCCATGAACTGGCAGTCCTGATGGAAGTTTGTCCTGTCCAGTGGTAACATGTGCTGTATCAGAAGTTCAACAAACGCAATGTGTTTTCTGTGAAATGTCCAGCATTCCACAAATCTGACATTCTGATGGGAAAAAGAAAAAAAAAAAAACAAAAAAACATGTTGGCCTGGAAAATTCCCAAGCATCCTGACTGGCTCTGTGTGGTGTTAGGAAACGTGACAGCATTATGCTGTCCATCCCATCCCTTGGGTGTAACCTCATCCCAGACCTGAATAACCTGTCACTCTTGGATAAAGGCTCTGGCTCTCTGCCCTGGCTCCCCTGTCCCCACTGAGCTTGTTTCCATGGATTTCTGCCATGAACATGGCTTTATCTTGGTCTCCTAAGGAAACATTTGTGAGCACACTCTGCACAAATATGGAGGAGGCCTGGCTTCATCTGTGACCTTTGCTCTTTACCTTCCTTGAAGAATTTGACCAACTTCCACCAGATTTCATGGCAAGAGCCACAAATATAAGCTGGTGGTTGACTTGCACCATAGGGGGATCACAAGGCACAAATCCACATGGCATCATTAGGCATTGTCAGCTTTGTTGCATGTTGAACTATTGTTCATGTTGAACTGTTGTTCTCTCTCCACTCCTCTTTTTGCCCCTACAGGGTGAGATTGAAGGGGCCAAGGAAGGTGCACATGCCTGGATAAAGGAATTTGCAGGCTTATCTCCCTTTTGCTTTCTGTATGGGGTTTGTAGTAGCTCTCCCCAGCCCAAAGTCAGGCTGGGTCCCTTTGCTTTCCCCTCTGGATGTTGCTCTGCAGAGCAGAGCCCATGAAGTCACTCTCCAGATCCTTCATTAGCCTCTAAAAGCCTCTGAGATTCAGCTGCTTTATAAAAGAAGAAGTTAATTTTTCATGTTAATGTAGCACTTTTGACTTGGCTGTCCAGAAGCCTACAATGTGCAAACAACAAAACATTCCTGCTGTAAAATTCATGTGCTCCTCAAGGGATTGCAGGGAGGCTCCAGGAGTTTGGAAGTCATAATTTAGGCCTTCAGCTGAAGGCTGGAAAATTCAATGGATTTTGGTGTGTATGTGACTTGATAAAATCTGGGTTTCTCCACTTATTGAGCAACTGCAAGGGTGGGGCTTAGGAAGGGTGATGAGGATTTGGACACTCCTGATGACAAGGTGTGAGCTGGCGACGTCCCTTGTCCTAGAAACACCTCAGGTGGACAAAATGCATCAACACAGAAATGAGATGTTTTCTGGCATCTGATAAAACCAGTGAGCTCTGGCATGCAGACCCTGCCCTGACTGTAAAATGGCCACAGCCACCACCAAAAGCAAGAGTCATGCGTTGTCCACACCTACACAGGATGCCTGGAGTAACCTCCAGGAATCACGTCCTACAGGGATGTCATTTGAGGATGGAGTCCACTCTGCTGGGAGTGTTTGGGCTGAACAACACCTCTTGTCCCACCTGCATCCTGCAGGAATGAGGGACTTTGTAAAGAAGCAGCAAGCTCCATGCTGCCAGCCAGGGGGATCCTTGGACAAATCCAGGTGCTGCCAAGCCACCCCTTTGACCCTGCTCTTCTGGAGACACAACATCTCCTTGCACTCCTGGTTTGGAACATGAGTCTCCTCCCCAGCCACCCAAATAAGCAGTTGTGGTGACAAAGAGGCTTTCACAACCTCCTGTGTGACAGTGGAAGACGTGGGGAAGGTGATGATGTCAAGGGTGGTTCCTGCAGCCACCCAGCATCAGGGTGTGTGCACCCTTTCCAAGAATGTGGCTGCGGGGTGTGGGGTCACAGCTGAAGCCCTCGGATGGGGTGGATGGAACACGGGGATCAAATCAATATTGAACCAGAAAAAGCAGGGGGAGGAGAAGTGTAGGAAAGAGCCACAAAAGGAATTTGAGGGGGGCAATGGGAGTCCATGGAGAACAGTATGATTAAAGGCCGGATCCTGCTGCTATGTGCCACCTCTGGCAGTGGCCACCTGCTGACCTTGGTGTCAGTGGCACTGAGCACCAAACTCTCAGTTTCTTGCTTGGTTTGACCAAGCAGGGAGATCCCAACAATGGAAGGAAGGTCACGGGCTGCTCTTGCACCCCTGACCTATGTCAAAAGTAGAATAGAGACCTCTATGTCATTAGAAGAGCTTTAATTTAAAAATATCCAGGTGAGGGACCCTGGTCTCTGTCTGGGGGCTCATGGAGAGGATCCCACTGGAAGGCAGAGAAAGACCATGGAGCAGCAGAGACTGGTGCTCTCTTCTCCTGGCAGGTTTGAATTTCCAAGTGCGGAGTGTGGTGGGCACAGGACGAGTCAGCACATGGTGATGGATAGCATGATTATGGATAGATGGCATTATTATGGATTATTGTGTCTGCCCCATTCCTGGAAGTGTCCAAAACCAGGCTGGACAGAGCTTTGAGCCACCTGGGATAGTGGAAGGTGTCCCTGCCCATAGCAGGGGGTTGGAACTAGGTGGCCTTTCAGGTTCCTTCCAACTTAAACCATTCTGTGATTCTAAGAATATATGATTCTGTGATCTGCTCGATGGGTTTACCTCAGTGACAGGTCAGCAGAAAGGTCTGGGGATCCTAAGGGATGAGTCTTTATGCTTCAGGACCCCACTACACCCCCCTTTCCTGTGGGAAAAGCACCCTGGCTGCCCTTAATGTGGAAAAATGTCAAAATTCTCTTTTGCACCTGAGGAAGAGCCAGGCACAGCCCTTACAAAGCAGCATAATTCAGGAAGATCTCCAGGTTCTCCCCTGGACTGCAGCCTGGAGGTGCTTTGTCTGAATGTAGCAATGCTCTCTGATGTGTGGGATTTAATAGAAAATAAGGGCATTTATCAAATTCCCTGAGTGCAGCAAGGAGAGGGGTCAGCACGTTCCTGCTTCCCAGCCTCACAGCTCAGTTCTGTGGAACAAGGATGTGTGTTGGAATGAGAGAGGTGGGCCAAAGGCCACCAGGCTCACCCTGATTTCAAATCCCTCCGTTCCCTTACAAGCCCAGGGAATCTCCAGAGGAATTCTCTGCCTTCCAAACACACAAGAGCTACAAACAGAAAAGCCTCTCTCCTGACTGAAAAATATTAGCCAGATAAGCTGAATATTCTTCTTTTAATTTAATTTTAATAGCCAAAACATACTATGCAGGCAACAGATCCGATGTTTCTTGGCTAGCAGGGATGATTAGATCTCTATAACTATATGCTATGAAGTGTTCTTGCTACAATAAATAAAGGTCAAAGGCAAGACACTTCCTGCTACTTTTGCTGACACGTGGCTGCCATTTAGTGATTCATAATCTCTACACACGGCTTGGCACACGCAAGGGATTTTTTTTTTTTTTTTTATAGGAGCTGTTTTCCACTTGTGCAAACACAACAAAGGATTTAAAGGGACCTGCTTTGAGCCACCTCCAGCACCAGCAAGATTCAGCAAAAGGTAACAAAGATGAGCAGGACCATGGGTTGTGTGTTGAGCTATGCACAAGTGGGAGCTGATGCTCTGCTGGCTTTTAGGGGTCTTTGAGCTGAAAAAAGTTTAAAGATATGCCTGTTTTTGATTTTTTTAATAGTTTTTTTTTTCTTCTGTATATCCCAGTGCCTCGTGGAACTGCATAAGCACTGATGTGTCTGAGTGGCAGATAACAAATGCTGGGAGATAAAAAAAACTGATGGTGTTTGGGTAGGATTGTGGTGGGCTCTGGTCTTCTGGTCCCCAGGCTGGGATTTAGTTGTGACATGGACTCTGATGAGATAAATTTTATTATCTGGACAGGAAAAGGAAAAAAATAGTACAGGAATTAAGTGTTTTGCCATGTTGGGTCTGCTCTGTGGTTTGTACAATTTGTTGGTAGCAGGTGTACAGGGGCAATTGCAAAAATATGTGAAATGCCCTTCATATTTAGGAAGAAAATTGGGCATAAGCTGCTTGCTTCATCCATCAGGCATTCTTAGTTCTGAAGAGTTAAGTTGTGTAAGGCTGTGGTTATTGTATTCGAGACAACTTTTTTTTCTGTTTCTGTGGAAAATATCTGCAAGACTCAGACAAACCTGAAACATCGGGATGTGGAGAGCTGCTGGGTGTTTGGGTGTTTGTCCTGAATGCAGTGAAAAGGAATGACTTTTTAATGCACTCTCACGATTTCTCAGAGAAAATCAGACTTTTCTGCACTAAAAGTCTGCCTCGTCTCCCATTTTGTTTTGTTTCAATGACCTCACAAAATGTTTCCAGTTGGAAGTGGACTGGGAGATGTGCACCTGTGAGCAGGTAATTCCATAAAGTTACCTTTGGTGGTCGGTCCACTTCATTTCCTTTTGGTAACTTTATTTTTCTACTGTGCATTCATGAAAAGTTCAGGGAAATGGTTTGAATTGTGTTGTTTGAGTGAATTCCCCATGCAGTCATGGAATTGTAGACTCACGGAATGGTTTGGGTTGGAAAGGACCTTGAAGATCATCTTGTTCCAATCTCCTGCCATGGGCAGGGACACCTTCCATGATCCCAGGTTGCTCCAAGCCCTGTCCAACCTGGCCTTGGACACTTCCAGGGATGGAGCAGCCACAGCTTCTCTGGGCAACATGTGCCAGGTTCTCACCACCCTCACAGGGAAAAAATCCTTCCCAATATCCCATCTAAATCTTCCTTCTTTCAGTCACTTTGGGGTTTGTATAACAGCCCAGCTCAGAGACTGCTCTTAATTGTGCAGCAGGAGCCAGTCCTTGCATGGGAGCCAACAGCCGAGGGGCACAGGAGAGAAAAAGCTGGCTGGGGAAGGGGAATCTGAGTGGGAGCCTTGCAATCCATGGTCCTACTGACTGAATCACGCTGCTGATGTCATTTATTAGGGTTGTTTCCTGCTGAGGAACAGACCCAGCAGCACACAGGTCTCCAGCCACTGCTGGCACGCTCCGGCGCGGTGAATCACCCGTGCTGTTTGCTGAGCTGAGTCACTGGCGAGGACAGAGACCTCACAGAAAATATTCCTTGGTGAACAAACTACTCCAGGATCTCAGTAAAAAAAAAAAAAAAATTAAAAAAAAAAATCCAGGTTCCTTTCTGGCGTTCTTTGCCCGATGAAAGGAGAGTTTTTCTCAGTGGAATTTCTCTGCTCCGAGGTGGTGTCTGGGTGCAGAGTGACCTGTGTTTCCAGCTGGCAGAACAAAGGCAGGGATCGTGTTTGAAGGCTGTTTGTTCAGCATCCCAGTAGTAAGACTTTGGGCACCTGGAAACTTTGGCAAGCAAAACCTGTATTTCATGACATTTTTTAATTTTTTTTTTTTATTTTTTCCTTCTGAAATCTAAGGAAACAGAGAAAAAAAAAAGTTTAGGTTTTTTTCTTTTCAACCAAAAAGGAAATTGTGCAAGGAGGGGGAAAAAGGAAAGTTGTTCCAAGTTGTTCCAAGGCCAAATTATCACCTGCTCACTTTTAATATTGGCTCAGGTAAGTAAAAAGAGAACTGAAGAGCACACAAAGTAGGTCTGGAAAAATCCTGTGTTTGAGAGACAGGGTAGTGAGGGAACAGCCAGCCAGTGTCTTGGCTATACAGGAACTAGTGGCCAGAAAATGAAATTGGTGGGATACCTCCATGAAGGTGGTTCCTCATGCAATGGGTAGCTGAGCTGGAAATGTCTTTCTGAAGGATATTGTGGATATGAAAACGTTCAGGAGGTAAATGGGCTACTGAGAGATGATGGAATTTATGGAGAGATATCTTCTGGGATTTACTAAGCAGATAAATCCCATCAGGCTCAGGACATCCCTTGAGGTGAATATAAAGAAGGCAAGGAGAGCTTTGGGGAGATGTGTTTTGTGTGTTTGACCCTGTGATAGTTTACTTGTGGGGAACAAAGTTCTGGGAGTTCCTTGCACTTCAAATTCCAACAGACCCAACCTTGAGCAGCTCCTCGTGGTCACTGATTTTATTTATTTTCCCATCACTTTAACCTGGAGCAGCAGGAAGGAAAATAAGCTTGGCCACTGAAGCCATGGTACTTTGCACCATGTGAGCAGAGTTGGGAACAGCATTCCTGGGCACCAGGGGCAGGAAAGTGTCTTTTAAAAGTCTGAGGTGCCCCAAATGATACCAGAGAGCTTATGAGGATGTTCAGCTTTCTCTTACATTTTCTTTTCCAAGTCCCTTCCTACCTTCATCTGCACCAGCCAGAGCAGCTTCCAAGCTGGAAGGAGCCTGAGCACTGTGGCTCTTTTTATTCCCTAATGTGTCCTGGCAACACTGGGCAGCCAGCCTGGCATTTTGACTGAGATTTTAAAGGCTTGCTATTACTGATTTCTCTTTTTCCATTTCTCTCCCAGCAACACTGGGTTATTTTACCTTTTTTTTAAATTATTTTTTTAACTCTTGCTTTGCCCTTCCTTTGGGGACTGGGACAAGGGACATAGCTCCTCAAAAAATATTTGGATGCCAGATCCCTGCTAGCACCTATCACCAACTGTACTGTGCTGCTACCTCTCTTCTTCCCCACCTCAGAGCCAGGCAAACACATTCTGTTCTTTTGAGATTATATCCTGGAGATCTGAATGTCACAGCAGGCTGTGCAGTTTAACACAGGAAACATTTGTGCCTGCTATTTAAGAGAAATAAGTTGCTCATGTTTCCCTGGGAACCAGCCCGTCAATCGAGCTCACTTGACTCCCCTGTTATTAAAATAAAATGTGAAAGAGTCAATGGATATATTGCAAGTCGTGGAAGGGCAAAAATGCTATCTGGGTGTATTTTGTATCCAAAATACTCATCCCTGTGTAAAGAAGAAGTGTTTTTTCAGCTTTTTCAGATGGATTGCTGTTCTTTTGGATTACTTTTGCTGGCAGTGTTGTGTCTTCACACACAGAACTTGGAGCTGACTGTAAAAGAGCCCCCTGCAGCTCAGCAGTTGTTGCATTACGTCTGTGTGCAGGTTATACACAACACTTGCTCCCCAGGCGCCCTGGCACTGCTTTTGTGGCTGTGTTCTTTATTACCCCTCTTAGACCGCTCCTTCAGTGCTTTCCTCTCCACCCCAGGAGTGTTCCTCACCTCATTTTTTTGCGGGTTTATAGGAGGGTTTATCTTTAAGACCTGCCACTGGGAGAGGCAGCAGGTTATCCGTGGGGCAAGGCTATTTTTAGGGAGCGCAGTGCCAGGATGGCTCACAGCTCTTGGCAGCGAACACGTGCGGAGCACAAAGGCAGCCTCTGTGCTCAGGGCTGCAGAACTGGGCACCCTCAGGAGCTGGGAGCCAGGCACGGGCAGGGAACAGGGCACAGCAGGAAAAAGGAGCTGCTCTGGGCAGGGAGAAGGGCTGTGGGCACTGCCAAGGCACAGGAGGGGAGGCAGGGGCTGCCCAGGCTGGGATGGAAACAGGGGAGGTTCTCAGGATCGTTCTCTGGCTTTTGCAGGTATCAGCCCTTGGCTTTTGAAGGGAAATAGCCAAACCAGTAACATAATGCCTGGAAGAGAGATATATTACTCTCTTTGATTATTGAAACACCTGGCCAGTGCTGGAGATCAAAAATGGGAGTAATTTGCATTTTCCCACCGTGCTTTCCTCTACCTGCTGTGAGATAAAGGCAGGAGCTGTGCTGCCGTCAGCAGCAAAGCCTCCTCCCAGATTTCCACATCCAACCCTGTTCCTTTGCACCTGCCAAATATTCATTTCCTGGATTCTTTTTGTGTTCAGAATAGTTTAAGTGATTGCGGTTTCACGCAAACTGTGCTGAACTGGCGACAAAGGGCTCTAAGTGTTCATAGCTGCTTTCACAAGAAGGCACGTTGGGTGAGACAGGACTGGATCTCCTGGGGATAACTTGTGAGGAATAGAGGCTAGAGGTGCACAGAATAGTGATAAATTGCTGAGAATCCAGCTGTTGACTGTGTCACACAATATAAGGACATGAGAGCATTGAGGGCTGGAGCACCTCTCCAAAGAGGAAAGGCTGAGAGAGCTGGGGGTGTTCAGCTTGGAGAAGTCTCCAGTGAGAGCTCAGAGCCCCTTCCAGTGCCCGAGGGGCTCCAGGAGAGCTGGAGAGGGACTTTGGACAAGGGCATGGTGTGACAGGACAAGGGGAATGGCTTCCCACTGCCAGAGAGCAGGGATAGATGGGATATTGGGAAGGAATTCTTCTCTGTGAGGGTGCTGAGCACAGGTTGCCCAGAGTAGCAGTGGCTGCCTCATCCCTGGAAGTGTTCAAGGCCAGGTTGAAAGGGGCTTGGAGTGATTAAGGCTGAGAGAGCTGGGGGTGTTCAGCTTGGAGAAGTCTCCAGTGAGAGCTCAGAGCCCCTTCCAGTGCCTGAGGGGCTCCAGGAGAGCTGGAGAGGGACTTTGGACAAGGGCATGGTGTGACAGGACAAGGGGAATGGCTTCCCACTGCCAGAGAGCAGGGATAGATGGGATATTGGGAAGGAATTCTTCTCTGTGAGGGTGCTGAGCACAGGTTGCCCAGAGTAGCAGTGGCTGCCTCATCCCTGGAAGTGTTCAAGGCCAGGTTGAAAGGGGCTTGGAGTGATTTGTGATGGTGGAAGGTGTCCCTGCCCATGGCAGGGGATTGAAACAGGATGATCTTTCAGGTCCCTACCAATCCAAACCACTCCATGAACCCAGGATTCTCTGATGAATGGAAATAGCCAGCTCCTTGCAAATCAAAGGATGTGCCACTGATATTATTCCTTGATTCATTGTCAATATTTACCTGAAGAAAGCAGGCCAGCTTGTGGAAACAAAATCCAAAGAAGGTTATTAAAAACAGGGGAACAATGTCTACCCCACAAAGTCCCTGGCAGAAAATAACTGGGAGCTGAGAGTGGTGAATCCTGTTCTCCCACTTGTGGAGACTCAGGTTGTTCCCTGGCCAGCACACAGGTGTGTGGAGAAGATAGTGCCACCTTTTCATCTGCTGTGCCTGTGCTCCAGGGAAAGCATTTCTAATTTTCCTCACCCAAATGAAACCAAAAGGGCACTTTAGGTACAAGAACTCACAGAAATGGAATCGTGAAGGATTTTTAAATTTAGCAGAGAGAAATTTGTGGCAAGAATAAGTAATTGGGACTTGAAGCTTGACAGATAGAAGCCAGAAAAAGCAGCACATTTCAAGTTTTTGGGATGTGTGCTTGCTACCCCAATTTATTGAGGATTGCAAAGGATCTTCCACACATGGATTTTTTATTTCATATTGTTGAGATTGGATACTTTACTCAGCAGCTATATCCTTCCAGAAATCCATGTAGGAAAGTGTCAAATCCTGTAGCTCTCAGGAAGAAGAAATTACTGCTTGAGCAGTCTCATTCCAGAAATTGCCTTCCTAGAATGGAATAAGGATGAACAAACATGGGAGAGGAATTTCTCCTTCTCACCTGGTCTAGTTTTATTTTTAACCACAAAGGTGAGCTGGGTGGTTGTTCTGTGTCCAGATTGTTCATCATCATCATCAAGGGGAAATATTTATGAGAGAGCTCCCTGTCACTTGGACAGCCTGTCAAATAGCAAAGGTCATTGTTACTCATTCCCATGAACTGCTGCAGCTACACTGGGATGACTGGAAGGTCACAAAGACTTTTTTAGCAAAGGGCAGACTCTCTGAAGTGACTTTTGAAACTGTCTGTAGCCTGAATTTGCTTTCCAAGGGAGGCTGCTGGGCTTTCAGGTTCCCTTTGTAGTCTTGGTAAAACCTTTAATTGACTTATTGTCAGGGGATTGTGAGGAAAAGGGGGAAAACACCCACAAGATGCAATACTGTTTGATCTCTGTGTTTCCTTGTTGTGCTTGTGAGCTACAGCCTTGCTTCAGATAAAATTTCTGGTGGGATTTTGTATTTATGTTAGAATGTTTCTGTCTCCTGCACCGGACGTGGGTTTGGCTTTTTTTTTTCTCCTGGGAACGTATGTTTTTGTTTGAGCGCTCAAGTGTTCCTCAAGTGGGTGAATGAATCATGGAAATTCTGTATTATGGACGGATGGAAAGATAATAAAGCATTCTGTGTGGGCCTTCATGGTAAGTTTGCTTTGCAGGTAAAAGGGATTAGTCTTTCTCTAGTAAACAAACAGTGCAGAGGATGGAAAAGCCAGCTGGGCTTGTTTGGAGTTGCTGTAGTTATTTAACGCAGGTAATTTTTCAGACTGTACGTGGTGTCCTGCTTAGGGAAACACAAGCAGCTTTGTCACTGTGTGTCTGGTTTTTTTATTTTTTAATTGAAATGTTTTGATTTTTTTTTCTGAATATATGCGTGTGTTTTATTTTGCTTAATTTAAATGAAGTCTTGTAGTTTTTAATTTTATTTGTTTTACTTTTTGGGCAAAGGGCATCTGGTGAACTGGGTGACATTTTCTGAAGGTTAAACAGATTTACCCACAGTGTGTCTTTTTTAACAAAAGCTTAAATCTGTATATTAATTGACTTAGGAATTAATTTAGACATATAGGCTGCCATTTGACAGCAGTATATTCTGAAATGTCTCATAGATATCTATTTTTGAATAAAGAGGGTGTCACTGAAGTTACGACTTTTTTGTTAGTTTTTTCTACGGCTTTAGTTATAATGTGGAATATAGGGATAAACCGAGTTACAGAAAAATCTTGGTTAGTTTGAAACTTATATATCGTGGTCCCAATAGTATCCCAAAAGGAGTCTAAAGTGATAGTGTGTGTGTTAGTATCTGGAAATTGGGAAAGAATCCATTTTATAAATTTTTTCAGGTTAGTTTTTGAAAGGTTACCTTTAGGAAAAGAGAAGTTGTTAGAAGATAGGATTTTTAGGATTAGTAAATATAAATCTCTCTCGTTCTGGGATCGTTTTAAGGTGCTAAAAATAGAACCCATAACTGTGTGTCACCCTGCCCAGAGCAGGAGCCAAAATCAGTACCCAGGTATCCTTAGGATAATAATTCCTGGCTTACAAAACTGGAAACCCCTTTTCTGATTTACATATTTTCTGTTCAAGTTATATTTTAACTTCATGAGGGTCCTGCCAGATGTCAGTGTCTGAGTGGGATTCCCCAAAAACTTGACCCAAACTCATGAGGCCTTTTCACTGCAGACACACTCCTAATGCCAAAGCCAAATCTTGGCAAGAGTGGGCAACCTCTGAAGCACAGCACAGCCTGTGGCTCATGTTGGGGGTCTTTGTATTGAGATTCCTGATTTCAAGTAAATAACAGCACTTTTCCCAACATTTTTTAATATGACGATGAAAAATGCTGTGCAACAACAGTAACGCAAAACATTTTTCTGCCAAACATCAGGAATGTGGTGCTTTGGAGCACAGAGGGATACTCTGAGCTGCTTGTTTTTACCTGCTACTCCTGCTTTCTTTTTCAGCCAGCTGGATCCTTATTTTTCTAAAAAAACTTCATGCCAGGCTTAATGCTCATCTCACCTGACAGTTCTAGGAATGGGGCATTATGTTGGTCAATAGGAATCTAGAGAACAATCACTTAATGGCTTTAAGTCATTATTTTGCTTGGCAGAAAATAAAAAAAAAAATATAGCAGCATCAGTCAATCCAATAGACCTCCTTGGCCAGACTTCAAACCTGCCCAAACCTAAAAATACAACTTCACAGAGTGCCCAGGTACCCTCTCGCCCTCCATGTGCCCACCATGAGCTCTCCTGATTTGTTTTCTGGAATTCCTTCCCCATCTGAAGGTGTGTGTGGAAGGACATGAGACCTGAGCTATTTCTGTCCATTCTGTGGTGCAAAAAACCCTTCCTTCAATTTTCGTTCTTCACATTGATTACATCTCTGGATTGCAGCTCTGGGCAATCTTTTCAGGTGTGCTGCACAAGGTCTTTATCCTCCCTGTTTTTATAGGTAAAGCTCTCCAGACTTTTACCATTTGCTTTACATTTCAGTCATAAACCTGTCCTTCAAGAGTGCTTCCCAGGAAAGGTGCTTTATTCACTGTGCAGTCTGCTTATAGAAAACAAATGTCAAAGGCATAAAAAAATGCTGATTTTAAGATTTCATCAGATTTCCTTGGGACTACTGTCTGCAAAAGGCACCAGCCCCAGTCCCATCTGTCAATTACTCTTCCTTGCTGCATCGAACACTGCATTAAACATAGGTTTGCAAGGTATTTTAGCTTTATTTTCCCACAGGTAATTGCATTTCTGTCTACCCTTAAAATGCCTCACAAGCATTCCTCGGGTTTAGGGCTGACTCTGTTGCCAAATCTAAACTGGAGAAAGAGGGTAGAGCCCAGGGGACTCCTAATACCCAGAGCTTGCTAGATTTAGTTCAAATCCTTCGCATTGCAGCCAGGCGAGCTCAGAGCTGGTGCAGCCCTGCAGCACAGTTGTTTATTTGCTGTGGAGGAAATAGAAGTGCCATTCAGTAGGAATTGGCTCCCCAGCTTTCCCAGCTGCTGGATGACAAGCATCCCTCATGGTTCAGCTTTTCTGTGGGTACAGGGGACACCAGTCTGTCCTTTGTGTCCTCTTTGCCTACGAACAAACACGGCCTGGATTTGGGGCAGCCCTGAGGGACAGGTGTTGCTCTGTGAGATGCTGAGGACTCCAGGCAGGAAATCCTGGCTTCCCTTCTATCCTCTGCAGATAAGGATCTCCAGGCTGGACCATCAAACTGTCCCTATTTCCTTATCACCTCTGACTTTGTCCGGTCTGGTGGGAAAGGCTGCTCTTTCCAGCATCGTTGCCAATTCCTCTCTTTCCAGATAGAGCTGGTTAGAACAGGGATATGGATCATTTCCCTGAAGTCCTTTAATTTGCAAAGCTCTGTGTCCCTCTGTAGGCTTGGTGGACACCCAGTGCTGGGGCTGTGAGGCAGGTGTGGGAGGGCAGAGCCCACCACCAGGCACAGGCTGGCTCCTGGGTGGAGGCTCACAAACCACATCCCAAACAGTGTGTAGCCATGGAATCACAGAATATTCTGAGTTGGAAGGGACCCACAAGGACTGACCACTCCAATTTCTGGCCCCTCTGGCACATGGCAACCCCAGCAATCCTATCCTGCTCCTGGGAGTGTTGTCCAAACTCTCCTGGAGCTCTGGCAGCCCTGGGGCTGTGCCCATTCCCTGGGGAACCGAGAAACTTGGTTGAGAGATTTGGGGCAGAGAAAATGAAGTATCCCCAAAATCAAGGAGAACTTGTAATTTTATTTACAATTGTAATAACAACTGTAATAATAAAATAGAAGATCATAGAATGATTTGTGTTGGAAAGGACCTTGAGGATAATCTTGTTCCAACCCCCTGCCATAGGCAGGGACACCTTCCACTAGAACAGGTTGCTCAGAGCTTTGTCCAAACTGATCTTGAACATTTCCAGAGATGGGGTGTCCAATATACATTTAGTATGTATATGTATGTATATATAAAATATATATAGATACATACAAAATGTTTATTTTTTATAAATTTATATATAAATGTGTATTATATGTAGTACATATATATATATTATGTATACACATAATTACATTGCATATACATTATATGTTATAGTGTGTGTGTATATATATGTATGTATATGTTGGAGAAGGTCCTTTGCTAGCTTTTAGGGGTCTTCAAGCTGAAAAAAAGTTTAAAGCTATGCCTATTTTTGATTTTCTATAACTCTTTTTTTTTTTTTTTTCGGTATATCACACTGCCCCGTGCAACTGGGTGAACACTGATATCAGTGCATGGCAGAAACCAGATGGTGAGAGATAAGAAATTGTGACGGTGTTCGGGTAGGACTTTGGAGGGCTGTGTTTTTCTGGACCACAGGCTGGGCTTTAATTGCGAGGTGGACTCCGATGAGATTAATTGCATTGTCTGGACAGGAATAGGAAAAAACTCGTGCAGGAATGAAGCTATTTTCCACACTGGGTCCGCTCTGTAGTTCGGTGAACGCCCCGGAGCAGGGGTATCAAAGCAGCCTTGAAGTACAGCGGCAATCGCAAAAGGTGAAAAAGACCCGTCTCGCTTAGGAAGAAAATTAGGTTTAACACGCTTGCTTCACCAAACAGCCGCTGACATCCTTAGAGTTTCACGTTCAAGTTGCTCTAGACCAGGAGCGGGGCGGAGGAGGCGGCGCAGGAGGCGGAGGCGGAGAAGGGGAAGGAGGAGGAGGCGGAGGCGGGGGATGCTCGAGGCGGAGCCGGGGCGGGCCGCAGGGGAGGCGGCTGGAAAACAGGCCGGCGCTGGTTCTCGGCCCGCAGTGCCCGCAGCCGCCGCTCAGCCGCGCCGGGAGCCGCTCAGCCGCGGGAGGCAGCGAGGCGAGAGCCGGGCGGGCGCCCCGACCCCGACAGTCCCTTCCGGCACCGCACAGAGAGGTACGCGGCGGGCGGCGGCCCCGGTCCCCTCGGAGCGTCCCCTCGCAGGGTCCCCTCGGCCCCCTCAGCCCGCACCTGCGGCGGGAGGGCCGGTGTCGCCTCGGCGGGGCTGCCCGGCTCCGTCCCCGCACAGAGCGCCCGGGCAGCGGCGGGGAGAGGGCGGGGGGCTTTGTCTGGGGGCACAGAGCCGGGACCCGTCCCACACGCCCAGCTCGCCGAGCCGCTCTAGGGGTCGTTCCCGGTGCCCCGTCCCACACACCTGCCCGAGGGGCCGTTCCCGGTGCCCCATCCCAAACGCCACCCTGAGGGTTCAGCCCTGTGCCCCATCCCAAACGCCACCCTGAGGGTTCAGCCCTGTGCCCCATCGCAAACACCATCCTGAGGGTTCAGCCCTGTGCCCCATCCCAAACACCATCCTGAGGGTTCACACCATCCTCAAGGGTTCAGCGCTGTGCCCCATCCGAAACACCACCCTGAGGGTTCACCCCTTTGCTCCATCCCAAACACCACCCTGAGGGTTCAGCCCTGTGCCCCATCCCAAACACCACCCTGAGGGTTCACCCCTTTGCTCCATCCCAAGCAACACCTTCAGGGTTTAGCCCTGTGCCCCATCTCAAACCCCATCCTCAGGCGTTCAGCTCGGTGCCCCATCCCAAACACCATCCTCAGGGGTCAGCCCGGTGCCCCATCCCAAACCCCATCCTCAGGGGTTCAGCTCGGTGCCCCATCCCACACATGACCCCGGAGGAGCCAGCCAGCCCTGTGCCCCATCCCACACACCGCCCTGAGGAGCCATTCCCCGTGCCCCATCCCACAATCTCACCTTCCCAAACTGCTGCAGGGGACCTTCACCCCAAACCACCCCAGGGATTTGCTGACCCTCGTTCCTCCGCCCCTTGACACCCCAGCCCAGGTGCAGAGCAGGTGTCATCCCTGCCGCTTTTAATGGGGACCGTGGGAGAAAGGATCGCTCTCTCGGCTAAGGGAGAACGTGCATGGTTGTGCTGGGATTTTGGGGCGGTTTGGGTGGTTTTTTTCCCCCTCCCCTGTGTTGATGTCGGTGAATCTCTCATGTGACACGAGTCCGCGCGTGCCTCCGCATTCCCCGCCTCGGCGTTCCCGGTGATGACACCGGGAGGAGAGGTTAAGTGGGGAAGTCACCGTGCTGGGGATGCGAATGACGAGCGGCGAGGGCTCACTCCCGGCTTGTTTGTGTTTCTGCTGTTTTCGTGTTTATACAAAGCTGTTACAATACCGGGGGCTTGGCGGCTCGCACCGGCGTTTTCAGTCGAATCCGTCGACTTGTGCGGAATTGCTCCCTCTTTGAGATCGGTGTGGTAGATGAGGGATTAGTTCCGAATGCCGGGTAGTAAATGCACAGAGCCAATTGTCAGTTACGGAAACTCAAAACAAAGCTTTTGTTTACATTCTCAGCCCCATACACAGAGCTGCTCTGCTGCATCCTTGCTCTGCTCATCCCACAAAGTGCTTTCCGTGGATTATAGACCTGCTGTCTCAAACCTGGTGCCGGGACCGGCTGTAATTGCCTGATATATTAGATGTAAACACAAGCTTTATATAAAAGTGAAACCATATATATCGCCTAACACGTGTCCACTCTGTGATCCTGCACAAAGTCGAGCCCAGAGCCCTGTCCTTAGCTCACCCTGTTGATCCACTTTTCCCGTAGCCTGTATGATGCAGTCCTGTTCCCAGAGTCACCAGACAGGTTTAGTGGAGACCAAGAAGTCAGCCCAGGAGCATTTCTCTGTGTTGTGCAAGAATGCTGGTATGTTCTCAGTCCTTTACAGATGTTGTTTTATTGACTTAGTGATAACATTTTGCTCTCCTAGGTCCTTTTCCCTTTCCAGATTGTTAGGCCAGCACTTACTAATCTTCTATGCTTTTATGGCACTGCTGTGGAACAGATGTACTGCGTTTTTTAGGGAGTAGTAAGCTCTGTGGTTTCAGCTGGCTTTGCCTGTAAAAAAAACCAGCACTGCCTTTCCCTCGTGCCACTGTTGTGGAGTGGGTAGCCACACTAGGAAGCCTGTTTGAATGACTACTGAGCTGGCAAGAAATCCAACAGGTTTGGGTCTGACTCAGTGCCTAGATCCAAATCATTGTGTGGCTGATCAAACGTTTACCTGGACTTCTTTGGGTTTGGAGCAGCATCCAGCTGGTATTTTGGCTAAGCTGCGCGTGGAAGGGGGTGTAGAGGTCTTTAAATGCTAAAAATGCTGGGTGCTGTGGTCATTTATCCCTCTCCATCCTTTGGCTCCGTGGAACAGCAGCTCTGGAGCTGTTCCTCTTTGTGCCACGCTCCCCTGAAACGCTGGAGCGTGCGGCTGGAACACCACAAACGCGCTGCACGTGTCCTGGGGTCCCGTGTCCTCAGCCCTGCTGCTGGCACTCGTGGTTGTCCCTCTCTGGTTTGAGCTGGAAGCTCTTTCTCCCCATTGTGTTTCTCCCACCAAGTGTCACGAGTCAGCTGTGGTGTCTCTGAAACTCAGTGTTTTTTTGGGATGGTGGAATCTCAGTTGACTTGGTGGCATTGGAGGGGCTGAGGTAGGGTTTGGAGAACTCTGTGTAATTGTTGACATGCATTACAAACAGCAGACACGATTTCTGGGCTCCCTACAGCATCTAAGAGGTGTAGATGTACTTTTACTGACCTCCACCTTAGCCAAGTAGTGTAATTTGGGTTTTTCTCACTCATCCATCCTCAAAAACTATCGGACCCCTGCCCATCTCTGCCTCAGAAGCTTGGAGGAGTATTCCTGCAACTTGCTGCCAGCCTCAGGAGGGTATCTGCCTGTCTCTCTACCCCACTTCCATCGTTTCATGTTTTCTGTTCCTGTCATCTCACTGAAAAGTAATCCCTTCTAATCGAATCTGAGGTTCTCCAACTAAATTCCTGCTGGCCCAAGTGCGTGTCTAAGGAAAATTGTGATGCTGACTTCTGAAGTATGTGGAATTACTTTGTGTGATTGGGTTATACAAAGAAGAGAGAGAAATTATTTTCTCTCGTTTTTTTCAAAAGTATTAAAACGCAGCCTGCTGTGTTTCACAAATCTCACCGCTGTCTCCTTCTCTCAGTAATTGTAATTAACAGACCAGAAAATGGAAAAATGTAGAAATACTCTTTCCCACTGGCCACAAACATTAGTCCTGTCCAGAAGTTAATGAAGTCAAGTCTATGGAAATTAAATAACTGGTTTTTTTTAGTTCTGTTGGTGAGCTAAAACATTGTGTTAGAGTGGTAAATAATAAATAAAAGGGCTGTAAAGATCTCCTCTTGGAATTGATGTGGGTGAAGAATGGATTTGAACTCTTCTTCTCTGGAGAGTCTAAACCTCTGGCTTTAAGATGTGGCTGAGGGATCTGTCCTGCTCTGCTTGCATGCAAAAACTGATCTAAGCCCGGCAGTAAAGTGGGAGAGAGATGGTAACCCACCATGAGAATAGGGAATAAAAGCATAACCATAAAAAAATCCCAAATGCAATCAATTCATCAAATTATGGAATCCTAAGACACAAATAGTTTTACAAGTGACACTTCAAAGCCACCTTTATGGTGTTTCCAGATTGTGTTACCATCTTTGTTGTCTTCCTGTTGAGGGACCATGAACATTTTCAGCTACCTTGATTTTTTGTTCCATTTTCAGTGGCTCTGTTGCTGCGTTGGCTTTGCTGTGTCTGGGCATTCCTTGCTCCGTGTTGAGGGCACGTGGGTGTGTGCACTGTAATAAATCTTGAGTTTATAGAAGTCACTGTGGAAATTGGTTGAAAAGCTTTCCTATTT
Source organism: Pyrgilauda ruficollis (assembly GCF_017590135.1). Classification (NCBI taxonomy): domain Eukaryota; kingdom Metazoa; phylum Chordata; class Aves; order Passeriformes; family Passeridae; genus Pyrgilauda; species Pyrgilauda ruficollis. Next base: position 1,016,845 of record NW_024530821.1, read on the forward strand.
AATTTTTTTTTCTTTTTATAATCTAAAATTTCAGTGGTTTCTTCTTGTTTTAACAAAAGATTCCAGAAATACCATGGGTGGGAGTATGAACCACTTGGAAAATAAATCTTCGTGGCCACTCCAGTTACTTCCGTGAGCCTGGTGGCACCTGAGGAGCACATCGGTGTGGTGCAGGTGGTGTGTGGCTCTGCTCTGGAGAGTGGCTTTGGAGGTACCTTAGTTTGAGGTCCTGTTTTTGTGTTTCCATGAGAACCAGTGCCCTGGAGGGGCCCTGGGATGGGGTTGAGCTGCAGGCTGAGAGTGCTGTCCACCTGGAGAAGAGAAAGCTCTAGGATACCTTTGATCACCTTCCAGTGCCTAAAGGGGCTCCAACAGAGCTGGAGAGGGATTCTGGATAAGAGCCTGGAGTGACAGGACAAGAAGGAATGGCTTCCCACTGACAGGGGGGACTTTTAGATTAGATATTAGGAAGGAGTTCTTTGGTCAGACAGTGATGAAGCTCTGCACAGAAGCTGTGGTTGCCCCATCCCTGAAAGTGTCCAAGGCCAGGTTGGACAAGGGCTTGGAGTAACCTAGGCTAGTGGATGGTGTCCCTGCCCATGGCAGGGGGTGGGAATGAGATGATTTTTAATGTCTCTTCCAACCCAAACCATTCTGTGATTCAGCCAGCAGCCCTGAGCTGTGGATAACACAGCACACAAGGTTTTTATAACAATGTATTTGCTGTCTGAACCCAGCCAGCAGCGTGACAAGGACATTTACTATGGGAGATGTGCTCTATATTCTGGTGACCTTTTCCTCTGGAAATCTTTAAATGCAGTGAATGTGGTGGTGTTTGGTGAATTTTAATCATGCCCTTGGTTTTAAGTGCAGATTTGGTGTTATTTTTCATGGTGGATTGAAGTTTTTGTTTTGTGACATGTTGGGGCGGGGGCTGTGAGGCTGCGAGGATGGGATGGAAGGGAAATTGTAAGGATGCAGCAGGAGTGGTTTGGCTCTGAGGAAGGCCTGGGTTGCTCTGAAGGTGATGAGCTCAGCAGCAGGAATGTAATGCAAGAGGGGTGAAAAAGCCCCTCCCTGCTTTTCCTGCTGGAGTTTGATCCCGAGCTATTCTCGGGTAGTTCTCTGCTATCAGGCCCTGCTTTAAAGTCTCAGTCAAACAAGGCACTTATTGTTGGTGCTCTCTAATTCCAGATGATGGTGGCTGGCAGCTTGCTGGGTCTGAGGGAGACAGGTTTTGCAGCCCCAGAGTAGTGATTTACACAGGGCTCTTGTTGGATTTTCCCTCTTTGGGGCAGTTTTCCATATCATGGAAACTTGAGTCCACGTTTCCCTCTCTTCCTGGAGGAGAAGGATGGAGGGAGCACTGGGGGCCACAGAAGAGATCAGTGCCAGAAAGGGAGTGAGGAGATCTCAGCTGTGGAGGGCCCTAAAGAGCTGAACTGACGTAAACCCAGGCAATTTCAGCTTGTAGGGAATTTTTGGTTTGGTAACTTTCATTCCTTTTATCCAGTAGGTCATTCAAGGGCTGCAGAGCCTTTATGATGGCTTGAAAAGTTCATTTAATTCCACTTTTAGTGTGTGCGTGTGTACTTAGTGAGTTCAAAGGCAGGAACTACCTTTTAAGAAATAAAGAAAATATTTGTTTTCCTGGCTGATGAAGTAGAAAACTAAATGGATGTAGATAACTGTTGAAGAATGGACACTTAGTTATTAATTTCTTCAGCATTCATTATCCTTGATAATGCCAGATTTTTCTAAGTGTGTCCTCTAGATTGAGCTGAGTGGCATGGAATAATGTAGGTTGCTGGCATGCTCAGAATGACTGAAACGTTGGACAGGATATGGTGATGCTGGCACATTTTGAGAAGGGGGAAGAAAAAGCACGTTGGTGTTGGATGATTTGTGTTGTGAATCACTTACTCAAGCTCCCTTGTAGCTGATGTAGGCAGAAAATGCCTTGTGCTAGCTAGGTGAAGCAGATAGTCCTAGCCTATCCCTAAGCTGGGAATTGCATAGGAAAGGAGGAGTTTCTTTATAAGAGTTGGTTCAGTTGAATTAATTTTCCAGGGCAGGTGGGGAATGGATTTTGTCTCAGAGAGGTTGCACAAGTGCAGCATTCAAGCACACTCACCTGACGTTTCTGTTGGACGAGTATTTAGTCTGAAACTGAATTGAAAATTCTCCTGTCCCATGGGATGCGTGTTCCAGGATATAGATGTAACCTCCTGCTTTGATCTCCGGTCTTCTTCTAACAGGATTTTCTCTTTTGAAATCAGTCACCATTGTGATCCCAGGGGACTCTGCCAGGAAGATGTGCCTGGTAATCCTTTGGTTGAGCTCCTAAAGCTCACAGACCCTTTGGGGAAGCCTGGCGAGCTGGCACGAGGGTTGTTTTGCAATAGCCTGGCTTTAGGAGTGGAGCTGCCCTGAGATGTTTTCTCTGAGCTGTCCTGTCTCCGACTGCTTGTTTCCTCTCTTGCATAACTCTTTTCAGCCGTCAGAGCGCAGGCTGGCGGGTGACTTACACAGATTTAAGATGCTGCTTCTAGGAAAAGGAGTCATCCTATTCCTGTGCATGTTCTGTTTGACTTTGGGTGCGAGATCTTGGTCAGGGAGCCCACACACCCTGGCAGAAGATTGTTATTTTTATGGGGTCATTTTTTTAGTTGGATCCAATCCCTGGCCCGTCCTGTGACTGGTGCTGTCAGCACTACACGTACAGTCAGGGCTGTCCTTTAAGGACAGTACAAACTGGGATCTAAGTTTTCTGGGATTGCATAACTGTGCCCTCAGATGTGCCAGGATGTACTGACAAACACACACATGTGTGGTTATAGCTGGGATGTGCTCACAAAAACTCTCACATGTGTGAATATTTCTCCTTGGGACCACTTCTGTCACCTTTCTCCTTTGTTGTTCCATAGACAGAGCTTGGAGGTTGACTTTGGATTTTCAAGAATGAGCCAAGAGGATTGTTGGGGGGGCTCACAAGGAAGCAGAAATTCTTAAAACCGCTTTGATAGGCCAAGCTTTAACCCTGAGATAAAGGTTGGTACTTCAGAGTTTGCAGTTGACACTCTGCTGCTCGCATGCTCTGACCCCACGGGGAACTTTGTGCCATTCATTAATGCTTGCAGGAGCATAAAGTGCTCCCAGCAGACTAAATTAAATGTCCTTTTCTAGTTGTGGGGAGCTCACACCGTTGCTCCAGTGTCACAGTGGCATCTGGTGTCTCTGTTTGGGCTTTGAGAGAACTTGACAAAGGGCTGAATGTGACCATGGGCTTTGGAGTGAAGCACTGGGTCATTAATCTTTTTGTCTCCTGATTCCCTTTGGGGTGGGATCCAGGGCTGTGGTGGGCAGGGATCCAGTCTTGAAGATCTTACACAGGAAAATATTCCAGGGAGGAACAGAAGAAGGGCCTACAGAGAAGAAAGAACTGCTCAGACTGTAGGGTGAGATGGGAAGGGGACAGTGGGAATGGGCTCCTGTTAGTAACTGTCCCCATGCTGTGGGATGTGAGAGGGTCTGTGTTGTTGGGAAGGCTGTGCTGGGGAGCTCTTCTTCCTGTGCCTGTTCTGTGAGTCCAGCTCTTTGTGTTCTCCCTGTGTTGCTCCTCCAGGGATGGAGGGAGAAGGTACCATGTGGGAACAGGCAGCTGCTGCACGTGGGACCTTACAGTGTTTCTCCAGTGTATGACAGAAATATTAGGGAGGCTTGTGTGCTTTGGGGCTGCTGCTGACGTGTTCTGTTGTCATATTTCTGTTACAAGCAAAGAGCTGCAGGGCCAGAAGGGACCTTATGTTGTCTAATCTGACCTCCTGCCCCAAGGCTGGGTCAGATCTATTCAAACTTTCCCAGCAGATGTTTGTCCAAAGCAGTTGTTAAAAGCTTCCAGTGATGGACTTTCCTCATTGTCCCTGGGTTATCCTAGAAACTCTGTAATTGTTCTTGCCATTACCATGATTTTCCTGGTTTCTGACTTTGATTTCTGTGCAGCAGTTGAGAATTGCTGCCCTCTTGCCCTTTTGTTACTGTACAGAGTGAGCTGTTCAGTCCTCTGGAGCTGCCTTTGGGAATCTCTGGGCCATGTCTTCCTCGAGCTGCGGCGTCCAAAACTTCCCTGGAGAGCTGTGTCTGATACCTGCATGTACTGAGCCAGCAAACACCATTTTGTGACTCTCATGTAGACTTTTGGGGTGTGATTAATGCATTTTAGTTTTGGACAAAGCACTGGTGAAGTGTTTTGTCATGGAAGGTTTTATTGTGGCTTTGTCTCTTTACCAAATACAAGAACAGAGCACTTGCTTTTCTTGCTCAAGCACTATCTTTTCCACAGGGATGTGTTCTGGATCTCTGACTGTTCCAGAATAATTCCTTGCTGTTCTAAGGTGAAGGAAATCCTTGCCAGCTGCCCTGACCAAGGCTTTCCCCATGATGAGCTCGATTACAGCTCAGCCATTGTGCTTTCCTGCTCTGACCTGCCAGCTGTAGCTCAGGAGTGACCTTCCCTTCTCCCTCCCTGCCGTGATTACACTCTGTGCATCTGATTTTATACCTGCTGTTCCTTTGTTTCCCTGAAGGATTCAGCTATTCATGCATTCTAAAGCTGGTAAAAAGTGGATGGAAGATTATTCTGAGAGGTAGCACTCAAATATAAAGCATGACAGAAAACAGATCAGCCAGCACTAGAGGCATTATTTGCTAAGGTAAACTCCTTCACTTTATTTTTGAGGGAAAAAAACCCCAAAACTTGCCTGTGTGTATTGTTCCAGGTATTTTCTCTGGATCTGTTAACACCTCTATTATACCTTTCAGTGGGAAAGAGTAGGATGTGTGTATGAAAGGTTTGTCTGAACACAGATGGCTTTTGTCCTGAGACAACTGAAGAAGCTCTCACCAAAATGAAGGCTGGTCTGGACAGGTCTGAAACATCTTTTGGCATCGACTTGTGTTTATTGCTGTGGGAAGAGCAGGTAGGGAGGAGCAGTCTGGCTTTTTTTTGTTTGAACTATCAGTATGTATCTTTGAATTCCTCAGTGTTCTTGCAGAGTTTTTGTATGATAACCTGTGTAATGTGAGTCCCCAGTTTCTCTTGTTCTCTTTCCAACTGCAGTGAAAGCTCTGGTCTTTCATTCCTTACTTTTTTTCTCTGTCAGTTGCAGACACTGGGATCTTTAGTCATGTGGAAGGTATTTTATTGACAGCTCTAGAGTCTGAAGTACTTGCTAGCACTGAAGAGGTGTAAAGTGATGTAGACTCTTGGGCAAAATCCCTTTTCCAGTGTTCCTTGATAAAGATTTCTTAGAACTGAAGAGTAAGTGAAGTGGCACAGGAGATTTGAAGCTCTCTCATCTCACTTCCTGCTCCAGACAGAGCCAGGATCAAAGGTAGGTTTCTTGTGAACTTTTTTGGACTTTTTTTAGTCAAGAGTGGCAGGTTGACACCATGCTTTGTGCCCTCCTGGTCAGGAATCTTTTCCTCCTGTCTGATCAGTATTTCCCTCGCTGTCAGTAATTCCCATTGTTTCTTGTCCTTTGGTTTTTGCCATCCAGTCTGGCTCCATCTGCTCAGTAAGCCTCACTTAAGTAAAGACAGTAACCGGATCTCCCACTAAGAACCATTTCTTCTCCAAGTTCAACAGCTCCAGTTCCCTCATTCCCTTCTCACATCAGGTGTTCCAGTCTGTTGGCTGCTGCCTTTCCAGCTCAGTGATCCAAGCAGATTTGGTGACCAGAGAGTCATGGAATCACAGAATGGTTTGGGTTGGAAGGGACCATAAAGATCATCCAGACCCAACCCCTCCCATGGGCAGGGACACCTTCCATTATCCCAGGTTGCTCCAAGCCCTGTCCAACCTGGCCTTGGACACTTCCAGGGATGGAACAGCCACAGCTTCTCTGGGCACCCTGTGCTGCGACCTCCCCACCCTCCCAGGGAAGAATTTCTTCCCCATATCCCATCTATCCCTGCTGTCTGTCAGTTTAAAGCTGTGTGTTTCACCCGTCCAATTAGTATGTCCCCATTTTTCTGTGTTGATGAGCCCTGGACTCTTGTTCTTTCCATCCACATTGATGGCCATTATCTTGTTTTAAAACAAAGATTAAAGCCAGACACTTCAGTTCAAGGGAACCAAACTCTGAATGTTCCTGCTGGATTTGGAAGAAGAGGTCTCCCTTCAGGATGTGTCCTGCTTGCTTGGCTGCAGTAGTCTGTTCTTAGGAACATTTCTGGTTTAAATGGATCCAGCTAAATCTCACACCTGGTGTTCTTTAATTTTGTTGTTCTCCGGAAGGTACTCTCAGGTCTGCTGTTCCCAAAAGCCCATGAGCAGTGAGCAGCCCAGGGCAGGACTTTGCAAGGCACAGCTGAGTGCTTTCCATGGCTCATCCCTTGGGCTTTGCCTTCATGCACCTGTGGAACTTTGCGGAATGTCACCATTTTGTCTTGACCCTTTAAGAGCCTTTTCTGGAGTCTTTCTGAATAGAGAGTTGCTCCCTATTTTTGTATTTGTACCTGGGGCTTCTCTTTCTTAATTACCTGGTGTCAGTATTGGACAGTGCATGAAGGTAATTTAGAAATTGAAATCTGTACACTGTGGTGCTTGCAAATCCTCCCAGCTGAATCATCTGTTGGGTTTATGGCTATACATTCCAGTCTGTCATCCCGACTGGTAATGAAAATATTACACAGCTCTTATGCCTGGCTGGACCCGCTTTCCAGTGCCCTCCCAATTAGATAACAAACCTTGATAATTATGCTCCGAGAAGGATGTTGTCATGCAGCCATTTTATGGTGATTACATCTAATTAATGTTTTCTTAGGTAGATCTTATGGGAATGTCATGTGGAACAGCATCAGAGCTAATACAGATTGCATTTCTGAATCTCCTTATCAGTCCTGTACATTTTTTCCTGGTGATGCACAGATCCTTTATTGCTCCATAGATTTCTGATGCTAGAAGGAACCACAGAGGTGATGAAACCTGCCCCTGTCCACAATGAAAGTTCAACTGAGCAAGTCACACCAGATTGATCAGGAGTTCTGTAACGGGACAGTTGTGACACAGCAGCTCCAGGAGATCAAGAGGAAACAAACGTGATGTGTTTATGGATCCCAAACAAAATTAAACAATTACCTGAATGCAGCCTTCGGAGCAGCCTTTGAACGAATCCCAACCCTTTTTCTGCAAGGGCTGGGAACATAAAGAACGTGTCTAATCTGTACTGCTATCAGGCAGCAGTTATCAGTGCCTAAGTGCTGTTACTCAGATCTCGTTAGCTGCCTAATTGGATAATAGGCAGGACACTTCACAACTGCATAAATATATTAAGTTTAATCTGCTCTGAGGCAGGGAGGGGAAGAGGGGCTTGGTGAGAAATGGGCACAAGAAGGTGCACAGTGGGGCAGAGGTGTAAATATGGGGGGGGTTGTGTCCCCATCACTTCAGTCCCAGTAACTTTCTGAGGCAGAGGCTCTGTGTGTCTGCAGCATTTACATCAGTGCTGGAGTCCCAGAGCAGAGACTTTCAGACTTTACGCATGTTGGCCAGGCAACTTCACCTCCAAAAGCACAGTTTATGTAGTAGTTAAATCCCTTTCTAACTTATTTTCAATAAAATGAATGGTATAACTTCATACCTTGTTTTTAAATCCAACGTGCTAGAACAGAGAGAAGCATCCTGTGTGTTTGTGTGGTACTGGACTTTGCAGCACATTCCTGGTCCTAAAGCTTATTTCCAGCACATGCAGATGGACAGTGGGCAGGATCAGAAAGCTTCCACAGTTCTGTACATGGAGAGGAGAAGCTGTTTGAGTATTACACACTTTTCCTTTTCTTTCCTGAAAGAATGCAATTACTGCAGTTACCCAGTTTTAAACTTTTGGAGTGGGTTGTCTCTTTCCAAAGGTGCAATGAAACGTAAGTCAGATTCTTGTAGACCTGGGTATGAGCACATTTCATGAGTTGGCACCACCTGTTCTATTCTCAGGAGAAGGAATCTGCAAGGGACATTTCTGGGTGCAAAAGATGGACCTGCTAAGGGGATCTTTAGCTTAAGGTAATGGGAGAGTGACTGTGTGAACTGTGTCCTCTCCATTTTTTTTCTGGCTTCCTTTGGGACTGTTGGAGTGTTTTCACAGAAACCCCAAATTGAGCCCAACTTTTGGCCCTGTACCCTGTGTGAGGTGCTTACAGCTTTTCATTAATTTCTTGCTTAACCTCATAGGAAAAGTATCTTCACCTTGTGCTGTCCAGAATCTGCCTGTAGCTAGGCAGGAAAGACGTGAGCCACCCTCTTAATCTGCAAGTGTCTTAAGCAAATGTAAACTCCATTAAGTGTGTTTATCACTGAGTAGCTTGTTCCCAGCTCTGCAAAGCACCTTGTGGTTGGTTTGTATGGAATGTACAAAGGATTCTCTGCTGCTTTGTCCTGACATCTGTGTTTGTGAGCAGCAAAGGTTAAGAGCCAGGCACTTGTCACTAAAGGTTAAGTGTGAGGACACAGTTCCACTGTGCTGTGAATTTAAAGCCTGCTGATTTTCCCATGGAAAATGTTATTTCAAAACAGAACCCCTAAATTGCTTTTATTTTGGATGAAGGGAGACACCATGGGTTGTTTGGTCCATTTTGGTGTAAAAAAGCTCCCAGATGGAGGAACTAAAGAATAGTCATTGAATGCAGAATAATTTTTATGGTTACCCACACCTGATGTATTGCCTGCACTAAAAGTGTGATCAACAGGGAAAAACAGTATTTTTTTTCCAAAGGGTAGCTCACATCTCAGCAGCCCAATTCCTGGAACAGGCTCTGGAGAGAGTCTGTGTCCTTGTTTTGCTGACGTAGTCCCTCTGAGGCACTGGTGGGGGGATAGCTGCAGGTAACTCATCCCTTCTGCTGCTTGTGCCTGGGTCATGCTGCAGTTGGAGGCATCCAGGAGAAATGAAGGAGAGTGGGCTGCTACAGATGGTCTCCTCAAAATGTTGGATGTGTTGATAACATGTTTTCTGTAGCTATACACACCAATATTGCCTTTATCTCCCATCCAAATCTGCTGGGTATTGATGTGGACTCAATCCGTCATCAACTTTGAGTCAGGCTTGACTTCAACCTGTACTTATTAAAGAGTGAAGAAGGCTCTGTCTTACATGCAGTTGATAAGGGAATTTAGAAATAAAAGTGCACATTAAACTGTCAGTAGCATTTTTCCCCCTCTTTATCTGGAAAAAAATAATGGTAGGGGTTGTTTTCTTCCTCCTGCGCGGGCAGTTTCTAGACATGCCCAACACTTGCAGGATTGTTTTTCAGACCCAAGATAACCCTTAGGGTGGTCCTGTCTGCCCCTGCCTGCTGCAGATCAAACCCACACCCAGACAGGCAGGAATCAAAAGCAGAACACCTGCTTAGTTGGTCTCTAGTGTGTTCTTTGCAGAAAGTTTTAAAAATGTGTTTTTTCAGGACAATGAGGAGGTGAGATTTGTGACACCGTGGATTCATCTCGCCCTGTGGCTGAGCATGGATGAGCTGTCCTTGTAGAGGGAGCCACAGGAGGATTGTGTCACTCTAGGTCTTCATTAGGGTTGTTAAGCACTATTTTAAGTTTCCTGAGCTTAAGTCACAGAAGATCTGATGTCTGGAGTCAAGGCCTGGCCTGTGACAGGCAGTCCTTTGGAAAGCTGTGCAAAGATCCTCGTGTCTCTCCAAAGCAGTGCCCTGTATTTCAGAAAGGAACATTGTGAGCGAGGAGAACAAGTTTCAGATCACATGTTCCCCAGCAAATACTGTCCTTTCGATAGGAAGACTTGTTGGAGAATGTTAATTGAGTCCCTTTTTAAATGAAGGAGGCTTTGCTTCCTTCCCAAGTTTTCAAAACAAATTTTCCAAATACAGTGCCTATGTTTCATTCAAGTGTAAATCCTTTCTCTTTAACCTGGAAGTTATCCCAGAAAAAAAGCCTATCCATTCACTGCAGGACAGACCTTTGTGGTTGTAGAGGAAAAAAAGAAGTGGATCAAATTGTCCAAACAGGAAGGGTATTAAGAAAAGCCTTTGCTCAGTGAGCGGAGCTCTCATTTCAGTTTAAATGGTGTCCTACAAATTCCACTTTATATCTCCATTGCTTTTGAAGCATCACACAATGATTGAGGTGTCTGCTAAATTTAGAAATGACAATTTTTTTCCTGCCAACACGCCAGCCTGGCTGGAGGGATTTCAGCATGTCGTTATGGGATGGATGCAAGTGGTGATTTGAAATTTACTGGCTTGTTATCTCATCTGACTTGCACATAGCTCTGTCCTGGTAGGGATTTAATACCTTACACTGATGCCTTTTCATTCAGAGGGCATTAGTGGAAATGGTTTTCTGGCACAGCCAGGTGCTTGTGCTGTTTTACATTTGGTGGAGCTGAGGTACTGAAAGGATCCAGCGTGGTGTGCTGAATAAAATGAGCTCCCACCTAAACGCATTGAAGTTGTGCTTTATTTTGAGCAAGTTATGGGTAGGATTGTCACTCTTTTACTGCAGTCACATGGGAAGGCTGTGGAAGCAGAGATAAATCACAAGTGTCCCAATTCACAGTTTCTACTGCTTACCATATGACAAATCTTCCTGCTCTGTGAAAAATGTCTTAGATCTAAAATACAATTTTTTTTTCTTTCCTCAGCCTGTGGTATTTAATTACTCTTTCTGAGCAGCATTTCATCTCATTTCTGTTGAAGCTGTTTGAGGCACAATTTATGCAGAGGATCAATACTACAGTAAACTTCCTTTTGTTTTGGTAAAATGTCTTGATTGTCACAGAGAAGAAACATTTTGAGTTCAGGTGTGTCGGGAGAAATGAAAGGCACCTTGCAGCAGTGGTAATCCATCACAGGAGTGCATCCCACAGCACTCCAGGCTCCACTTTACCTGCAAGGCACTTAAAACCTCAAAGCACAAGAAGTCGACTGGAGGATGTTTTCTGTTGGAATCTCCAGACAAAATTTCCTCCTCGGGCTTTGTTTTGAAGTTTGCAACAAGATGGGAACAAAGGTGAAGGTGTCATTGTTGTGTTTTCATCTCTTTCCTCACCCACCCTTCTGTTTCTTGTCTTTGGTGTTGTTTGACCTTTAAAGATCCCTTGCAGCCCCAACGATTCTGTGATTCCATGATTCATGAGCTGTTTCTGCTCTCTGCTCCATTCTGCACTCAGGAGGAAAATCACTCAGCGGGGGGAATTGTTCCTGTCACTTTACAGCAGGGATGTGGTCCTGTATAAGAGATTTTCCATGGCAATACTGATTTCCTTTGGATATCTCTGGGTGACCTGAGTGCAGGCAGTCTGTGGTGAGGAGACCCTCTTTGCTTTTGTACTGAAATATTTCTTACTGTCATACACAAACCCATGGGGAAAAATTCCCATCTTTTTCAAGGGAAGCTTTTGGTGCGACCAGACAGCCACTCTGCCAGCCATAACCCAGCCTTCAGGATCTAAGGACTTGCTTCCCAACCTGAATTCCCCTGCCCTGGGCTCTGTGCTGCTCCGGGGTGTGTTTGTGCAGGCAGCAGGACGGAGAAGGCTGCGTGAATCGCAGCGTGCCGAGGCCAGCCCTGGGTATGTGTCTGCTGCCTCAAAGCTGGAACATGTGGTTTCTTTAATGCTCCAGCAAAGCACAAGCTCAGGGAAGGTCTCTTTGATACAGCTGCACCTGGGGAGACATATTTTTCCTGGAGTCACGTCTAGTCTGTTCCAGGCTGAAGTCGATCCAGTTACTGTGGGAGTAAATCCATGCGGTGTTTGGCTTTTCTAATTCTGGTTCTCTTCCCATAGTGTTGCTGTTGGATTTAATGATTTTCCCTGTGGCTTGAATGGTAAAGATGTGGTAACTGCTTGGGGATGGCTTAAAATCAAAGATTCAGTGTGGGTGTTGCTTTTAAAAAGAGAAGAAATAATGCTATTTCAAGAGCTGTGCTGCTAATTCAGGGCAGTTTGGTAGGTCTGGGTTCTGAGGAGTGGTGAGGAAAAATAATTGCTTTTGGCTATCGTGTCTCGTATGGTGTGTCCTGAAATGATCCTCATGTACACATAGAGCTGGAACCCGTACTGAGCCTCTCTGCATGGGGATTTGTTCCCTGTCTCACCCTCCTGGTACAGAGGATGGGAGGAGAAGAAAAGATTCCTGTTGAAATTTTGCTCCCAAGCTTGCTGCAACGAATTTAAAACCCCAAACCACAGCAAATTCCCAAGTGTAATATGGACACCAGTGTTTATTTGACTGAGACATGATTGTGTTCTGAGTTGTGCAAACAGAGGCATATTTCCCATTTAATTAAGGCTCGTTTTATGAATTAAGATTCCCAAACAAAAGGAGAAAGAAGGAGGGTGGAAGAGATAAGATCTCAAGGTTGTTTAGATGGGATAGGGTACAGCTCTTTTTGGCAGCTGGAATATGACTTCTGCAGGAAACTTTTTGCAGCATTGTTCTATTAATTATGCCAGTGTTTTTAGCTTATAACCTTTTTTTTTTGTTCTTGTAGTTCACTGTTTGTCTTTCCTTCCTTTTACAGTCCTGAAACACCAAGCTTTACTTCTGCCAGGAGTGTAGGAGTGGCAGATACCTCCCAATGCTCAGTGTGATTGAGGAGCTGGAAACAGGGGTCGGCAGAGCTGGAAATAGGGAACAATTCCCACTAAGGATCTATCAGAGCCTGGCAAGCTCACAAAGGCACAGGAGAAGGCAGGCCAGTTTGGGACTGGTTGTTGCTTGTCCTGTTTATTTCAACAAATCCAAGTTGTTCCTGAGCTGTCAGCCCTTTGTCCTGTCAGACTGACAGAGCCAAACTGCAGTTTGATGCTCTGGTTTAGGTTCTGGCCAGCTGTTGTTAGATCCCTGGTGGCCAGTAGGATTTGGAGACCAAAGGCACTGGAATTCTTGGCTAGATCACAATTTCTGTCACCAGGGTTGCGATGGGAATATCCTGTTCACTGTGGCAGGTTGAGTACAACTGGTGTCCCCCTGTTCTTCAGCTTCGCCTGACACAGGAGAGTGTTGTGGCAGTAACAGCTGTCTCTGTGATGGGTGGATATTGTGGGATGCATTCTGGGTAGGTGGGACCTTCTACCTCTCTGCAACCTTCCAAACAAGGGGATGCTGATGTGCCAGCTGCAGCACGTGTGTTCAGTCTGCAGGGGATGTGCAGAGCAGTGGCTGTACTGGATTTGCTCCTGTGTTGCCTAAGGAACATGCCAAAGCTGTTCTTTTTGTCACTGCAGTGGAACTCCTTTCAGCTGTGTAATACTGTAGCCTCAGGCACATGAACCACAGCGTTGCAGTTCAGATCCTGCTGGATGCAGGGACAGGAGAAGCTCTAGCCCAGACTACATTCTCAGCCCATTTCTCTGGGAATCACCTGGGGATGATGACTGCCTCCAGAGGGAGTTTGTGATGGTGGAGAGAATCCTCTAGTCCTTCATTTTATCCCCACACTGTAAATCAAGGTGCTGTTCCACTCACCAAGGTGTGTTCCTGGTAGCAGCTTCCATCCCAGCCCCTTGGAGCTGGCAGATCCTGCCACGTTCTCACAGAACCCTTCAGCCAGAGGAACACAATTATTTTCATTTCTTTTCCCTCAGATGAGGAGGATTTGAAAAACACATAATGGTGCATTTTATCAGTGAGTTTTAAATGGTGTGATTCATCCCCTGTGCTCTTGGCATGACGCTCCTTGGTTTATTTTTTTGGATATCCATGCAGTTCTCTCAGTGCCAAGCACTGTAAGGAAGTGCCCCGTGGCAGACAACCTGCTCTGCCCATATGTTCCCTTTAAAAAAAAAAAAAAAAAAAAAAAAACAACCCAGCTCATAATAGGAAGTCTTTATACTGCATGCCAAGACGCTTGGGGCTTGTTAAATATATTCTACTTGTCAACAACTACCCAATTTAAAAAGTAGCCTTGGTGTGAATAAGCTTTGAACAAGTTCATTTGACTCAAGGGATATTTGCAGGCATTAAAACAAGTTGGATCACAGTGGTAAAAATGTGCAGTGGTTTCCTGATCAAAAACACCATCCAGTGACCCTTCCTTTTTTTTTTTTTTTTTTTTTTTTTTTTTTTTTTTTTTTTGTTTTTTTGTTTTGTTTTGTTTTGTTTTGTATTAATCACCTTCAAAAGTGCAGAGATTTTCCCAGCTGGTGATTTTGGAGGGTGAAGGAGGTTTATTGGGGTGAGTGTTTCTGGGGACCACTCAGTGTGTTGCTGGAAAATCAAATGGCAGAGGAGGTGCCTCGTGCCTCCAAAGTAGCAGGTGATCTTATTCTGGAACTTGTTCCACCATCTTTGTTGATTGAGAGTTAATTATAAAATGTCAAATGTCATGGTTAAAGGTCTTTTTCAGCTTGAGTGGTTCTCTTGAGTGCTGTGGTTTATTCTCTTGCTCCCTTCTGCGTTTTTCCTTGATGATGATGTTGTGGAAAGAGGCAAAGGGGATGGCTGTCCTGGATCATACTTGCAAAAAAAAAACCTCAGAACAATTTTTTTTTTGTTGTTGTTGAAGAACTCAAACATTTCTGCTTCACTTTCTGAGCCAGCAGTGCAGGACCACAGAGTGGTGCTGTGGTGGCAGACTGTATTCTGCATGAGGTGTGATGGCCTCAGCTTTAATATCCACCAGCTTTGGGCTTCTTCTCTTTCGTAACTTTTGCAGTAGTTTACAGAGTTTGTTATTTGTTCTGTGTGCACTGAAGAAGCACAGCTTCTTCCCAGCTTGGGAAGAGGAGACAATTTAGTATGGCCTCTTCCCTGTCTCTCCTGAGATGAGGGGAGGGGAAATTCCTGCAAGTGAGAGGGTAAATGAAGTTAAGGCTTGGTAAGGTCAACTTCTCAGAGTAAAGGAGACGTGAGTTTGGACAGGCAAAGGTTAATGCTGTATTTTCCTGTCTCTTCTGGGATGTGTCCAGAGGAAGAAGAGCACAGAGCCAGCCTGAAAGTCCCTGTTGTCTTCAAAAAACCAGTGCTGAGGAGGTTTGGGAGCGAGCTGCAGGTTTGGTGTGTGGGAAAAACGGGAAGCATTTTGGCACACTGCTGTCCAAGAGTACACATGGTGTGTCATTAATGCCTTTCCTTCCTTGATGTTTGAGCCAGCCTGAACTCCCTGTGTGTCAGTCACTGGGGTGGGTCAGTAATTTGTAAATGGAGCTGGTGTTGCTGATGTAAGATCAGCATTTTCAGTGCCTTGAGCCATGCTTGATGGCTTGGGCTTTTACAGGGATAAATTGTAGTAGTGGATGGTAGCATTTATCTTCAGTTCCAACTGTGTTTTTCTCTCACAGCCACCCCTATAAATTCCAGCAGCTCTCTGGAAATCAAACCACTTTATTTCAGATTCTGCCTGTGGAAATACAAGGCAGGACACAAGTTGTTTGTTGGCACAGGGAGTGCTGGTTTGTTTTTGGGAGTCTGCGTTCCTTGTACCACCATGGTGAGAAAGATGAGCCTGGTCATCTTTCCATCGCGAGGGCTGGTGGGCAGAGATGAGGCATGCAGGATAAATGGTGTGGGATGCAGTAGAGAGGGTGCTGCAGAGATGATGGAGATGTTCCACTCACAATCTCCTTGAGACCAGGCAGGGTTGCTCACTCAGGCTCTTGTGTCCCTGTGCAGCTTCTGCAAGGCTCTTTGCTCTGCTCAGGCAGGAAGAGGCAATGGAGGGGATGAAGTCTCACTGATAGGAGAAGCAGGGATTTTCATGTCTCCTTTGTTTCAAGTACTGGAAAACACTGTGTTCAAGGAGATCATGCTGGTGATGGTCCTGCTTGGAGCAGCAGGTTGGAGCAGAGCCTTTCTGACCCACACTTCAGTTGCTGTGTGCTGTCAGGACAGGTCTGCTCACATCTGGCAGCTGCCTGCAAAAGAGGGGAGCAGAACTGGGCTGGGACTGAGTGACTCGTTCCAACTTCTGCATCCACTTGGCAAAGCTGCTCACACTAAAATTCTGGCTTGAATAAAGCCTGAGCACAAGGCTGACGAGGAAGTGTCACTCTGGAGGTGGTTTCAGCCCAGCAGCTGGAAGTGAGCTGCCAGCATGTGCAGGTGTAACATGTGTTAACCTTGATCCCAGTGGCGCTCTACTGTCAGTGACACAGGTTTATGAGCTTGGGAAGGGCTCTGGCATGTACAGAGGAGGCTGTGGGCCATCACCCTGCTCCTGCAGCTCTGCAGGTATCTAAATAAATGAGGTGTGTCTGCTCCCGTGGAGCTGCAGACACAGCTGGCCCGGGCTGGTGTTTGCACAACACCTGTACAAAGGCAGCTTGGAACAGCAGGCTGGTGTCACCCCCTATGTCTGACTGATGTGGAGGACTTGGGATCAATTAATAACACTCCTGAAAGGGTGTGAGTGGTGATTTTGTAAAGAGTTGTGAGTTTGGTGTACAGCCTGCTGGGTTAAAAAGGAGGGAGAAGGGAAAAAGAGACATCTTCCAGTTTGACATATTTGCAGCGTGGAGAGCTTGGAAAGAGCATCTTGAAATAACAGGCAGTAAAGATTAATGTGCTTGTGTTTGAGAAGGCTGATGAAAGGGGGAAGGAGGGAGAAGTTACAAAATGCTTGTTCTGTTGTGCCAGGAGCTGTGGAGAACCACAGCTCCCAGTTTTGGGAGGCACTGACAGGCAGTGCTGGAGCCAGCCCAGAAATCCCTTCCACTTCAGTTCTGTATCTGCTCAGAGATATGATGTGTCCTGACCTGTGCTCAGGGAACAGCCTGAGTCTGAAACCTGCAAATGTGTTAAAGGAGATAAAATTGCTCCAACCAGAATAATCCTTCCAAGCACTTCTCTCTCAGCTTAGGGAAAAAGGTGCTTTAGAGATGATGATTGGAAATTTTGTTATTGCAGTTACTTAGGTGAGGGTTATGCACTACAGCCATGCTCAGTACAAGGAGTGCTGGGCTGTGTAATGAGTTAATGGCCTAACAACTGCAGTGTCTTTACATCTGCTGAATAAGTCACCTTTCTCTTTCTGTGTGGTGGAGCTTTTGCCTTCGGGCTCAGCTAACAGTGCTTTCAAATAAACACTTCTCCTTATGCAGCTGATGAAATAATAGAGGTTATTACATCTATTGAAAAGAGGCTTTTGAAACTCTGAATCAAAAAGTTTGCTGGTATTATTATTATTTTTTTTTCCTGTTTTCATCATGGTAGATTCCTGAGGTGCAAAGGCCACAAAATTCTGTTTTGCAATTCAAACCTGGCCATCTCCAGTGAATTGGCAGGATAATTCACAGCTCCACAGCTGGGTCTTCTGCTGGGATTGGAGTGTAAATGTTTATGACAGATTGGATCCTGAGTTGAAAGCTTCAACCAGTATCCTCTCTGTCTTTAGAGGAAAGTATTTCAACAGCTGATTAGTGTCTTTGTTAAAATTAGATATTTTATTTTTGTTGTGATTTTTTTCCTAGCTTCTGCTCTTGGTTTCTCAATCTCACTTTGTGTCTGCTTAGATTGAATTAATTTGGTGTCAGATTTTCTCTGTAAACACTTTCAGCTGTGATGACAAACCTGTATTATAAACACATGTGTGTGCAGTACCCCTTCATGTGTTGATAGTATTTTGAATAGCTGCACTTAAAATAATGAGGACATACTAGTGTGTTTATTTCTTGTGCTTCCATTTAGTCTTTCAGCTGATTCTTGTTGCTTTTATCCAAGTTCCTTTCAAACACATGCAATATCATTGCTTAGCTTTCTGATTAGGGATGATGCTTAATTCTCATCAGATAAAAACCTCCAGGGAATAAAGTGATTCTGGTAAATTTTTCCGCTGGTCTGTGCAGTCAGCAGGGAATTTGTTTGTGTTGATGATGCATTTCTCACCCTCCAGATTAGCTGTTACACTTGTTAGTCTGAAGGCTGTTGATTCAACACAATTTAAGAGCACTCAGAAAGGTCAGGTGACCTTTTAAAACTGTCTGTAAGCTCCCTTCCAGCTCAGCCATCCTGAGACAGGAATGCCAGGGGTTCAGCAGGATGGATCTCTCCTCCTCCCCATTCCCTCAAAGGCTGTGGGCAGCAAATGCCAGCTGAACACCTGCAATAGTGACAGGGCTGAGATGGGTCCCTCTGGGATAATCGGGAATTTCTTCTGGGAGTGCCAGCAGTCCCAGCTCATGGGTAAATGGCAACCTGCTGTGTGATACAGAAACTGAAGGAAGGTCACTTTTTAAAGATTAACCAGTCCTGGTGGAAAACCCCAAACAAACCCCCAAATCCTGACCAACCTTCAGCCAAACTTTCAAGCACACAAATCTCATTTTCAGAGCATTGCCTTGCCCGAGTCTTTGTGTCACCAGGGCTACAACAATACTGCCACAGGAGAAGTTGGGTGAGCTAAGAATAGCAGATTTCCTTGAGAAATGCTTTTGTTTATTTTGGTTTTCTATTTTTAAATAGTTGGAGCCTCAGCGACCTTTTTCTGAGGGGTCCTAGAAGAATTGCCTGGTCACAGAGTATTGTTGTAGTAAGGAGGGCAGTTGTGAACTGCCTTAATTCTCTGGCTTCTTCCTTGTGACCTGCAAGGTTTTGCTGGCAAAATAATGGAAAAAAAAACCAAAAAGAAGTTGTCACCCCACTGAACTTGTAGCGGGTACCAGTGCCAGGAATGGAAACCCAAGATTCTGGCTTGGTAGAATGATGCCCATCTTAGAAGATATATTTTTTGCAAAGATTTGTCTGCTGGAAAACTGCAGTTCAGGATTTTATTTTATTTTTTTTTTTTTTGGGAGGGATTGGTTTTAGGGGTTATTTTTAAAGGTGTTCGTTTGGGTTTTTTTGAAAGAAGGAAATAGACAGGAGTGAGAGGGGATGAATGGAAGGTAATTTCTCTTAAGAAGTCAGGGAGAGAATGGTGATAGAGACTGAGAGAAGGGGGCAAGTCTGGAAGTAGAAGTGATTAAAATGTGCTGAGTGAGGCACTTACAAGAGCTAAGAGGATCAAAGCTGTATCTTTTAGACAAAAGGAAGATGTGTATTTGGATATTTTCTTCTTGTGGGTAACCAGTGCCTCTTGGCTGTGTCACAAAATGCTGTAAGCAAGACAAAGCAGGGGAATTTTACTTTGAGTGAAGCTGTGATTTAGTGCTACCCTTGCTCTTAGATGGACACCAAGTAAAATTACAGTCTGAGAGATTCACAGTACGACAGCCAACACACTTCTTACCCTGTGATTAAAAGAGAAAAAGAAAAAAAACAAAAGAGAAACAAGCCTTTTTGGCATTCAAGAAGAAGTAAAAAGCCAGAGTTTGTGTCAGAGGACCTGGTAATATCCACTGGCTCGAGAGCCCTGACTGGTGGCTTGGCAAGTGCTGAAGGGAGAGCACTGCACACAATGGGTGACAGAAAAAGAGGACACAGTCTCAAGCTGCACCAAGGGAAATACAGGTTGGATATCAGGAAAAAGTTTTTCACAGAAAGAGTGATAAAGTTCTGGAATTTTCTGCCCGGGGAGGTGGTGCAGTCCCCATCCCTGGGTGTGTTTAACAAAGCCTGGATGTGGCACTGGGTGCCAGGGTTTAGTTGAGGGGTTGGGGCTGGGTTGTACTCGATGATCTTGAAGGTCTCTTCCAGCCTGGTCATTCTGGGAATTCTGTTTTATGTGCTTGTCTCACTCATGAGCCTACCAGAGGGAATAATTGAAATACAGAAATAAAGTGTAGTGGGGGCTTTCTATATTTTTTCCACCTCTTCATTCCAGTGTGGAATGTGGATCCTGGTTGGAAAGCTCAAGCTTTTGGTAAATTTTAATTGCCTTTCCCTGCTGATCATATGGTACAGGTTGTTGGCTAATTAAGGGTGGTTTCCATGTCAGGGTTCTGTACACACAAAATACCCTGCTATTTTCTCATCTGTCTGGACAGGTATTATCCAGTATTAAAATGCTGAAACAGGGGGGAAAACATTTTCTTGGAGCTTTCATGTGAACAATTCACAGAAGCTTGCCAAAGCCCGGATGAGGAAAGCTGTACTTAAAGAGCTGAGCTAAAACCCTTCAATTCTACTGACTGTAGATGACAGAAAAGATGTTCCTTTATTATGGCAATGAAAATACATGGATCAAAGTGTTATCAGGAGAACGAGAAGAGGAGAGGGCTGTAGAATGTCTGTGTGAGGGAATTCTCCCCTTTTGTTCTGCCCTAGTGAGACCCCACCTGCAGTGCTGGGATCCCCAACAACAGAAAGACCTGGGGCTGCTGGAGTGAGTCCAGAGGAGGCCACAGGGATGCTCCAAGGGCTGGAGCCCCTCTGCTCTGGAGCCAGGCTGGAAGAGCTGGGAATGTTCCCCTGGAGAAGGGAAGGCTCCAGGGTGAGCTCAGAGCCCCTTCCAGGGCCTATGGGGGGCTTACAAAAAAGACAGAGAGCACTCTGGAGCCAGGCTGGAAGAGCTGGGAATGTTCCCCTGGAGAAGGGAAGGCTCCAGGGTGAGCTCAGAACCCTTCCAGGGCCTAAGAGGGGCTTACAAAAAAGACGGAGAGCGACTTTTTACAGAGG
Source organism: Pyrgilauda ruficollis (assembly GCF_017590135.1). Classification (NCBI taxonomy): domain Eukaryota; kingdom Metazoa; phylum Chordata; class Aves; order Passeriformes; family Passeridae; genus Pyrgilauda; species Pyrgilauda ruficollis. The sequence goes on from NW_024530821.1 coordinate 1,037,365, forward strand.
CAGACAGTGATAGGACAAGGAGGGAGCAGTTTTAAACTAGAGAGGGCTTTAGGTTGGGCATTAGGATGAAATTCCTCCCTGTGAGGGCGGGCAGGCCCTGGCACAGGTTGCCCAGTGAAGCTGTGGCTGCCCCTGGATCCCTGGAAGTGTCCAAGGCCAGGTTGGACGGGGCTTGGAGCAACCTGAGGTAGTGGAATCTGTCCCTGCCCATGGGATGAGCTGGAAGGTCCCATCCATCAGAATTCTGTGATCTACCTTCTGTTGGGCTGTGGCCGTTGGAAGTTGCTGCAGTGGCAGTTGGAGCTGATGCAGGGCCAGCTGGGACAAGCTGCAGTGGCAGAATCAGAGTTTGCACACACTGTGCAAATCCCTCTTGCAGGTGAGTCCACAGAAGGGTGGATTGAGCTGAAGCTGTTTCAGTTGAAAGCAAACATTTTCAAAAGAGTTGTCAGAGCTCCAGTGGGACCACTCTCCTCTTCATACCACTGCCTAAATCCCTGCCGACTGTAGTCTGGTGTCAGCTCCCTTACAGAGAGTGGATATTGCTTGGTCAACATACATAAATTCTCTAAAATCCTGGAGAAAAAGGGACTCTCCAAATGAAACTGCTTCATTAGTTCCTGTGATCATACACTGCAGTAGGCCAGCAGTGTTTTAAGTCGACCCTTCTGGTGATGGAAGAGAGGAGTAGGAATCTTTGTCAGTGGCCAGATGTTGGGAGAATTGAGGAAGAACTCAGAATGGATATCCAGCAACTTGGCAACAGGTAGAGGCAGCACACTATGAGCTCCTTGGATATCTCTGTTTGGGGAGGGAGGAAAGGGAGGCAAGGAATTGTGTTTGTGCTTTATCCAAATTACTGGGCATCAGCTGATTCCAGGGCTGATAAATCCTGGGCTGTGTGTTTATCCTTTACAAGTTGGGACTCATGTCAGCTCAGGTCTGGAGGGGTAGGAATCTCTGCACCCTGTTCTTCGTGCTCCTGAGGGCGGGTGTGAACCACCCAGAACCAGGTAAGTGCACTCTGGCTTTTGTGAATAAAGACATCCTGCACTGGTCATCCCTGCTCAGGGCTGAACCTTAACCATGGGCTCAGGCCATGGTCCCACCTACTAAAATGATGTGATGGGACCTCGATGATCTTGAAGGTCTCTTCCAGCCTGGTCATTCTGGGAATTCTGTTTTATGTGCTTGTCTCACTCATGAGCCTACCAGAGGGAATAATTGAAATACAGAAATAAAGTGTAGTGGGGGCTTTCTATATTTTTTCCACCTCTTCATTCCAGTGTGGAATGTGGATCCTGGTTGGAAAGCTCAAGCTTTTGGTAAATTTTAATTGCCTTTCCCTGCTGATCATATGGTACAGGTTGTTGGCTAATTAAGGGTGGTTTCCATGTCAGGGTTCTGTACACACAAAATACCCTACTGATGTGGCAGGACAGTGTTGGCTCCAGGGGCTGCATTTTGTGAAATTTTGGAGTGGCTCTTGTTGACTTAACATCACTTGGAAACATTTTCCTGTCTGTCCCATTTCTGTAATGGCTGGCTTGAGATCCAATGTCCTTGCTTTGAGCTAAATCCTCCTTACCTCCTCCCCTACTTAGAGGATCTGAAATTCAGGCTTTGTGGTTGCCACAGTGGCAAAGTGGAGCTTCATTGCTGGGTTGTGGAGCTTGTCAGCACTGGGGACGTGGTTCTCTTTCTTCTAAAAGTCTTCACCACAAAATTACCACTTTTGGAGGTTATATAAAAAGATGGGCGTTTGAAAGTCCTTTGACTTGTTTGGAAATAGTCTACATGGCATGAAAGGGTGGAGATTTCTGAAGTTCTTGGTGCTCCAGGCTAAAAAGTTGTTTTGCATCCCAGCTTGACCTCAGTTATCCTTTCTGTGCATCCCATGTTGAAGGCTGGGTCTAACTCACCGAGTTTTTTTTTCCCGCTGGACTTCTTCATTTTTGATCCTTCTAATAGCAGAGGATAAGCTGTATCTGAGCTCCCTGAACACACCTGTGTGCTTCCTCCTACAGGTTCCTTAGAAAGAGAGCTTGGACGGCATGCAAAGTTGTGAAATATCTGCAGACAGCACGGATGATCCTCTTAGTAGTGGCCTACGGAGAAAGCGACAGCCTCGAATAGTCGTGATCGGTGCTGGGCTCGCGGGCCTGTCGGCAGCCAAGGCGCTCCTGGAAAGCGGATTCACGGATGTAACAGTCCTCGAGGCGACCGACCGCATCGGGGGCCGCGTGCAGAGCGTCCAACTCGGTGAGAGTGAGCCGCCTTGGGCTTCAGCTTTCTGGATTTTTTTGCCTTTGTTCTTCTGATTTTTGGGCTGCTTTGGTGTGTGGGTGTGGGTTTCGTGTAAGGGGATGGTGAGCTCTCTTCACGGAGTAGGGAGACACGGCAATGCCTTCTCTAGCTGGGGGACCCAAAGACAGCCAGATCCAAATCTCAGGCCCAAGAGCGTAAACAACGTGGACTGAAGAGAGAAAAATACAAAGGATGGGACTTCATGGGCTGGGGCTGTAATTGGATAAGTAGCTCCAATATGCTAATGGACCAAAATTTATAGAAATGTGAGGTCTTGTGACTAAGCCCTCTTTTTGCTTCCATCTTGGAGCCATCTGGGCAGAGCCAGCTGTGGCTCTGGTAGTGCCAGGGTGTGGCCTTTGAAGGCCCTTCAATAAATATCCTTATATTCCCCTTAACTCTGTTTTGCCTCTATTCCAGCTGTTTAAGACATCAGCTTCTGGTGACCATGAAGGGACAGTGAGGCATCTGGAAATGGCATCAGTGCCTACAGAGGGCTGCTGGTGGGGTTTGTGTGGCATGAGGTCAAATGAACCTTGGAAATGGAGTTATGTGTGGTATCAAAATGGTTTGAGGTGTGGCTGTGTCAGGAGAGTAAATATTTAAATCCTTGGGTGCCTCTTGGGGTGGGTGGGTGGTTCTGTGCTGTCTGGTGCCTCACTTGTGACCCAGGGCTGCTCCAAACCTGTGTTTCCATGAAATAAAGGATTTGGGTGATTGTTTTCTCTCGCACAGGAAGAGCTCTGTGTAACAGGTTTGTGATTGAGTGACTGTACGCAGACTGTTTCCACCCAGGTTTTCCAGCTTGACTCTTTCCCAGGAGCAGCCAGTAAATCTCCAGGCTGTTGATGGGTTGTTTCTCAGGGCTTAGAGCCCTTGGAAAGGGGAAACCCCGAGCTGTTCTGCTTCACAAACAGCCCCATTCATTTCCCTAGAACTAATTTGCTATGTGGGGCATTACCCAGTGGGAATCAGACTGCTGGAAAAACATCTTCAATGTATCCCTTTATCCTGATTTTCAGCTTTCCTACCTCTGCAGCCTCCTTTCTCAGTGTGTAATAAAGGTGCAGACTCTGAATATTTGAATGCCAGGTCAATTTAAAAATATCTACAAAACTCCTGGAACAAACATTGTCCTTTGTAGCACAGGAGCCACTGAAGCTTTTCTTGGTATCCCGAAGGACATTGCCTGTCTCTTCGCTGCAGGAGGCATAAAGCTCTCTGCTTTTCCTGAATTGCTTTCCTGATTTCAATTAACTAATTCTGTTTCTGATCCCACTCTGGAGATTACCTCTGGCCTCTTGCTGCCCTTTCTTTTTATTTCTTAGGTGCTTAAATCACTCACTGTGTTTCACTTGATAAACTCACCACAGTGAATAAACAGCAGCCTCCTGTAAACTTGCAGAAGGGAAACCAATGGAAAGGCAGTCAGAAAAATCTAATCTCTAGGGGTTTGAGTAGGGCACTTCACATTCTGCTGAGACTTGGCATAGAGGTTAGGATGGGAAGTGTGTCCTTTATACACAATCCGTTGTATTAAAAATATCCTGGATGATGCCTGTGAGAGGAGGGAAGTGTGAAAGAGATGAAATCTTTGGGGAGCCACAGATCATTCTCCCAGTGCACCTGTGAAATAGTTCTGGTGTTTTTAGTACTGAGGCTGATTCTCTTATCTTTGCCTGCCTTCACCAGTAACTCACATCTTTGCCTTTGCTGGGAATCCACCTCCTCCTCCTCATTGACACCTCTTAATTAACAGTAGAGGAGAGCAGATGTTTCAGTCTGGAGGCAATTTCAGAGTTTGTAGATGTAACTGCTAGTTGCAGAGCAGAGGCTGACATCCAAAGTCTTAGTCTTTTGTTAATTTTTTAAAACTCCAAACTGTCTTTTCTTATCTTTCTCTTATCTTCTTATCTGCCGGCTCTCAAGGTTGCCCTGTGTGGGTGTGGGCTGCAGTTCTCTGCCAAGGTGGATCCATGTTCTGGCTCTGGCCTCTCCCCTGTCTGCACACTTGACTAAAGATCTGATTTAAATTTCAGCAGAACTACTAATTCGGAAGAAATTCTTCCCAGTGAGGGTGGGGAGGCCCTGGCACAGGGTGCCCAGAGAAGCTGTGGCTGCCCCTGGATCCCTGGAAATGTCCAAGGCCAGGTTGGATGGGGCTTGGAGCAACCTGGGGTAGTGGAAGCTGTCCCTGCCCATGGCAGGGGGTGGGAACAAGATGATCTTTAAGGTCCCTTCCGAACCCCAAACCATTCTGTGACATTGTGGCACCTTCTCAGGGTTATATCTGAATCCTTCCCCCTCACTGAGCCATGTCTTGTAGGGGACAGTATTTTCCTTCAAGTGCACAGATACTTGCTTCTCAGCCCAGGGGAATAATGTGGATATTCAGAGGCTTGGTTCTAGCACAGGTGAGGCAGAGGGTTTGTGTCTTTGTGCACTGTGTGTTTCCTGCACATGACCTATAACATCTGTATCCACTGCAGCTATTTCACAGTTACCCAAGAAATGGCCAGGGCTGCAAAGGGAAGTGTCAAAGTTATCCCTGTCCAGGAGGCTTGATCTACAATCTGTGTGTTTCTCTGCTTTTTTTTTTTTTTTTTTTTTTTTTTTGATTATTGTATGGCATGATTCATTCCAAATAGATTAATTTTGAACCAAAAGTCTTTTAAGGCCCTGAAAGTAAATTGGCTGTCTCTGTTTAAAAGAATTTTATTTAATTTTACACTTTTAAATAACTAATCATTTAACTTACACCTGGCTTATCTAGTAGTGATGATAGTGAGCATGAATATTACAGGCAAGAATGAGCTTTTAATTTGTTGGTATTTGATTATGTTCCACACAGCTCAACAGGAGAACTTGGAATACATCATCACTGTCACCAGGCACTAAGGCAGCAGCAGGAGCTGCTGGCAAATTGTTTTCCTGGAAAAATCAGGTGTCTCAGCAGGATTGCTGTGCAGCAGAGACCAAGCTCCTGCCCTGGAGCAGGAGGCAGCATTCCTGCTGCTGCTTGGCATGGCCTGAGTTGCAGGAGGATTGCATTAACCAGGGGGCTGCCACTTGCAGTATTGATGAGCTCTGTACCTTTGGGTGCCAGTGTTCAGTCGTTTCCACCTGGCTGCGTGCTCTGGGCTGTGTTGGAGTCGGTGTCACCTGAACTATTGGGGTCTGTGTGTTGGTGCTGCTCTCTGCAGCAGGTGCTGTGGTGTACAAGCCTCCTGCTGTAGTGCAGGTTTTGAAGAGCAGTCAGCACAGCTCTCACTGACAAAGGGGCTGCTTGGAAAACGAGATCCGTGGAGCTTCCCTCCGAGGCAGGGCCTCAGCCAGGGAGCAGCATTCCTTGGAGCTTTCACTCTTTAAACCTGACTGCAGCACAGCTCAGTGCTGCAGTGCCTCTGTCTGAGCATACATTTACATGTTAAACAGCAAATGATAGCTGCGAACTGCACCATCCTTTCTTCATCAAGCAGGATCCTATTAATTATCCTGCTTAATCAGGCATTCCCACACTGCTGCAGGGGTGCTGGGAGATGCCCAGCTCTGTCAGACTTTAAACTAGCTTTGGCCTTGTGAGAATCTGTCAGAATATGGGGGGATATGTGACCCAAGCTTATTTTTAGCATCTCCTTTCAGCTGCTGAGCATCCCCCTGTGCTCTCAGCCCAGTCTGGCAGTGCTGGATTTGGGGGGGACGAAGCCCTGGTGCAAATCCTGATAGTTGTAAGGGGAGAGTGGGGCTGACCAAACTCTTTGCGTTTTTCAAGCAGAGAGTACAGGTGATGAAAACAAAATGCTTTTGGTGTTTAGCCTGACAATGCCTCTTTCTGAAGAACCTGATATATAAACCTCCAAAGGCATAAGTAATAAAATACAGCCTATGTACTCATTTGGGGAATGGAAGTGCATGTTTTATTGCAGTTAATCTGAGGTGTATTTGTAAATAACAACCATTTTTAGTCACAGGACAAGGTTCAGTATTCAGGCCAATGTTGCAATCCACATTTCCTGCATCTCCCTGCTGGCAACAACCCTGGTGAGAGCTGGGAACTGAGAAGGGCTGAATTTCTCCTTAAGTATCAGAGGTGTTTCACTGTGAGGGATCTTTATTACAACATCCCATCCTTCTGGCAATACCCAAACCTGTATCCCAAAGGACCAGCTGGAAGAATGCTGGCATTGTGTCTAACAGAGAAAACTCCCTTAAGGGATGTTCAAACATGAGCTGTCCTTGGGCAATTCTGCTTTTGCACATTTTATTCACGGCTGAGCGTGAGAAGCTTCCAGGAAAACAGGCTTCCATAACCAGTTTGCTTGGCTTCCTCTCCTGCAGGGCATGCCACTTTTGAGCTGGGAGCTACGTGGATTCATGGTTCACATGGAAACCCAGTCTATCATCTAGCAGAAGACAATGGTTTGCTGGAAGAGACCACTGACAGCGAGAGGAGCGTTGGGCGGATCAGCCTTTACTCCAAGAATGGGGTGGCTTATCACCTCACCAACAGCGGGCAGAGGATCCCGAAAGATGTGGTTGAAGAATTCAGTGATTTATACAACGAGGTTGGTGTCCAGCTGCTTTGTCGAGTGGTAGGTTTGACTGGAACACTGAGACCCCTTGGCAGTTAGAACATTCCAGGACAAAGGTAGAAAAACAGTCATGTCTTTAATTTATTTGGGAAAAAAAAAAATCAATGCTAAGTTTTCTCTCACCTGCTTCACTGTACCCCATTTGTCTCTGTTGTGGGATTAACTCTCTGTGGTGAGGAAGAACAATCTTTCCATTTTTGTATCCATTTAATCACTTCCAGCAACTATTTCTGGGGAAGACCCAGTAATTTGCTGGGGACATCCTGTAATTAATCCAGTACTTGATTAAAAGAATAGTGGAAGGATCAAGTTGCTAAACCAAGTAGAAGGCAAAATCTTAGCAACAGCCAGCTAAATATTGTATCCCTGTGACTTTTTATTGGTTATAAATACTATGAAATGCTGTGTGGAGTGCCAAAGTCAGTGCAGTTTTGTAGGAATTGAAAGTTTTTTTTGCATCAGAAGGAAAGGAATCTCTTTTCTGGGAGATTCAGACCAGCATGGACTTCAGATGAAGGTTATTTAAACTCTTTTGCTTGCCAAAGTTAATTATAATTATTCCCCACATTTTTTTAATGCTGTTTGTGAAGTACATTTAGAGGGGTCAGTGCAGACTGTCTGGCCCTGCAGGTAATGTGATCTCTCAGTGGGTTGTAGAAAATGGAACAAAACATGAATATTTTCATCAGGCTGTAACAGTGCCTAAAACCTTCAAATTTTCATCTGACAGCAAACTTTAGTATTTGACTCTTGGCTGAACACTGACTAGATTCAGGTTACTCTTGCATACTTTGTTTAAAAATATGTCTGGGAGCATTAGAAAAGTCACTGTAGCCTGTAAAGAATTATCAAGTATTGGGTGTGGAGCAGAAAAGGGGATTTTTTTTTTCTTTTGAAAAGATTTTTGACATCTGTCCTGTGTTTCTGAACTGGAATCAGTGATGGGATGGCACAAAATCAGTTTCAGAGAGGAGTAGTAGGAATTTAAAAGAAATCTCGTTTTGGGAAGGATTTGTCAACCTGTGGACAATGTCTTGGACAAATGCAGGTGGATATAATTCACCTGAACAATTTTTCATGCTACCAGATTAAAAAAATGAATGAGACTTTTTCCAGGCAGGAAAAGAAGACAGGTGAGATGTGAGATGTGTGTGGAGGAAGATTAACAGCAACTGGGGCTAGAAAGAGTAAATGAAAATACTGCAGTGAGCAGCATTATTTATGTAAATGGAACGGTGCCAAACTGTGTGCAGGGCTTGGTGATCATCCTGTCTGGAAGATGATAGGAAAATCTCCAGCAAAGGGAGGGCAGACTCCAAAATGAGAAGGGAATACAGAGATGAGAGCCACTTAGCTTTGAGATAAACCCAGTAAGATAAAGGTCATAACAAGGTACCAGTGTTTTAGAAATGATTAATTTGGTAAATCTACCCTTTCTTTTAAAGGGGAGAGAAAGGGGCAGCCAGTGACATGAGAGAACAGCACATTAAAAGTTAATCTTCTTTACACAACACCTAATTAGCTTATCATTGCCATAGGATATCTTTATCACTAGGAGACAGAAAAGGCTTTCACATTTATGGCTTGTAAAAATGTCTGCAGCCACTCGTGGTGATAAAAAATACTTAAGGGACATCTGGAGCCAAGCAGGGGACATCAGCCAGCCCCTTAATTGCTCTTGCTGGGAGGGGCTTTCTCTGCCTTCCTCCAAAGCCTGCTGGAATTTCTTGCAGGAGCAGCTCAATGTTTTGTGGAGCTGCTTGTCCCAGCTTCCTTGGGGTGCCAGGCTGGAGGATCTGTACTGATTGAAGGCATTTGGCTGTGGTTTATTCCCTGCTCTGCCTAGGAAAAGTGGGAATTCAGGCAAGCTATGTGATCTCGTAAAAATACCCAGTTAGAATGGCTGTAGGAAAAACAAGTGCCCTGGAGGGGGGACAGCCAGGAGCAGGTGTGTGGCTTTGGGGACATTTTCCTCTGGCATAAAGTGCAGAGGGTGTTCCACACATGCTGAGTGTGGCGGAGGTGTTTCTGGTTTGTGTTTTGGGGTGTCCCCCACCTCCCCAGCATTACTGTGAGAGTGGTGAGAACCTGGCACAGGGTGCCCAGAGAAGCTGTGGCTGCCCCTGGATCCCTGGAAGTGTCCAAGGCCAGGTTGGACAGGGCTTGGATCAGTTTGGTTTAATGGAAAATGTCCTTGTCCATGGCAGGGCAGTTGGAACAATACAATCCTCAATGTACCTTCCAATCCAAACTATTCTGTGAGGAGTTTTTTTCTTGTTCATGAGATGTTACTAATTTTTTTTTTTTTTTGGTCAAAGTTCTGTTGCTTTAACTGGTGGTGAAATGAATGCTGAGGAGGAGCAGCAAGAATTTTCAGTTCTGCATCTCTGGTTTTTTTTTTTTTTTTTTGGGAGGCAGGTTTTATGATTGGTTTTGTTAAAGCATTTTGGAGTTGTCCAGGATAAAAAGTAATCTTACAGATCACTAAATCCTGAGGTCAGGGTTTTCCCTTGTCTCATAGGAGCTCTCAGGCCTTTCTCAAATTTTTATTAGCAATCTCACCATCACGTCATCTCACCCCTTCAGAGGGGGCTGAGATAGCAAAGGTGGCACACCCTGTCCTGAGCTGAAAAGAAAGCCCCCCCCACAAAACAGCCAGCAACCCATGATGGATGCAAAGCCTAATCAGGGATGTAGGACTGGCATGAGCAGTGGAAAATGTATCCCTGAATGAGCAGGGCTAAATTTGTCACCCTTCCAAGGGGCTGCCCTCCCTGCACAGCTGCTCGCTCCCCACGCACTCACACCCTGCCTGGCTTTGCCTGCAGCTGCTGCTGTGGCTCCAGCCTGTGCCTTCAGCTCTTCTCCTCCAGCTGGGTCTCCCTAGCCCCAGTTATCTTGTCATCTGGACACCAGATTCTAGGGAATTCAAAGTGCAGGGGGTCTCCCTTGAGTTTCACTGGGGCATGTGGAGTCTCTGAAACTGCATTTTAGCAAGGCAAGGTCTCTCTGTGCTGAGTTTTCCTGGAGTGAAAGGCAAAGCACCTCTGTACCTCCAGAGCTTTGCCTCGCTAATTCATCTGGAAAGTCCTTAGGCTTTTTCCAGGCACTTATCCAATCTTTTTTTGGCTGGCTTCTTCTACCTCAATACAAGTTTTGCTGCATTTTTGTTTGCAGTAGCCTGAATTTTTAATAGCTGTAGGGATGTCTCACAGGAGCCTTTATTTGGTTACGAGGAAGTGGAGCAGTCAGACTGCTTGAAGACTGCTCAGCTCTTCATTTCTCCAGCAGAAAGTTCCTTGGGTGAGGCTGTTGCCGTGCACTGGGGTCAGTCAGGATTTGTCATGAGATTGATGTGACCTGAAGGAGACCAGTGCCTTCAAGGAAGGTCTCCAGTCCACCTGGATTCCCAGCCATGCATTGCCAAGGGAATCACCCTGAGACAGGGCAGGGCTTTTAGGATTGTGCTTCTTAGATCGTGTGCTGTGTGGGGCTGGCACTGCTCAGGGTCATTGTCACTCCATTTGGTCAGTCTCCAAAAGGAAAGGCACCAGCACAGGGAGGTTCCCCAGGGTGTGATGCCCACATCATGTATTTGTCATCTTCCAACCTTCCTCTCCATTCCTTCTAGGATAATTGGGGGAATCCTGGGGCTGGGAGAGGATTTTGTCTCTTCTTGCTTATACTACATTTGCATGATTCTCAGGAAAATGACCAGAGTGGGACCTCTGAGGGTAATGTCTGCACCTTTGGGGTCTGTGTGTGTGTATGACTCCTCAGAAAATGGGAACAGGGACAATTTATCTCAGAGCTGTTCCTCTGTCCCTGCTAAGTTCTTATTTCCCTTTCCAGGGAGGTGTTTGAAGCCGATTCCCAGGTATTAGTGAGAAGTGGGAAGTGGTGAGCTGGACAGGTTAAATGCAGCTGAAAAATCACAGTCCATCACCAGTCTGATTTAGGAGAAGTACCTGCTTTTACTTCAGCTTTTCAGCAAGGACTGGTCCCTAAAGAGCTGCTTCCCAGGAACCCTCCCTTTAACAATCAGCTAATTAATGGCCTTGTTATCTGTCAGCTTTCTCCTGTGTGCTACAACAGCTTCTGGGGGAGGGATGCAGCCAAAGAATGACAGCGTTTTTCATCCTCCACACCCCCACCCCGTGCTGGGCTTCCTGCCATCCCCAATTAAGCTCCAGTGCCTTGGCTTGCAGTTATCATGGAAAGCAGGACCAAAGGGCCACCGAGAGTCACCGTTCCCTCCCTGCCTCTATTGCACTGACAGATGTCTGGCCTGGGAACAGCACAGCCCTATCTCCATCAGGGCTTTTTACTGGACAGGGATTAAGTCACGGCAGTTTTTAAGCCAAGTGAGCAAAAGACAATGCTGGGCATCGTCACTGGAGCTGACAGGAAGGAGTGTGGATGGGGATGTGCTTTCCTGACCTCCTTCAGTGCGGAGAAACTTCTTTATTTAGCTTTGTTCTTCCTAAGAAACTGCTTTTTCCTGTGGTGGAGGAGCACGTAGGTAGTAAATAAACTTGTGGAGGAGGAAGCTTGTAGGTAGCAGAGGGGCGACATCCCTGCTGGAATCCACGTTCCCTGCACAGACCCTGGTTGTGGGATGCCCCAAAGCTGGTCAGAAAGAAGACAGAAGATGGAAGCTGAAGTGAAACTGTTTTAGGACTGTGGACATTCAATTAACTTGTTTTGATTTCTTACCTTTAACCCCTTCTGTCTTGCAGACCCAGGGAGCTGGGGTTGTTCAGCATAGAGAAGGCTCCAGGGAGACCTTCCAGCATCTTCCAGTGCTTGAAGGGGCTCCAGGAGGGCTGGAGAGGGACTTTGGACCAAGGATGGACTGACAGGATAAGGGGGAATGGCTTCCCATTGACAGAGGGCAGGGATGGATGGGATATTGGGAAGGTATTGTTCCCTGTGAGGGCAGTGAGGCCCTGGAATGGATTTCCCAAAGAAGCTGTGCCTGCCCCTGGATCCCTGGAAGTGTCTGAGGCCAGGTTGGATGGGGCTTGGAGCACCCTGGCATCATGGAAGGTGACCCTGTCCATGGCAGTGGATGGCACTGGATCGCCTTTAAGGTCCCTTCCCACCCAAACCATTCCATGATTCTGTGAATTCCCTGGAGGATTGTGTATAAGCCTTCAGAATGAGGGAAGGAAGAATGTTTAGAATGAATGGTTACTTGAGATCTCTGTTTTTTACTTCTGTTTTTTCAGTCAGGCTTCCAGTGCCACTTACTCTGTCCCACCTCAGGGAAACTTCAGAGTGAGACATGTTCAGGTCATCCTGCTGGGATGTGAGATTGCCAGTGGTAATGATGCAGTCTCTCCTTTGGTTTTGCTCCCTGCTTGTATCAGGGGTGTGATAATAGAAAAGCAAAGGTTGGCTGGACTCTCTGTGGTGTAGCTCTCCTTGCTGGACGTGGAGCTCTGGTTTGGATGCAGAGACATTTTGAAGGGTTAACTAGAAAATCAGCAGAATCTTTCAGGTCATTCTTGTTGTTACCTTTCCCCAGGATCTTTGAGGGAAAGCCCATTTCTACTCTCTCAGGAACCCTGCTGCTGAAATGTTGAAATGATTGGAGGAGTATGGGTTTTCAGATATTACAACTGCCTGTTCCCAGGGACCCCAGGGGTGGTCCCATAGGAATGACAGTGCTTTCCCCATCTGGAGAGGGAAAGCCTGGATAATTCCAACTCCAGACAGCATAATTTTGCTCCTGCTTAGTTGGAAATCTTCCTTAAATGAGGTGTCCTAGTGAAGCTTTTCCATAGCTTCTTACACAGGATGTGTTTGCTGCTCATGTTCATTAAAACATACATTTTAAGCATCTTTTTCACTCATTTATTCTGACCATATTCTGACTCTCAAGGTAGGACCTGCTGTTGTTTCTCCTTTTGCTTCTTGCCTACCACAGCTTTGCCTCCTCTTCTTCCTCAGATGGTTCAGCACCCCCAAGAATCAGAGTATCCTGAGTTAGGAGGATCATCACATTCAGCTCCTGGGCCTGCACAGGAAAACCCCCAAAGTCACACCTTGTGTCTGAGGGTGTTGTCCAAATGCTTCCTGAACTTGAAAAGCAAGGAAATAACAGGGGAAATAAGAAATCCTGATGTGATTGAACTTACCTGCTGTCTGATCAATGGGATGGCGCCTCCAGGAAAGACTTTCCTTGATGGTTACAGCACAGAGAACTTGTGCCTTCCTGCTCTGCTGCCTGTGGGGCAGTGAAGAATATAATGGTTAACAAAAACATAGTCAGGCTCACTTCTCCTGTGGGCCAAGTGGTGGCTGGGTTTTAGCAGGGCTTTGCTTGTCCTGTGAGTTTGTTATCTGCTTACAGAGCTCAATCAGATTATGAAAGCCGAGCTGATTGTGCTGACGCAAGGTCTGTGCAGCCCGGACCTGCTGCAAGTGCTTGTGGCCTCAGAAATCCAGGGACCTGAGAACAAAGGGATGCTGGAACTGCCAAAGTTTCCTTTGCTGGAAGCCTTTGTTTCTTATAGGACGTTGGGCCCCCACCATTCTTGTCTGGGAATCTCCTTGGAATTGCCATGTCCCAGGCAGTGTCTGCAATTCTCTTCTGTCTTTACCAGTCCCACTCATTTTCCTTGTGATTGTTTCTTCTCTGTTTTTATCATTTATTTCTCTCCCCCTTCCCCCCCCCCTTTTTTTTCACTCTTTCACTTACTTTCTTCAATTTTCTCCTCATCCCTTGCTTTTCAACTCACCTTCCTCCATTTGCTCACAGATCTCCTCTCTCTCACTCCTACCACTGCAATGTGTTTATCCTCCCCCCTTTCCTCCTGTTCTCTCTATTTTGCCACCTCAATTTCACTTTATTCCTAAAACCCAAGATAAAATCAAGCTCTTGGGGAAAATTGGAGTGGGAAGAACGTAAACCAGAGTGGATTAGCCCTATCAGCAGGGAATGAGAAGCTCCAGGAGCTTTTTGAAGGCAAGGCTGCCACAGTTTTTTACCAGCTTTGTACCAGATATTTACTGTAGACTTCAACTTCTTGACACATCCAAATCATCTCAACATCCAAAAAATGATCATAAGGTGTAATCAAACCATCTTTGACAGGAAAAACTCCCCAGGCAGAGATGTAAGAATATTGTTCACCCTGTGGCATGATGTGCATGAGAAGGGGACACATTCTGGACAAACAAATCATTAATGGGATGTGCTGCATTTCTGAGAGGCATCTTTTGAAAGCCTTCCTGTGTTAAAAGATTCCTCTTGAGTTTTTTATTTTCCGTAGAAAGGAAGAGCCATGATGCAATTGCAGGCTCTTCTGGCAGTAATGTAGATAGAAAGACAAGTTTTTCCAGACAGCCACAAGCAGAGGGCTGAGGTGGATGGTGTTTCCTTACCTTTACGTAGCTTGTATGGAAAACTGGGGTTGAAAAACACCAGGAATATCTTCAGAGAAGAATGATTTGTCACAAGGCATTTTTACTGTGGCTCCTGGTGAGGGGCTCTAGACATGTCACTGTTTTCCATGGATTTCTACCTGTCCTGTGCTCAAGTAAAATTGTGTGCATACAGAATTCCTCTGCTGTTTGTCACCCTGATTTCATGGGATGTTGGAATCCAAAATGCAGGGAATTCTCAGAACTTTGGGCCTGTAAGCCAAAGCTTAGAATTAAACGCAAGATTTGATCTGAGACCTTGGAAAAGGCTTCCAAACTTAAGTACTACAAGCGAGAATGTGGATTTATAGTTTAAAGCAGAGACATGTTAAGTTAAAAAGAGGAAAGTTTAGAGTTTTAGAATTTAGGATATAGAAAAAATAAAAGTAGTTACAAAGGTAATCAAGTTTAGAATACAGTACTGTAGGTTTATGTATCATAACATAATTAACTAAGAAAGCTTGCACTGCAGCAAAAGTCCATAAAACTAAATATTTAAGGATTAAGTAAAAAACATAAATTATCTTTATTCAATAAATCCTTAAAAGGTCTTATAACTAGCGATCTTGTAACTTTCTAAACCATGCAGTAAAGATGTGAGCTAAGCTCACCCTTCCTGTCGATGTCGAAGATACGAAAAATAAATCACATCCTCTAAAAACTCAAAAATCCCATCTCTAACTCATTCAAAATTCCTTCAAAAATCCCCATAAATGGGACAACAGAACAACAACTGTGAAACTCAATTCACCCACTCTGGTGGATTCCTTCTAAATGATGGAGAGGGTGGAAGGGCTGGTGTCAATCTGGGATTGCACCTGGGACACGGAGGTGGAAGAAGAGCTGGTGCTTTTTGTCAGATGTGAGGAAGGACGTGGCTTCTGCTGGGAGGAGGAGGTGAATGTGCTGGATTGGGACAGGTGAAGGAACATCTTGCTGGATGATCCCATCCTTGTGTCCTGTCTCTGGCAGGTCTATAACCTGACTCAGGAGTTCTTCCAACGAGGTAAACCAGTCAATGCTGAGAGCCAGAACAGCGTGGGCGTTTTCACGCGGGACGTCGTGCGCAAACGCGTCAAGGCCGACCCGGATGACACGGAGGCCGTCAAGAGGCTGAAACTGGCCATGATCCAGCAGTACCTGAAGGTAGGTGTGCGCATCATTGGGGTGTTCTGTTTGGGTTTAAACTAGGAGCAAAAAAATCTTCAACCTCACGCACCTGTCTGAGCCCTGCCCAGCCCTGGAAATTGCCTTCTGTGCTCTCTTGCAGTTTGTGTTTCTGTTGACAACTTTCCCTCCTGGTGCAGATCCAAAGACACTGGGCTGCAAGGAATAATACATTTTTTTTTTTTTTTCTTACCTTAAAACCCCAGTTGTCTTAATAGAAGAGGCTTTCCTAGGCCTTGTTAAATTTTCTGGTTTGATTTAGGGTTTTTTTGCCACCTGAAGTAACTCTATTGTCAGGTTCTTTTAGTAGTGTCTTATCTTGTGACTTACACCTGCCCCCCCTGATCCTGCCTGAGTGTTTTTTACCTCTCAGAGATGAGAGGAAATGTAACTTTGATGCTAGTAATTTGCTGAAGAAATCCCCAGAAAGCATTTTGAAGGTAAAGCAATAAAATCCAAGACAGACAACTTTGCACACAGCTTCCGTAGTTTTTTTTATCTCCTTGGTGCCTTGGCTAATTGAGTTCTCTGTGGGATGAGGACTTAATGCTGCATCAAGCACTCCACGAGTATAGTGTATCAGTTATTTTTATTTCAATTAGAATGACTTAAAAGCTTCTGAAATGAGGCAGGGGAGGCAAGCAGCACTTTGTCATTAGTTCACTGTTTTCAGGTGGGAATCTAAACCAAAGAGGAATAAAGACCTAAAGTGTCTCGCAGGAGATTTGAGATGAAGCTGAGGTTTGAACCCTGGTGTCCTGAGCCTAATATCTCAGCATCCTCACCCAAAACCTTTTCTCACAGGGTGTCTCCACAGCTGCCACGTAAAGCTCAGTTATTTATTGTGTTACCCATATACCCATGCAGACAGGGTTAAGTCACTGGATACAGCTCTGGGTTTCCTGGTGGTTTTTCCTGTGCTTGCTCCAGGCTGCCACAGTCAGAGCTGTTTCTGCAAGTCTTGCAAATCCCTTCTCATGCAAATACCTGAGAACAACAAAGCTTCTCATACTTAAGACTATCAGATGACAGAGTGGGGATTTACCTGCCTTGGGTTAGAGTCTTCCTAGTTGTTTGTTTTTTTCCCCCTGGCATTTTGCCTTCATGGTTGAGAGAATCAAACAGCCACCAGTGTTTAACTTCATAATGAGGAGTGTCCTGTTGGAGCATCCAAGCAGGATGAGGATCCTGCTGTGTGCCACGGATTTTGTCTTGTCACCCTGGGGGAGGTCTGGGAAGTGCTTGGGTAGGGTGGAACTACAGCACAGTCCAAAGATGGGTCTTCACTCAGTCCCCACTGGAGTTACCAGGCAGTGACCAGGACAGGGAAGGCACCTGTTGGTCCCTGCAGGCACAGGAGCAGCCTGGGAGCTGCTGGTACAGCCCTGACTTGTTCACTTTGTCCCAGCACAGAGATTCCTGCTCTGCACCAGGGTGCTCCACAGGGAGACAGTCTGGGCTTGTCAGGCTTCCAAGCACAGTCATTAAAGTGTGGAAAGGTCTGGAAAATAGGTCAAAGGGCGAGGTAAGGAATTGTAATATTCCTTAAAATGCTTAGAGAATTACAGTGTGCGAGCGATTGTGACTCCGGTGATGTGAAGATTTTAAGATCACTGTGTCCCGTGCATCAGGATTATCATTAGAAGCTTATCACAAGACAGGCCAAACATCCTGCCTTTGTTCCAGGGATTGTTGGGAGCTACAGCTATGCTTAATACTCCTACAAACATTAACCAACAGGTTAATGGATCTAAAGCTTTGGTAATCACATCAAACACACGTGGCTCACATCTTGGCATTTCCCTTTTCCGTCTCCTTCAGTTCCTCCTGTGCTGGGTCCTCTCACCTCTGGCAGATTGTTAGCTGGCTGGTTGCTGACTGTTTGACAGCAGGCTGAAAGCTGCAGACAGCACAAAGAGCTGCCAGAAGTTTTTTGTGGTTCCTCGAGGGAACATTTATTAGCATTGGAATGAGCATCTGATTAATGCAACTCCAGGTTCTGCTGTAGGAGCACCAGGCAGTGGGTCCCTGGCCACTGCAGAGGGTTTTAAAGGATAGAAACCAGAACTTTAACCCAGAATTGTGCAGAAGCAAAGACATAATGGAATGATAGATTCACAGAATGGTTTGGGTTGGCGGGGACCTTAAAGACCATCCAGTTCCATCCCCTGCCATGGGCAGGACACCTTCCACAGGTTGCTCCAAGTCCCATCCAACCTGCCTTGAAAACACTTCCAGGGCTGTGGCAGCCACAGCT
Organism: Pyrgilauda ruficollis; assembly: GCF_017590135.1. Lineage (NCBI taxonomy): Eukaryota > Metazoa > Chordata > Aves > Passeriformes > Passeridae > Pyrgilauda > Pyrgilauda ruficollis. Next base: position 1,055,119 of record NW_024530821.1, read on the forward strand.
TCTCTGGGCACCCTGTGCCAGGGCCTTACCACCCTCACAAGGAAGAATTTATTCCTCACATCTAATTTAATTTGACCATCAGTTTAAAGCCATAATTCTTTCTCCTGTCACTCCTTGGCCTTGTCCAAAGTCCCTCTCCAGCTCTTTTGTAGGACCTTTAGGTACTGAAAGGTGTCAGGAGGTCTTGCCAGAGCTTTCTCTTCTCTAGGCTGAACAGCCCCAGCTCTCATTTTGTCTTCAGATCAGAGGGGCTCTGTTGTGCAGGGCTCCAGCCCTCTGGTCCCTGAACTCTGGATGATGCAACTCCAACTCTTTACCATGACAAAATGGTTTCTCTGGTTGCAAGAAAGGCTAAGGATTGATTTTTGTCAGATCCTGTGGCCAAGCACTTCTTTACTAGCAAAACTAATCTGGTTTCAGAGTGGAATTCATCACTCTCATCTCATGCAGCTCCTCTGTGCCCTTGCAGAGCTGTGCTGTGGCTAAAGGAGTTGCTCTGTGGCAATGTTGCTTTTGTGTTGCTTTTCCTTAGGTAGAGAGTTGTGAGAGCAGCTCCCACAGCATGGATGAAGTCTCGCTGAGTGAATTTGGGGAATGGACCGAAATCCCTGGGGCACATCACGTCATTCCTTGTGGTTTCATTAAAATCGTGGAGATTCTGGCCCGCTCCATTCCCAAGTCTGTCATTCAGCTCCGCAAGCCGGTCAAGTGCATCCACTGGAACCAGTCGGTCAGCAAGGAGATTGAGAGGGTGGCTGACCACAACAGTGACCTCCCCGAGGAGAACAAGGGCTCCAATGTCTTCGTAGAGTGCGAGGACTGTGAGTTCATCCCAGCTGACCACGTCATTGTGACTGTGTCCCTGGGAGTCTTGAAGAAGCGCCACGAGAGCCTGTTCCATCCCCGCCTGCCTGAGGAGAAGGTGATGGCCATTGAGAAACTGGGAATCAATACCACTGACAAGATCTTCCTGGAGTTTGAAGAGCCTTTCTGGAGCTCTGAGTGCAACAGCATCCAGTTTGTCTGGGAAGACGAGGCAGAGAGCGAGAGCTTGACTTATCCTGAGGAGCTGTGGTACAAGAAGATCTGCAGCTTTGATGTGCTGTACCCACCCGAGAGGTACGGCCACGTCCTCAGTGGCTGGATCTGTGGAGAAGAGGCTTTGATTATGGAGAAGTGTGATGATGAAACTGTGGCAGAAACCTGCACCGAAATGCTACGTAAATTTACAGGTCAGCCTTGGTGGGAGAGGGAGCGTGGGGCTGGGGAATCAAATAATCACGAGGAAGGAAATGCTTTAAAGTCATTTTTAGTTCTTTGGCATTTTGTGTCCCTTTGAATGTGCGTGTGCTTCCAGCATAGCTCCTGCTTGGGTGTGCCTGAGAGCTATTTATACAGAGGGGCTGATAAACCGGCTCAGGAAGTGATGGGCAGAAGTGCTGGAGGATTCCACATCCTCTGCTTTATTGAATCACAAATAACTCTTCAGCAGCTGAAGCTGTCGGGCTCTGAGGGCTGATCTCAGCTGTGGAGAGCAAGCATGGCCCCTTCAGAAATTGAACCTGTTTAGATCAACTGAGTTGTGTTTCAGTCACATCCCTGACTTCCATTCAGTATCAGATAGATGGAGATAATCTCCAAGACCTAAATTTCAAAAAATTTATTGATCTTGAGAGTTCCCATTTTCTGGGTGCATCACTGAAACCTTCCTGGACTTCTCAGATTTAATGTTCTGTGATCACACATCACTTTAAGGGCAGCAGTTGGACTGAGGCAAGTCTTAGGTGCATTACACTGAGAAAATCCAAATGAAATCACTTAAAGCAATAACACTTGGATGCTGGGCTTTAGCTGGTCCACAGGCACTTCTCTAGACGTCACACACCTTTCCAGGAAAAGGGATTTTTGTATCTGAGAGTCTTTGACATCCTCTGATGGGAGACACTGTGCAAGTGCAGGTATAAGGTAGTAACACTGAAAGAAATAGTGATGGACTTAACAGCAATTTTGAAATAAGGGTTTTGAATTTATGCAGAATTACAAGCAGTTATAAGAGGAGCATCCTCCAAGATGAGGTGTAGTTTATGCTATTTTAGAGATGGCTCCTGTGATTAAATGATATTATAGAAGGACGATCGACCAAAATCTCCAGTCTCAGCACTCCAACCTTACCTCTTGTCCATGGAGCTCCAGCTAAGTGGAGAAGTTTGTCTTCACAAGTGCAGCTTTCCCCTGTCCTTACTGCCCATTTGCCACCAACAGCATGGAGATCCAGAGAGTCACAGAATCACAGAATATCCTGAATTGGAAGGGACCCATCAGGATCATCGTGTCCAGCTGCTGGCCCTGCTCAGGACACTCCAACAATCCCTTTGTGCCTCAGAGCATTGTCCAAATGCTTCTTGAGCTCAGTCTGGCTTGGTGCTGTGACCATTCCTTGGGGAGCCTGTTCCAGCACCTCTGGGTGAAGAACCTTTTTCCTGAAAGGGCTCTGGAATCTGAGGACTTCCTGCATAACTGACTACGGGCAAAAGAGGTTTTACCACTTTCTACAAGAGCTGTAGGGTAGAGACTCTGGGTTGAAAAGCTCTGATTCAGTGCCTGCATCCTTGTTTCAGCGGTGCCTCCTGAGCTGCTGGTGTTCAGGGGTGTTGGGTGTCCCCATGTCCTGTGTGTTACATCATTCCCTATGTACCATCTTTCCCCTAACCCCAGCAGGGAACTGCTGCTCTACACAGGCTTAGCAGGAGGCACTTCTCTCACAGGCCAAGTTGTTGCAGTGCTGAATGTACAAACAACCTTGTTTGTTGCAGCTTTTCTTGCTTAAGGCCTATTAAAAAACAAAAAAAATAATTCCAAAACCCACTCCAATTCATCAGTGGGAATTTGGCTGTTTGGGTCTGTTGTCGTTTGGCACGTGGGAGTTTGCTCTCCCTCTTCCTTCTTGGGCTTTTTCACAGTTACTGTTTACGTGTGTTGGATGTTCTTCTCCTCCCAGCATGGAAATATGTGGCTCTGGGCCCTGGCTCTGTGCTGCAGTTGCTGTTCCAGCTGATGCTGCACCTGGTCACTGTCCATCAGGCTCTTCCACACAGCTAATCCCAGGTTATTTCTCCTTGGAGAATTCCAGACTGGATTTACCAGGGCCTTGCCCTGCAATGAGCATTTTGTGCATCAGCTGAGAAATGGTCTTGCAGCTACTGAAAACTGTGAGAGGAAAACCTGTTTTTGGATCACCCATTACCCAAGATGACCTGTTCCACTCTGCCTCCAATCCCTTTGTTGGTAGAAAACCTTTTCAAAGCTCCTGCAGGATTCCCTGGCTAAGGGAGCTGGGTTTATCCTGTTTCCCTTGCTCCTGTTTTCCCTAGAGGTTCCCATAAGGAGCAGTACCTCAGGGCTGATCTGGGCCAGGTGCCAGGCTGGCTGAAATAACAGAAGTGTGCTCAGCTCTCTGTGCACCTCCCTTCTCTGCTGATCTGTTCCAGGGGGAGTGTGAGAGGGGGTTAGAGCAGCAGCCCATGATACACCTACAGCCACTTCTGAGCACGGCTGCACTCCTCTGGTCCAATTAGCACCACCAGACCCAGCTCTGAAAGCCTTTCCCAACACTCAAGTTCACACGGGTCAGCTAACCAGGTTAGGAGACTAGTCCTGCCAGGATCCTGACCTCCTTGGAGAGCCTGGATCTTCCATAGGGCAGCTCAGATCTTCCACACCTCACCTGGTGGTGCTCTGTGACATCTTCTGAAGCAGCTTTTCTCTACTGAGTATAGAGGGAGCCTTATATTCAATAATGAAGCAGATAGTTTGAGCCTTTTAATGTTCCCTTTGCCTTTTGTGCCTTTCATGTGCTGGGTATGAAATGCCCCCTGTTCTCATTCTTCTGAGAAAGAATTCATGCATTACCAGGTAGGTTCCCATCTTTCACTGTGTTTTCCCACTCTATTGCTCGTGGTGGCCTTTCCTCTGGCTTCAGAGTATGTTAGACCAGTTTTAAGTTAAATCCATTCTTTTAGGCTCACACTGAGAATCTCTCTGTGAACTGACCTTGAATTTTCCTCTCAGGTCGGCGTTGGGGATTATCTGGCTTTGCTGTGAAAAGCTCTGAGGATTGTTCTAACCAAAGAACCATCAGCAATTACTGCTTTTCACAACTGGATGGTGAAAAGCAGTGTCCTCCAAATCTGATTAAATGGAATACCTCAGTGCAATTAGGAGCCTTGCTCTACCTTCTTTGTTGGATAAGCTCCCAGAGCAGGAAGCCAGAGGCTCCCTGCTGAAGGGATCACTGGAGCCTGGCAGGCTGCAGCTGGAAATGCCCTGAGTTTTCCTGCCTGACCTCCAGGAGGGGAACAGATCTGTTTTAGGTTCTGCATCACATCTCCCAGTCCCATGTGGGTGTCTGGGGTAGCCACTCTGGTGGTTGTAGTTGGTATGGGGGCAGTACCACAGATCTCCCTTGGTGGAATCTTACATCCTGCTCTCAGGGAGGCAAATAAATTTGGGTGCCTTAATTTAGATTGATAAGTTGTTTTTGTGGTAATTCAGTCAGCCCTATAACCAATAAACCTCTGTATCCACACCTCCCAGCAGCTGAACTAAAATGGGATTGTGTGAGGCACAGGGAGTTGTCTTCTGTAGCTTCACAAGTGGAAATCTGTGGCATGGAGATATGTGCCTTCCTGCTTTAGTGAAGGCCAACATCCTTTCTTTAGCTGTTTAATCTCTCTTTGGATGGTGGGAATGAAGAACTTTCCACATCTGTGTTGTTACTTTCATCTGTAGACAAAGGCAGTTTACCCTGTTTAAAAGCAGAATGAGAAAGTCCAGTGAAAGATGTTCCTTGAAGGACTGTGGCTCTCAGCCTTTGTAGTTGCTGTCTTCAAACAACAGCTCAGGATCAGAACTTGTGCTACGTGCTTCTGTCTGACCTTCAACCAAAACCCTCCTCTGGGTCTCCTGATTTTCCTCTTAGAAAGTGAGGAAATTTTTGCTTGCATTAAAAGGTGCAGAATTGCAGAGGCACAGTTGCTGCACAGTGGACACTTGGGTCTTGCTGACATGGCCTGGTGTGCTGGAGACCTGGGAAGGAGCTCATGTGGATGGATGTGGATATGGAAACATGCACCAGCTCTGGAAGAGGCACCACCAGGCCACTGCAGAGACTCCTTTTATTTGAAAACCCCTCGTGTGCTGTTTTTGTGCAGTGCAGTGGGATGGGTGGCTGCCTTGGCTCTGCCTGGGGAGTGTTCTATGACAGCTTCCATGGTGTATTCTCCTGGGCTTTCCCACAGCCCTCAAAAATAAAACATGATAACTTACTTCCTTGATATATCTGAGAGCTCCCAGTTCTCAGACTCCCTTGGGCTTTCCACTTCCAGGCATTTCTGCTTTGAAGAGTCTTGCAGGAACATGTTTCAGAGGCCTTTGTTATGCAAAGCTCTTACTCCTGAAACAACATTGCTTTGTAGGATGTGTTTTGTTTGTGGGATATATTTATTTGCTAGTCTGTGCCATATTTTGATCTGGGGTCTGGTTTTAAAGTGTTCACAGAGTACTCTGGGCAGGCCATCCTCTGCTTCGTTCCAGCCCCTTATTCCATAGCTCTGGCTGACAGGATACTTCTGAAAGCAGAAGCTGAACCAGGACCTGCTCTTGATTTTAAGGAATTGAAGGCACAGCTAAATAATAGTTTATGAGAGTTAAATAATGCAGTGCCTAACCAGGGTTTACATTTGAGTGTCTCCCTCTCAACTGGGTGAAGAAAGTGGGGGAATTTGGGTTGTCTCATGGCAGGCTGAACATCTTGAGTTGTCACAGAGTCAGGGTCTGAAGCAGGCAAAGGATGTGAACATCTCAAAACTCCTGCTTTTTGTGCTGACGATCTTCTGGAATCACGGAATTACTTAAGTTGGAAAAGCTCTTTAAGAACATTAATCCCACCCATTCCCCCAGCACTGCCAAGGCCACCACTGACACGTCTCCACGTGCCACATCCCCATGGCTTTTAAATCCCTCCAGGAGTGGTGACTCCCACCACTGTCCTGGCAGCTCTGCCAGGGCTGGACAACCCTTTCCTTGAAGAATCATAGAATGGTTTGGGTTGGAAGAGACCTTTATGATCATCCAGTTCCAGTCCCCTTGCTGTTGAAGATTTAGACTCAGCTCAAGGTTCAGGTAGCTGAACCTTGCTTGGGTATGTGATGTTACCTCAAGGGTGGATCTTGCCTTCTGCAGAGGGAATTTCTCTTCACTGGAATTCTCCATGTCCCCCTGTTCCACTCCTGCCATGCCAGATACAATCATGGGACTCCAACAAAAGCAGTGACACTGGGATGGTGCAAAACTAGCAAGAGAATCTCCAAAGTGTGACTCTCCCTGCTTGTACCTGAGGCTCTTGTGCCACCAGCTGGTGGGCTGCAGTCCTGGATCCCATGTTCTCCAAGGTCTTTGGGATGGGGACAGTGGCTGGTCACCCTGTCCTGGGTGCATTGTTCTCCTCTAGGTCCTACATCCTCTTAGCTGTGGAAATCCTACGGTGATCTACAAATCCTGCTTCCAGCCTCAAAAGTCTTCTTTCCATGCCTTGTGCATTAAATAAATAGAGTCTCCTGGATTTTTCCTTCATTTGGGGGACAATGGTATGGGAAGCTGTTGGAATGAGTTAATGCAGGTTTTGAGGACTTCCTGACAGGTTTTTCAATGCCCCCACATAAGGAAGATTTGCCTTCTTTGGAGGCACATCTCTCTCACAAGGCTACCTAAACATCCAATTCAGACTAGGCACTCAATTTAATACCTAAATTTTGGTGAGATCTATCACATGCTTGATTACCACCAGGCTCCCCACTGCAAATGAGACCAGAAGATGCTTTGTATTTCCAAACCAGGCTGTGTCCAAGGTTCCCTGAAGCTCCCCAGTGTTCCAGGAACCTAAACATTTTAATGCTCCTTTCCAAAACAAATCAGAGAATCATTTAAGTAGAAAAAGACCTCCAAGGTCATGGGTCCAACCTGTGACCAGTTCCTCACCTTATCAAGCAGACCAGGGCGCTTAGTGCTTCATCCAGTTGCTCCTTGGACAGCTCCAGGTGTTGTTCCTTGGACACCACCCAGGTGGAATTCCCCCAACACCCTGGAAAATGGAAGAGCTGAGATGAAAAGGGAGGCAGTTTCTGTTACATAAATTGTTAAAACTCAGTGATGGAAGAGAGATCTGCTTTGGGGGCTCTGCTGGGATGGATGTTGAATAAAGTGGAATCTCTGTCACCCACACCTTGCTCAGGCACTGCCCTCTTCCCTCTTGGACACAGTCTGACTTTTTTTCCTTCCGCTTTCCACCCAGGGAATCCAAACATTCCGAAACCTCGCCGGATCCTGCGGTCCTCCTGGGGCAGCAATCCCCACTTCCGTGGATCCTACTCCTACACCCAGGTTGGGTCTAGTGGGGCCGACGTGGAGAAACTGGCGAAACCACTGCCTTATGCTGAGAGCTCCAAAACTCCTGTGAGTATGGCCCAGATGGGGCCTGGGGCAATAAAACTGATGGGACACTGGCCAGCAGCTTTTTGGGGAGGGAGGTTGAAAGAGAAAATCCCTGCTTTGGCCTCCAGCAGTGTGTTTCCCCCTTTCTATTTCCTACAAATGATGTGTGTAGGATTTTGCCTCTTTAACGTTTGGAATGGCAATGTCTCAGGGATTCCCTCATCTCTCCCTGAATTTATCAAGAGCTGCTCATGTGTGTGGCTTTTGGAATTGTGATGTTGTCATTTAATGACCATCAGCCCTATTGTCCAGTTCAGAATTCCTCAGGAAAGCATGTGCTAATCTGTTTTAAAGATTATTATTATTATTATTATTATTATTATTATTACTCTGCTAATGTCTAGGTCTGAATGTGTTAGGGGTGCATATTAGGAAATCTTTCTGTGCTGGCAGTGCAGGCTGAGGGAGGCCCAGTCCTTGGCAGGGGATGATGAGTTTTCTCCCCAGGCACTGCCTTGGCTTTCTGAATTTAGCAAGGAGAGCTGGAGCACACATGGAGGTGGTTACACAGCTCAGGAACAAATTAAGCCAAACTCACCCCATCACTCAGGGTTATGTGTCCGAATCCAAAGGCTGATGAAAATGCAGCATTCAAGCAGCTGCCCAGTCCATTTCCTCTACCACTGCCTGGCCCCAGCAGAAATTATTTTATTCAGTGCAGAAATCTACTTAAGAAAACCCAGTAGGAGCTTTAGGAAGCTTTCTGTGTAGTTCCCAGGGAAAACCTCCCAGAAATTCCTGCCTCAAATCCGAGCTGCAGTTCTAGCAAGCACCTCACTCTTGGTCTAAGAGATACAATGCTGTGTCTCACCCTCTGGGTATTGAGACATGGCTGTTACTCTTCTGAAGCTGCTGTCCAGAAGAAAAATTCCCTTAATGCCGAAAAGGCTGAAATGTAATTTAGGGGAGCAAAGGGAGGAGATGGTACAGAGCAGGTGCTCTGTGCCTCCTGCAGGTTTGTTAAGGTTTTTTGGAACTGGCATCTTGTGGTGCCTCTCGTGGGGGGTTTTGAGAACCAGCCCACCAAAACAGATGAAAAGCCCTGGATCCCTGGAAGTGCTCCAGGCCAGGTTGGAGAGGCTTGGAGCAACCTGGGATAGAGGAAGAACTGGATGATCTTTCAGGTCCCTTCCAACGCAAACCGTGCTGTGTGGGAGGGCACAGAAAGTTTGTCTCCTTTTATCCTCCCAGCTGCTCCCCAGTGAGCTGTGCTGATCTGTGCCCCTTGTGCTGTGCCCTGCAGCCCATGCAGGTGATGTTTTCAGGGGAGGCCACTCACAGGAAGTATTACTCCACGACCCACGGTGCTGTGCTCTCGGGGCAGAGGGAGGCTGCTCGGCTCATCGAGATGTACCAGGACCTGCTGCAGTGCCCGACCTGAGGGAGCCCTGCCTGACCACCACCACCTCCCAAATCCTCCTGCAGGTGTGTGGAGGGGGTTCTGTTTTATTTCAGTTCGCAGTAGAACAGCCTTTTATCTTTTCTATTAAAAAAAATTTAAAAATAAAAACCTCTGATTGTTAAAAATGTTAGTCATCAATAGCTTCATTTCCATGTGCTGTATTGTTAACAGGGAAGGGTGCTCCTTTTTGGTCTGGTAAACTGATTCTCTGTCATTTTAATTCTAATTTCACTTTTGGTGCCTATCATGTTTGTTTTGTTTCTTTTTTCTTTCTGTATTGTAAGTGCCTTCTATACTAAAATAAATGTTGTAATAAAAAGACTGGGTGCTGTGATACTTCCTGGACACTTCACTTGGTAACTTCCAACTCTTTTATTCAACATTACAAAAATAGGGGTTTTTTTTCTCTTCCTATAAAATTTGGAGTAGGAGGAAAACAAGGTTGAAAATAGATCAGAAACACATTACACAAATTGTGTTTGTATGGAATAATCTCTCCAAACTGGAGATTTTCTGTGCCAGCACTACAATCCTGACCAAAGGGGTCTGGTTAGGGCAGAGCTGACAGCACTGTGGTCAGCGTGGTCACAGCCCCAAGGCTTATGGAGTGTTTGGACAAGGCTCTCAGCACAGGTGGGATTCTGGGGATGCCCTGTGCAGGGCCAGGAGTGGGATTTGATGTTTCTTTTGGGTCCCTCCCAACTCCGGGTATTCTTTTGTTGCCTTATGCTTTAATTGTGTGTCCTCCAGAGTAACAGGAGCACTCACCCCACCCAAGCAGCCCCTGGACTGTGCAGATGTGTGTCACTAACTCCAGATGTTAGTGACTCCCAAGGTTTTGTCTGCATCATGTGGAAATGGCCATCAGGAATGAGAAAAAAACTTGTTTTTTTTTTAAACTCCCTCAGAAAGATAAATCATGTGCTTCTTTAAAGACAAGTGAACACAATGTAGCCATCAGCACAGTTTAAAGATATCTAAACAGTTTCCAAAAATAAAAGTTTTCAGGGTGAAGACCACGGGCGTTTAGCCACTGCCTTATCTCCCTGCATTCCATTTCTCCATCTGGCTGGCTGCTGGCCAGAGCTGCCTGTGAGGAGTGAGGGATGCGTCTGCTTTGGCATCTGCTGCCCCATGTGAAGCCTCCCTTCCCTCTCTGCGTGTGTGGGGTGGGAGTTGTGTTGATAAATGAGTTACAGGGCGGGGGGGAAAGGGACAGAGAGAGGGAAAAATCCCCCTCCAGAGGGTGAGTCAGTGCATCCCAAGATAAATGTCTGCAGAGGAGGCACCAGCTCTGTCTGGTTCTCTCCAAGCTCAGCTGAGCTCTGCTGATTCCCTGCTGTAGTGTGGAGTGGGATGCCTTCCTGGCTGCTGGAGAGCTGGGAAGGATGGTGGTATGTTGAATTTATTGCGTTTTTCTCCCATTTTATCTCTTTTCATGCTGTTACTGAGTTGAGAAGGAGTTGGGCTGCAATAGGTGGGTGCAGCACACTTGACTGAAGAGAGATAAAAACTCTGTCCAGCTTCAGTCCCTCAGAGCTCAGGCTCAGGAACCAGAGCTGATTCCTAGCAGCCAGATCTGTTGCAAAGTGGAATCTGAGGAGAAAACCAAAATCCTTTGGGTGTATGAGGCTATGGCACAGGAAGAAACAAAGAGTTAGTTGCTTTTTCTCTTCAGTGAAGAAATTTAGGAAGAAATTCTCAGTGGAAGGGTGGTCAGACCCTGGAAGGCGCTGCCCAGGGAGGTGGTGGAATCCCCAAGGAACACTCAGTGCCCTGGGCTGGGTGACAAGGTGAGGATCAGTCAAAGGCTGGACTTGATGACCTGGGATGTCTTTTCCAACCTAAATGAATCTGTGATTCCTGTGGCTTTATCACAGGACATCCAAGGAAAGCTGCTGTGCTGGTGGCCAGAGTTTGAGAGCTCCTTTTTCTGCTCTGTGCAGACAGAATGATGATGGTGTCTGGCTTTGCTGAGCAGGGATCTGGGTCAGGCCAATCCCCCTCACTCCTCTGCTGCCATCACTCACCAGCAATCCAGCCTTTAAAATGATGCTCGTGTTCCAGAGACACTAAATTTAGCAGCTGTTTACTAAGAGGTGTTTAAAATTAGCAAAGGCCACGCTGAGCATGTGACAAGGAGAGGTGCTGTCACCACGGGGCTCTGTGACCCTCCACGCTGCTCCCACTTCAAGACCTGTGGCATCTTCATTCCCAGAGCTCAGTGGTGAAGGTTGGTGGAAGGCAGATGGGTGTGTTGGCAAGGTAAGAGGCACCTAATTACTCAGCACTAATTAGGGATTGCTCCTCCTGGCTGGCTGTGTGGGGAGGGCAGCAGGTGGGAGCAACCAGAGGTGGGGCTCCAAACTCCCCTGGGTGATGGTGCTGGGGAGAAATGGGCATGGCTGTCCCTTTCCTGGGTGATCCAGGAAAAATCATCCACAAAATAAGAAAATTATTAAGGAAAATTTCATCATGGAAAGGGCTGTGCAGCCCTGGCACAGCTGTCCAGGGCAGTGGTGGTGTCCCTGTGCATGGAGGGATTTAAAAGCCATGTGGATGTGGCACTTGGGGACATGGTCAGTTGTGGTGTTGGCAGTGCTGGGAGGAATGGTTGAACTCAATGGTCTCAGAATTTCCCAGCCTAAACAATTCTGTGGTTCTGCTCCTTTAACTCCCTGGCAAGAAACACTTTAAAAAAGAGGTTTTTCTACAAAAGCTGAAGTGGATGCTCAGAGCCCCGATTGCACCAGGGGAGTGGTGGAGTGGTGGAATTACGGGGCAGGTCCTGGCTTCTGTCTTCACACCCCTCCTTGCCCAAATCCGTGGTGAGCAGAGACCCCCTTCAGTGTCACCGTGTGGCCAATGCCAGAATCACGGAATTAAGGTTGGAAAAGAGCTCTAAGCTCTCATCCAGCCTGGTTGGTGGCATGAAGTGACCTGTGGTTGTCCATGCACAGAGGGGACCAGCACATTTAAGGCCTCCAGCAGGATTTTTTGGCACAGGGCTGTGGATATTTGCAGGGTTTAGCCTTTTCCCTCTGTCAGGAGTGTCCTAGGATCCATACTGGGCTCTGAACTGTGCAAGTGGGCACCAGCCAGGTTGTTCCAGGGGATTCTGATGGTAAAATAGAGTAAAGGATGAGGCTTAGTGCCCAGGGAATTCCCCTGGTGCTGATTTATTTGCAAACAGACCCAGAGCAGAAAAGGAGACTGGGAGCCACTGGGAGACCCTGAGACAAACTCAATTACGGGGCTTCTGTCTTTACACCCCTCCTTGCCCAAATCCGTGGTGAGCAGAGACCCCCTTCAGTGTCACCGTGTGGCCAATGCCAGAATCACGGAATTAAGGTTGGAAAAGAGCTCTAAGCTCTCATCCAGCCTGGTTGGTGGCATGAAGTGACCTGTGGTTGTCCATGCACAGAGGGGACCAGCACATTTAAGGCCTCCAGCAGGATTTTTTGGCACAGGGCTGTGGATATTTGCAGGGTTTAGCCCTTTCCCTCTGACAGGAGTGTCCCAGGATCCCAGGTGCAAGTGGGCACCAGCCAGGTTGTTCCAGGGGATTCTGATGGTAAAATAGAGTAAAGGATGAGGCTTAGTGCCCAGGGAATTCCCCTGGTGCTGATTTATTTGCAAACAGACCCAGAGCAGAAAAGGAGACTGGGAGCCACTGGGAGACCCTGAGACAAACTCAGTGGAACAGCAGTGTCGGAAATGAGTGGATGCTGGAACTGTAGGTGGTAAAAGGGATGGAAAAGCTGGGTTCTGGCTCTGCACTTGGTAAGGGTTGGATATTTTCTCCTCCTGGAGTGATCCCTGAGGTGAGAGCACTGAGTTCTGCCTGGTGCAGGGTCTGGAGCAGCCTCTGCAAGCTGAGCTCACCCCGGGAAAGGCGATTTTGTGCTGCCATCTCGTGGCATTAAAATATTCTCTAGAAACAGTAAGAATTGGACTATTCCCAGGAAATACCTGCAAAGTGACACACGAGGATGTGAGGGAAGAGCAGTGGGAGCCCAGAGGGGTGAGCACAGATAAGATCCTTTATCAGTGGGTTCTGTTTCCATTCCTGGAGTGCCTGAGATATCCCTGCAGGGCTGGCAGGAGCTGTGGAAGGTGGATGGAAGAAGCTGGATGATCTCCCAGCTCTCAGAGCCCACGTGTGTGAGGTTTTGGCCACCCTGCAGCCCCCCCGGGACAGGCAGTGCCCAGGGCTTGGTGTCTGGCTGGCTCAGGAGCCTCCCATCCCCCAGGGAATTCGGGAGTGCCTTTGGAGAAATAACTGATTAATCAGGTCCTGTGTGAGATCCATCCATCCACGTGGTGGGTATGGAGGATTTCTCTGAGTTTCAGGGATGTTTCTCAGAGAATCATGGAATGTTTTGGGTTGGGAGGGACCTTAAGGCTCATCTTGGTCCACCCCCTGCCATGGGCAGGGACACCTTCTGTTGGGACCCTGGATGCTGAGAATTCCAGACTTTCTGTGCTGCCAGGCCCTGACCCCCAGGAGAACACTGCACTGACCTGAGGCCGTGGAGAAGGCTTCCAAAATGGAATGATAGAGCTGGGATTGTGGGTGTGGAGTTTGATTAGAAGTGTGTAATATCACATGGTGGAAAACTTAGAGTTTAATGTTTTAGAATATAGTGATACATACAAAACAAGGTGGGGGTTTTAGGGTGGAGGCTGCTCCTTCTTCTTCACCTTCTTCTTCCCTTCTTCACCTTCTTCTCCATGAATTTCAGTGGTTTTGTGTAATTGGATAAAAAAGTCCCCATTGCAGGCACAGGTGGTCGGTTATTGGGTTAAAAGTAAAAATAATTTAGGTGTCATTTCTTAATTGGACAGTTTATCCTTAAAAGACCTTGGAGAGAGAGAGATGGGGCTCCATTTTTAGTTTTTTAGAGTGAAGTGCTGCAGAACTCATGGTTTGTGAGACTGTGACATAGATAAGAACTAACAACATCTGAGTGCCAATAAGAAATATCATCTCATACATTTAATCCCAACTCTGGCATGAAAGAAAACTTGACAGCCTTCCACTGGACAAACCACAAGGGGTGAGAAACTGGTGTGAAACTTCTCCTAACAAAGGGCTCTGATAGCAGCTACAACCTGATCCACAGCAAAACCCCCTCCAAAATCCTTTTGTGAAGCACAGGGAGAGATTTCCCAACCCCAGGGAAATCCTGGTGGGTTCACAGCAGGTGGTTTGCTGTGAGTGCCTGTAAGACGAGTGACACGAGTGGGAAAACAGAAAAAAAAATAGAAAGAAAAAGAGAATTATGCCTGGAGAAGGAGGAGCAGTGTCTCTTTTCTCATGGGCAGTGTGGCCCTGGCCAGGGTGGCTGCCTGAGGGCCATTTGTCCATTTGTCAGGCATTTAGCAACTGAGCACTGCCAAGAGAAAAGACAACAGCAGAGGCAGGGGCTGGAAAAGTTGATTTATAAGGAGGGAGATTAAAAAAAAAATAAAAATACTGGAGCTAAATATGTCATGTTTGGCTGGGCAAGGGGTGAGGGCTGAGCTGGGAGATGCCAGGAACTGGAAGGGGATTTGGGATGCTCAGGGGAGAATTTTTGGCTGCTGTGGGTGACGTGGATGGGAGCAGATGCTGGCTTAGCCAGGAGAGAGGGCAGTCCCCCACGCTGAGATGGGAACAGGGATAACAGCGGGGCTGTGCTCCGAGTCACCAGCTGAGGGCTGTACATCTCCAGGAAACTCCAGCACAGGGACAGCAGAGGAAACCTTTCCTTCCCTGCCCTGCCAAGCTTCATTTGCAGCACAGCTGCAAACCCTGAATGTCCCTGCTTGCAGGTGACTCGCTTCAAAGTCCCAGTGGATGCTTCCTCCCTGCTTCAAAATCCAAATGGATTCTTCCTTCCTGACCTGGGGATGTTTTCAGACCATCTTGGTGACAACTGGATGTGCTTGTGCCCATAAATATGGGCAGCAATTTTTGCTTGTTCCTGGTCCCATTCCTGTCCCTGGGCCAATGCGTTGAATTTTTGTGATGACAAATTTTGAATTTTTGCTCCTGTGCGGTAGGAGCAAAAGATTCTGCAAAAGCCAGGAATCATGGAATATCCTGAGCTGGGACACACAAGGATCATTGATCCAGCTCCTGTCCCTGCACACGCACCCCAACAATCCCCCTCTGTGCATCCCTGGGAGGTTTGCCCAAACTCTCCTGGAGCTCTGGCAGCCTCGGGGCCGTGCCCATTCCCTGGGGGGGCTGGGGAGGAACCTTTCCCTGATATCCATCCCAAACCTCTCCTGGGACAGCTCCAGCCCTTCCCTTGGGTCCTGGCACTGTCACAGGGAGCAGAGACTGGAGCTGTCCCTGTGCTGTCCCTCAGGAGCAGCTGCAGACCCCGACAACCGGAGAGCTTTGATCCTTTAATTTCTGCTGCCCTCTGCATTAAAACATCAATTTAATTCCCACAAAGTTCTGGCAGGATGGCTGGGAAAGGCAGGGAGATCCTCCACGACTCTTCCATGCTGCTGAGCCCAAGGAAAACCTTCTCCCTCCACTTCTAAACAACAAAAACCTTCCCCATCCCTGAAGAACAGGAACATCAAGCTGCCTCCTAACACAATTGGCTCTAACTAAATGGACATATTCTAAGGCTTGTATGTAGAATTTGATGTAACATTTCTATAGAATATATAAAAATATATATAAACATATGCATAAACACACTCCTAACGAATATATACACTCATATTCTTTATATATTTTTAATATATAAATATATCTTGATCTAAAATATGGACATATTTTAAGGCTTATATGTAGAATTCGGTGTAAAATTTATATAGAATAAAACTTTAATATAAGATTATTATACACACACATATATACACGCATATATGGATTATATGTAGAATTTGATGTAACATTTCTCTAAATATATAAAATATATATATAAATACACTCCTAATGTATATGCACACTCAGATTCTTTATTTTAATACATAAATATATAAATATATTTTGATCTGAAATATAGACTCATTTTAAGGATTATATGTATAATTTAAATGTAAGATTTCTATAGAATAAAATTTTAATATAAGTTTGTTATACATGCACATACAAATGTATAAATATATTTGAATAAAATATATTTATATATTTATATGATAAATATATTATATTTGACAAATATACATATATTTTTATATTTGTATATAAAATATAGACATACAAAAAATAAAATAGAAATAAAATCTAAATATATAGATACGAAATATAAATGTGAAAATATATAAAATACAAACATATCACTCCCAGAGCTCTCTTGAGCTGCCCCTGCTGTGGACTTTGCAAAGTGCCCAGATGACTTTGAATTCCAGGCCAGTTCTGCCCTCGCCCTGCAGCAGGATCCCTTCCCACAGCCCGCAGCCTGT
Source organism: Pyrgilauda ruficollis (assembly GCF_017590135.1). Lineage (NCBI taxonomy): Eukaryota > Metazoa > Chordata > Aves > Passeriformes > Passeridae > Pyrgilauda > Pyrgilauda ruficollis. The sequence goes on from NW_024530821.1 coordinate 1,071,482, forward strand.
GCCGGTGTCATGTCCTTGCTATGCAGGAATGTCACTGCAGCCACGCCTGCTGCTCCAGGACAAACATTTCCACTGGGGAACGCCGGAGTGGGAGAGAAGGAGCCCTGCTGAGGAGGCTCAGCACTGCTCAGCCCTGCTCTGGGGACAGCTGGGACATTCTACACGTTCTTCTCGACTAAAGGGACGGACTTGGTTGGAAAAGATTGCTAAGGAAGGCAGGAGATCCCCCTGAAATGGGAAATGTAAACCCCCTCCCTCCGAATTATTGTAATTTTGGAATTAAGGGGGCTCACAGGCAAAGATATGGGACCAGGAATAACAGCTCTTTATTAGGGAAGAAAATAAAAATAAAATAAACAATGCAGTAAAACAAAACAGCACAGCCAGAGTCAGAGCAGGAGCTGAGCCCTGTGGGTCAGGGTGGTGGCACAGTCCCATCCCATGGGGGCTCAGCCCTCCTGCAGTGCCAGCTGTGCTTCTGCTGGAGCAGGGATCCTGCACAAGGCTGCAGTTTTCCTCTGGAGCTCCAGGGCTGCTGGAGATGGGCCTGCTCTTCCTCTGGGAATGCAGGGCAGGAGAAAGCTGCTCCTCTGGGAATGCAGTGGGCAAAGGCTGCTGTGCTGTTCCAGGCTCAGATTGTATCCAGGTAGGAATGCTTGGCTCCTCCCCTGGGCGGAGCATCTCCCAGTGGGATGATGGAATTTGATCAGCCCTGCAGGGACACTCACTGGCCATGAACAGAAGATAATTAATAATTAATGGCCCATGAACAGCAGAGATCTCCTGGAGGGAGGATTGGTTGTGGAAGAGATAAAGAAAACTGCCCAATGAACAGAACTGCCCCAGCTCTGACAGATGGGAACAGAACACACATTGCTTGGCAATCCAGGACATGGACCCACCTCAACTCATCCTGGGCTGGGAAAGGTTTGCTTTTCCTGGAGGATTTGGGTCACAATGGATGTGACCAATCCAGCCAATCCAGCTCCCAAGGAACACAGGCAGCAGTTCCTCTGTGGGTAAGGAGACAGAGAAAGCAAATGACAAGGTAATTTACAGGTTTCCCTCTAAATTTGGATGGGATTTTGAAGAGAGATCTCCACGAGGCAGGGCCTCTGAAGACAATGCCAGGTACATGAGCTGCTGGATGGAAATACCACCAAGAAGAAATGCAATTTTTCACTGGGCAGGTGTTCTTGCTCCACATTTCAGTGAGAAATTTTCACTGAATCACAGAAGGGTTTGGGTTGGAAAGGACCTTAAAGCCCATCAAGTGCCACCCCTGCCATGGGCAGGGACACCTTCCACTATCCCAGGTTGCTCCAAGCCCTGTCCAGCCTGGCCTTGGACACTTCCAGGGATCCAGGGGCAGCCACAGCTTCTCTGGGCACCCTGGGCCAGGGCCTCCCCACCCTCACAGGGAAGAATTTCTTCCTTTTTTCGAATTTAATTCTCTCCTCTTTTACTTTTAAACCATCCCTGTTGTCCTACCACTATCTGACTGTTTAAAAAGCTTCTCTTTTTTTCACAAGCTCCCTTTAACTACTTCCAGTGATGCAGCACCTCCTGGTCCATGGAATCGTGTAGAAGTCCCTGCTCTCACTGTCAAAAAAATTATTTTCCTTTTTTTTTAATTTCACATCCTTTCCTGCCAGTGGCTGCCATCTCCAGATGCCAGGGGGACATGGGTGGTGGCAGCCCCTCTGGAGCCCCGTGCCTGCCTGGTAGAGGCTGTTTGCTTTTGAGAGCCACAAGTGCTGCTGCTCTGACCAAACACAAGTTTTAGATGCTTGATCATAGCCCTGGCCCTTTTCCAGGCAGTCAAAACCCCTGGTAGCATCAGCCATATGAAATATTTGGCAGCTTCTCTGAATGGTTTGAATCATTCATGGAAGGGCAAAGATATTCTTTGCTGGATTTTTTTTTTTCCTTTTTCCTGACATAGGCAGTTTCTGGTGAATCTGCTCTCAATTTTGTCCCTTCACATGTGATTATTCAGCTTTCTTCACTGATGGATTTGGGCAGGGAGCTGGGCTCAGTGATCATTCTGGATCCCTTCCAAATGGAGATATTTTGTGATTCTGTGTGGGATGCAATCAAAAACTGTTGATGCAATCAAAATGTTGAAATCCCTCTGGTGTACCTGGCAGGGAAGTGGCCCCTGTGTGGTGTGTCTGGTTTAATCTGGTGGGATTTTGTGATGTCCAGGTCACATGAGCTCTCCAGCAGGTCCTTCAGTGCCATGAAACACAAAATAGCTTTACAGTCCTGGGCTCTGCTTTATCCTCATTCCACCTCAGTGCCAGAGCAGAGGTGATTGTGGATTTCTGGATGCAAGGAGACCACAAATCATGCAAATTTTAATGATTTCCAGCTCATTAGTGTGGGAGTGGAGGAAGGATGGCGGCCTGGAGCAGATCTTGCTGTTGTGGAGGTGAGAGATAAATTGGATACAAGGGAAGAAATTTGGGAGTGGGAGATTTTGCCAATTCCTGCATGAAAAATTGAGAGCTCTCTGAGCACCACCAAGGTTTTGAAAGGAGGTAGAGAGAGAAGGAAAGGTGCTAGTGTGGCTCAAAATTCCTAATTAGGCACAAAACATTGGGAGAGATCAGGATCAGTGGGCTCTGACATGGGAATGCTCACAGCCAGCCCTCCCAGAGAACAGAGCAACTGTCAGATTTTTATTTATTTCCTTTGGAGATGATTTTTCTACATCTCAGTGCTGCATTTTGGGCCTCTATTGAACTACAGCTCCCTTAGATCAGAACCCTCCAGGAGCTGGAACCACTTTATTCTCAGCTCAGAGTCATTAAGGAGGAGGATGAAGAGGAGGAGAAGGACATGAAAAATGAAACTGTGCACCTCATCAGTGACAGTGACCAATTGTGGCATCAACTGGTGCCACAGGTGACCAGGGACAAGGGTGATGGAAGTGTGAGCCAACCTCTGTCTTCACACACCTGAGCAGATATTGCTGCTTGCTTCGCATGAAAACCACACTTTCCAAAGAAAAAACAAGGATGAATTTATAGAAAACAAAAACAGGAGAGAAAAAATAAATTTTCCTTCTGAGTAACTGTGTGTGTACATAGAGGATATGGAAGTGCTTTTATCATAAACAGCAATTACAATAAATAAGGCTGTTTTTTGTATTCACTGGGGAGGCGGTGAGGATGTATTAGCATAAAAGTGACTCAGTCTCTAAGTCTAGATGCTTCTGAGTGCACCACATTTATTTTCCACTTTCAATGGCAAATTTCACTTCCAGTCATCAGCATTTTTTTTTCCTAGCTGATGATATTTACACACTCTTTTTTGGTTGTTGTTTTTCTGGAGAGAGCGAGAAAAATCCAGCCGAGGGCGGCGGTTTTGGTTAACTTTCTCCATTTCCTGGGTAAATGCTCTTTGTGCCCTCAAATGGCTCCCAGACCCTGCTGGGGCTGGAAATGTGAGCTTGTTGTCACCCATGTGGTGACACCAGCTCCTGCTGTGCTCCATGGACTCCTCTCCTCTTTCCTGGCACCCACCTTGGTGAGACTCAAACATAAATATTGGGATTTCGGGGTGGGAGGGTCGTTCCCTTGGAAACACATCACTTGACCTTGGTGCCCTTTCAGTTGCTGACCCTTCTGAGGATGGGAAAGATGTAACAAAAAGCTCTGACCAGCTGGAGCAAATTTGGGTGGTGAAAACTGAGGTCATCCCTGATTTATGAGCACTGCCGGGGTGCAGGGTGTGCCAACCTCCAGAGCACATCTGAAATTAAACAGGGACTGCATTCTCCCCCTGGTTGTAAACAAATCCAAACCAGCAGGGAAGAAGAGCACTTTTACTTCTTTTCTTTTTTTTTTATTATCTTTTTAATATGCTGGATGGCAGCCAGTGTTTCTCACTGAAGTGTCTTTAAAACAGTGCCCAGCCAAGTCCGGCTGTTTGAGGAGTGTGTGAACAGCTGCTCTGAGGGCTGATAAGAGCTGCTGCTTCCGAGGCTCTTCAGAGCCTCTAATCTGGTTGATTCTATCCAGGAGAAAATGGAAAGCTCTGACCTCTGCACCTCATGGAAGAAGGGATGGCATTTCTCACCCTAGCCTCAGAGGAATTTCACCCAAGACAAAAGGTGGCCTACAGAAAAATCCATCTCCTGAAGCTGGAGGCCTCACACAGATGAGATCTATTTTCCAAAAGATCATAGGGCTGAGGAATTAATTGCTGGGGTACCAGTTGTGGGTTTCTCTGGGTCTGGACTGAAGGCACTTGAGACAATATTTAATGTTCAGACTCAGGTGTTTGTTATTTCTTATCAGTAAAACAGCCTCACAACCACATGAGTTTGGCAACTTTTCATCAGAGGGCACAAAATGGCCAACAATCTCTTGTTACAAGGTCTTTTAAGACTAAACTATCCAATTAAGAGCTGACACCTGGATTATTTCCCCTTTTAACCCAATAACTGATCCCAAAGAGCTCCAGTGTGGACTTTTCTGCCCAAGTACAAAATGCCACCCAAACCCATGAAGAAGAAGGAAGAAGAAGCATGAAGAAGAAACCCAGGGTGACACCCTGTGCCCTTCATCTTGCTCCCATCCACAACATAGCAGAAATCCCAAAATCTAAATTTCTCACCCAGTGACACACCTACACTGCTCTCTATAATCTATTTCACACTTTAGTGGATTCCAATCTATCTTGAAGTCTAGGAAACTTTCTCCATGAATGAGGGTGAAAGTCAGTGCTCCCCTGGGGGTCAGGGCACCCCAGAGCAGACAGAGAAATATTCCCAGTGCCCTGGGTTTCCACAATTAATGACGTTGGAGGTCTCTAATTCAGCCCTTTGCTCAACACTGGGCCAGGATCAAGTTGCCCAGGGTCTTGCTCTGGGTAGTTTCAGGTATCTCCAAGGTGTAGCTGCAAAGCCCTTCTGGATGCCTGGCCCAGGGCTGCACTGCACTCAGAGGAAATACTTTTAATTTGTTTATTTGGAATTCCCCTTGTTGGACGTTGCCCCCATCACCTCTGAGGGGAGCCTGGCTCTGTCTCCTCTGCACCTGCACTGAGCAGTGCAGCCAGAGACCACCTAAACCTTCTTTTCTGTGGGATGGGTGAACCCAGCTCCCTCTGCATCTCCCTGAGTGCATCCTCCAAACTCCTGGCCATTCCTGTGGCCCCTGGGCTCCCTTGTCCAGGTCACCTTCCATGGCAGCCTGGCCTTCCAGCAAAGAGGCATCCTTATCCAAACTGTCCCTATCCCAGGGGAATCTCCAGGAGATCTGCTGGTCTCCAGGGTGGTAGCCCAGATGGTTCCCCTGGATGGGGAAGCATGATACTGCTTTAGCTTTTCTTTCCATTGATTAATTATTTATGGTCCACTAAGGTCCTTTTCCTTTCTCTTTTGTTTTTTGTCCCCTTTTCTTTTCAACTCATGCTGATATTCTGGTTGTTTTGTTTGATCTGAGACTCTCACCCAGATTCTCTTTCAACCTGCCTCAGAATGAGCTCCAGAGCTGGGAGCCTTTTTCCTCCTTTTGTTCTGCACTCAGCCAAGAGATTCCAATTTCATTTGAAGATATTTCATAATCCTTTTTCAGTTATTTTGGTACTTTATCCCTCCATTAGATATTGCCTCTTGTAGAAACCTGGGGTTTGGAATATTTTTAAGCTCTGTTAGATATTTCTAACCTAATTCAATTAAGGATTTTGACTGGGGTTTTTTCCTATTTACTTAAATTATTAAAATATATAAACAAATTCTGAGTTGTGTATGTTCATGTCTATCATTCTGATCTGTTCATGTCTGTTCATTCTGTCTGCCCATTACTTTTTTTTTCCTGTGTTGCCAGTGGTATTTTCAGAAATACATTGACACAAACACCATTTTCTTGTTTAAAATAAATAAATAGACAAACTCTTTTACTTTGCACTTGCCTGTCACATTGGATTTTGCTGCTAACCTGCCATTGCACCAATGGAAAAAAGCATTTGATTTAGAGAAGTTGGAACATGAGATATAATGTACACAGTCTCTAAATCCTGATGGTCTTTGAAATTCCTCTCCTGTGATGTGATTTCCTTTCTATTACCCATTCCTCTTCCACTTTTCTTTCCCATATACTCAATACTGACTTCCTTTTTAAAGGTTTATTTGTGTTTGCAGCCTTGTTTCTACATTCAGCAGTTTATCCTGAAAAAGTTCCCTTCCCTCTAGGGATAAGGTAAAAGGTGGAATAAAGGTTTGATAACAGGTGGAATAAACAGAGAAGAAGAAGAAAAAAGTATGATTAAAGTAATTTCTGACACTGGACAAAGTTTATTAGATCCCACAATCATTGCTGTATTCCAGAAAGACCTGGGAAAAAGTGTGAATAATGAAGTTTGGTGGCAATCCTTTGTTATTCAGGGCAAAGCTAATGCTAATTGTGAATATTTGTGTGGGAGATGTCTGATTATTGCATCAGCAGGTGTTGAATTCCATGCTGAGGTGGTCGTGCACTCAGGAGAAGGCAGAAGCACCCAGGGAAGGGCTGCTGGAATGGGAACCTCAGCTCTGTGGTCAGAAAAGCCAAAAGAAAAAAAAAAAAAAAAAAAACCCCAAAAAAACAAAACAAAAAAAAAAAAAAAAAATCCCAAAACCAAAGGTAGGGATTGCTTGGAAAGGAATTGTGAATAAAGAAAAATGTAATTGTTCCAGGTGCAGGATGGTGTTATGAATGTAATGACATCCCTGGAGGAGCTGCTACTGAAATAGGTAATTTTTGGCCATTTGTTCCTAAAAAGGAGGGAACAGACCTAGGAAAAGTCAAGGGAAGGAGGGAATTGAGAGGTCTGGAAAAACCTCCTGCTCAGATAGGCTGGGATCTGCATCCCTGGAGGTGTTCCAGGCCAGGCTGGACAGGGTTTGGAGCATCCTGGGACAGGGAAAATGTCCCTGCCCATGGCAGGAGGGTGGAATGAAATGATTTTTAAGGTCCCTCCCAACACAAATATATCTGGGATTCTGAGACAGGATTCCTTCATTGGAAAGGGGATGGTGAGGCTGGACATGATGGTTTATAATTTGTGAATTAATTACACACATCCCTGGACAGCAGATTGGAAGCAGTTATTGCCACAGGATAGCTTGGATCCTGAAAGTAGATGTGGGATGAAAAAGAAATTAGAAATATCCAGTGATTTGAAGCCCCTTGGTGACCCCTTCTTTGCATGCCCTGAGTGTCAAAATCCAATTTCTTGGTTTAAAGAGAGGCTGGAGTGAGAGAGAGACCTCTCAGCCTGTCAGTCAGGTTCTCCTCTCTGCTAATAAATCCCTCCAAAATAAATACCTAAATGAAAAGAGAAAAAATAAAAAATAACTGATCTGGCCAATACCCAGCAGCAAAAATAGCTGAGGGGGCCCTCGGTAGAAAAATGTAATGCAAAGAGAATGGGTGCTAAAAATAAAGTAAAAATTAAGTAAATACAGAGAAAAAAGAGGAGAGGAGAGGAGATGAGAAGAGAGGGAGAGGGAGAGGGAGAGGGAGTCCTTACCTTTCCTTCAGGTTCCTTTGGGCCAGTGGCAAATCCTCAGCACATCATTTTCTCCTTTGCAAAACAGGTGCAATCTCTGGACAATACTTTAAGCTCAGCAGCACTTGCCAAGTCAGAAAAACTTTTATTTTTAAGGGCAGACAGCATATTTTGATAATTGAGCCTGACCTCATGTATAAGCAGGGCAGGAGAACAAATTTTTACATGAAACCCATTACTTTTCCCTCAGCCAGATCACGCACTGCAAAAGAATTCTCTTTTCTACCAAGTTTTGCATTTCAATCCCCCTGCCGTCACATTTTTGAGAAGATTTGCTCTGTTTGTTAATAACACCCTGTGCTTATTTTGCTTTTAAATTTAATTTTAATTTTTTTTATTTTATTTTTTTAATTTGAAAAAAATTTGAATTTAATTTTTTAAAAGAAAAATTATTTTCATCTTCCTTCTAGAAAAGGGGATTTTCTATTCCTTTGCCTGCTGATGACAGAATCCTGCTTCCCAAGAGGCTGGGATCAGTTGGAGCCTGTGAGACTCTCAGGAATAACTCTGTGCCAGAGCAAAGATGATAATTTAGGGGCTGATTGGAGAAAGTGGAGACTGAAAACCAAAGTCAAATCACGTCTTTCTGGTACATTAAACAGCAGGGGTGTGTTTATTCCTTTTCACAGGCAATTTGTTGGCACAATTATTCATCTTTGCTCAGTTTGAAAAGCTGGAGGTGGGATAAATACCTGTTGTGCAACCAGAAATAGATGGACAAGGCACAAAAATTGAAAAAACTCCCAGGTTCTAATTCCTTGGGAGTGTGTTGTGAAGAATAAAGCCCCATCCAGCCTGGCCTTGGGCACTTCCAGGGATCCAGGGGCAGCCACAGCTTCTCTGGGCAGCTGTGCCAGGGCTCAGCACCCTCACAGGGAAGAATTTCTTCCTAATATTCAACCTAAACCTGCCTTTTTTCAGCTTAATGCCATTTCCTCTCATCCTGTCACTATATATAAAAAGTTGCTCTCCCTCTTTTTAACAATCTCCTTAAAAAAAAAGGGTGAGAGCGAACACATGGAACTGTTCAGAGCATGGAATTGTGCAGCTCACAGGAGCTTCAGAAGCCTCAAACCCCTTCCCATCTGGGATGCCAGCTGTGATAAATATTTGCCTGGTGGAGGAATCCACATCCCCACGTCCTAGCCGGGCAAGTGATTTCAGTAGTGGAATATCAGAACGCCCATTTTGGATTTCTGCATCACTTGCGTGGTGATTCAGCAGCTGCACTGAACACATGGAATTTTGGGTGGTCTGAGGAGCACGTGGGACCCAGGCCCATGAGTGCTTTGGCAAAGAGAGCCCAGAGAGGGTTGGAAGGATAAATTCTACACATATTTATCTGTGCTTATGTGCAGATCTGGGCAGACATATCTATTAATACAAATATATGAATATACACCTGTATAAAACCACATTTATACCCTGTCAACCCCTGTCCCCTGAAGCTTTAAGAAGCAGCATTTAAGCTTGAAACTCTGAAACAGCTGAGAAATGAGAGCCCCACAGCAATCAGAGTGAAATTGGATTTACCCTGTGAATCATCTGCTGAGGACTGCAGTAATAAACACACATAAAACAATGGCAATTTACTCACATATTAACAACTGTGCTGCCAGGGCAGCAAACCTTTTAAACCCACAAAACCACCTGGCTGTGAGAAAAACAGCGAGGGCTACCCAAGGGTGTTCCCTTTTCCCAAGGATGTGTGGGAGAAATTTCAATTTCCAGCTTGCAAACGAGGAAGAGCTTTTGGGACACCTCGGCCTAAGTGAATTTTGGCTTTTTGTTCCTATTGGTAAACCCTTCTCTGCTGGGTTTGAGGCTTTGGGGGGGTCTTTTCTTGTGTTCCTCTCAGTTTTGTGAATTTCCAACACCTCCTGCAAGCTTTGGGAATGGGAAATCTCCACTGACAAGGAGAAAGATCACGGTGTTCCTCTCCTAATAATTCCAGCTGAAGCCTCCTGGCCAGGGATGTTGTTACGATTTGGAACCTTCTGTTTCCAAAAACACTCTCCTGCCACAGCTGAACTCAAATTCCTGATCCATCCCTTGTTCTGCCAGGTTTCAAAGCAGCCATGGATCTGCCAGGGGAGAGCAGAGGGGTTTGTGCCTCTCAGCAGTGCTGCTGCCACTTAAATACTTAAATATGGTCACATTTCAGTGAGATTTATCAATCATCTCTAGCTCTCAGGGATATTCTTTCTTTTTTCTTTTTTTAATTTTTTTTTTTTTTTTTTTTCCTAGAGCAGCAGCTATAGAGGAAAGAAGAGTAAATTTCCAGCACAGGAGCTGGATCAGGCCTTGATTTTTTTATGAAAATCCCAAATGCTTTCTTTTAGTGAGATTTTAGCCACGGTGAGCTGGACTAAAATGGGCTGAGTCCCTCCTTGCCTCACTCTTTTTGAAGGCAAAGGAGAAGAGTGAAGCAAGCAACCTCCAAACTGTGAATTGTCCTGCTCGAGGCTGTGTTATAAAAAGTTAAATTTGAGATCTGGGCAATATAAATGCCAGATAATGTTCTGAGAAAGTGCATAAAAACCTGTTTTTGATGCCTCCATCCTTCCCTCAAACCCCAAGACATCTGTTGCCCACCAGCACTGCACACAGGAAATCTTTAAATCTGGGCTAGTTTGGTTTATTGAACTGAACAGAACGGAGCATTTTTGTTATAAACCTTTATTTTTAATGGCCTCCTGGGACCTCAGTGTCATTTTCCCTCTCTGATTTGTCCTTCCTGGCCTCTTGGCAGGACTCTGTGTCCCAGGATGTCACAGGGGTGTCCTGGGATGTCACAGGGGCTGGGTGGCGTGGTGTCCACCCTGATCTGACTGTTGGGGATGAGCTCAACCACAGCAAACATCCTCTGTCCTCTTCTCCCAAGAGAAAAGGAGGGATCAGACTCTGAGTTTCTCTCTGTCCCAGCTCAGGTCCTTCTGCCATGATCCTGAGCCAGTTTTGCACATCAGATTTTCTGTCCTGTTTCCTGACGTGTGCAGATGTCTTGCACAATCTAGAACGGCTCAAATGGCATGAAATGCCCATATTCAACCCAGAATTAATTATTTTTTTCCTCTAATGATATTTAAACATGTCTCATTCACAGACACCTCATTGGAATGGAGAGGTTTCAGTCCATGAGCTGAATCTCACAGAAGGTACCAAAAAACCCCAAACCTTCTTGTCAGTGACCTTAGTGTCACTCTGTGTGTTGTGAGTCACCAGGGAGGGACCCTTAGAGGTCTGAAAGTGAAAAAAAATATTGCAACCTTTGCCTAGGATGGCTGAAGTTTCTTGGGAAAACTCTGGGGCATCTCCCAGTCCCAGCTAAAATTCCTGTCCTGATAAAAGATTGTAAAAGTCTGTTTATTGAGGGTCTGGTTTTCAATTTCTGAGTGGCAAAAGAAATTTCCCAGCAGGAACTGGCACACAGGGATGGCAAAATCTTTTGACCTTGATGATGTGATGTACATTTGGGACTAAACTTGAGTTTTCCATTCTTTTTTCCTCATTTTTGCCTATGGGGAGGGAAAAGCAGGGTGGAATTTTGGCATGGATGGGCTGCCAGTGTGCAGAGGGAAGGGACACAGAGAGGGCTGGACCTTCCCAGAGCCTGGCTCATTCTGAGTCCCCTCTCTGAATTCTGAAATTCAGAAGGGATAGAGGGGAAAAAAAAAAGCCAAGAGTGAAATATCCCTTGAAATATCCTCCCAGCTGACAGCAATTGCTGCCTCAGGGATTTCTCAGCTCAGAGATTACATAAACGTTTCCAACTGCCCTTGATGGGTTTATCTGTCACCAAGGCACGTAATTGCTGTTCTAACCCCTGCAGACAGATGAAATATCTCGTGGTGATGAGTTCCACCCTTCAAAATTGAGCCATGTGAAGAATCACCTTGCTCACTGGGTTCACTTTGATAATTGGGTTTGATGTCACTTAGTTCTTGCACCATGAGGGGCTGTGAACACTCATTCCCTGCTTGTCTTCTCCCCAGCACTCCTGGTTTTACAGAGTCAGTCATCAGAGTGCTATTTGATTTAAACGTTCCTTGGATGGAAACTGCCCTGTAACTTTGGTCCATTCTAAGTCCATCCTACCCTTTTTGAACTGAATAACCCCAAAAGCAAACAGGAGTCAAATTACACATATTCAGAGGTGCAAAGATATTTTCAAGGTCATTCTCAATCTCTTCCAGTCTCCATTTCTTCCCCCAAATTCCCCAAAATAATTTTCACCTCTGACTGCTATCAAATATTGATCCAGTGTTTTCATGTTAGATCTCCTTTTGATTTTCCCTTTCGCCTTTCCCTTTCCAATCTCAGATATGCATCATATAGATAAGAATCCCAGAATGGTTTGGGTGGGAAAGGACCTTAAAGATCATCCCATTCCACCCCCTGCCATGGCATGGACACCTTCCACTATCCCAGGGTGCTCCAAGCCCTATCCAACCTGGCCTTGAGCACTTCCAGGGATCCAGGGGCAGCCACAGCTTCTCTGGGCACCCTGTGCCAGGGCCTGCCCAGAAAGTCTGGGGAGAATTCTTTCCTAACATCCAATCTAAACCTGCTCTCTAGATGTGGCTGCTGCAATCCCTTCCTGCCTCTGTGTCATGAAATTTAGAGTGTCCTCTCCTGTCTTGCTTTTATCATTAATTCTTCCAAGTGGGAAAGATTATCCCTGTGAAATTGCAAAAAAATGTCTTAGGGAAATAAGCAAGAGGGGATAATTTTCAGGCTTTTCTTCCTCCCTCCTTCATCCCCTATAACCCTTGTTTTAAAAATCAGACACAGCAACGATTTACAGCAACATTTTAGACAGGTTTGTGCATGTATTTGGTACAAACAAACAAAAATATGTGCATTCTGTTTCATAGAGCTTACATCAATCTGGCAGAACCTGAAACACAGAACAGAAATACTCCGGCTAATAAATACATCTGGGCATGAAAAATAAAAATCTATACATAAAAAATTCCAATGTTCTGCTAAAGAAAATGTACACTTATATACACACTGTAAACAATAGTAATGCAACCCAGCTGCAGCCCAGCTCAGGCTGACAGGGACCTTCCTTCCCTCATGGACTTGGGAGAGTCCAGTGACACAAAAACTCATTTTCCACCCCCAACTCTTGGTTCCCTGGAGCAGCAAGGTCTGAGAATGCAATTGTGACATGGAGCCAGTGCAATGAGGTGGGATCTGATGGATGACTGAGGTGCAGGTGCTTTGGGAAATGCTGCCTGGAAAATTTGCTGGAACAGGGCCATTCCCTCAGGTGGTCACACCCTTGTGGATCCAGGAAAACCTGTGGGATCGGACTGAATTTACCTCCTGAAAGTCTGAGCCCGTTTTTCCAAACTTGGGAGAGCTTGGAAATTAGGGGATTCAAGGAGAAATGCTCAATTCCAGGCACTCAGGTCATATTTCATACAAGTTTTTCCTTCCTCCCTGCCAGCAAAGACAGTCCTGTCTCCTCTAAATGAAGCTCTGCATGAGCAGCCTCAGAGTCCAGTCCTGGCACTGCTTCTGATGCAAGATGCCAAATGAAAGCAGGGTGAAAACCAAGTATTTTGCCTGAATGCAGCACAGCAGAGCTCAAGGCTTTCCTACAGCTCCTTCCAGAGCATCTCCTGAGGCCAGGTCAAATACAGTGAGGAACTGAGCCAGAATTTGGGCTTTCATGTGTGTGTGTGTGTCATGTGTGTGCTTAAACTGACTTTATTTTCTCCCTTGTAGGTCTGTAAAGACTTGGGATGGAGAGGCAGCAAACCTCCAGACTAAGCCTTTTTTCCTTCCCAAAAAGCTGTCAAGGGGCTGGAGGCTGTAAATATAAATATTTCAATACTGGAAAAAAGAAAAAAAATAAAGAAAAAAAAAGTATATTGAAAAGATCAGGGAGAAGTGTAAGCAGTAATTCCAGCTCATTTATGGGAATGCACTGCTTGCCAGCATTTGCTAAATGTTCATTTATAGAGGGATGTTTGCCCATTTGTAGGAGAATGCCTGGTATTTTGGGAATGACACATTTATATAAACACAGTGAAGTGTGTGTGTATGTCTGTCTGGTCATGGATGTCCTCTCCCTGGTCCCTTCTCTGCCACATCCCCAGTGCTTCCCATCAGGATCCCAAAAACACCCAGGTAAACAGTGGCAGCTGCAGTCCTCACACTACAAAATGACTTTTTGTGCCACCCCATCATCACTGTAAGGTCTCACTTCCCTTCAGAGCCAAATAAACAGGGAAAAAAAAATCTATTTCCCCCCAGAAGCTCCCATGGGGTGTTGGGAAATCCCTGCTTTGGTAAGGCAACCTCAGGCTGGTTTTGCAGAGCTGGAGAACATGCAGGTGGTTGTGAGTCTGGGTTCAGTGTAAGCGCTGGGATTTGCTGCTGGGAGGAAAATATCTGGACAAAATCTGCTGGTATTTGTGCAATAATTGGTCCAGTTTGTCCTGCATCAAGTAAAGGGTGTTGTGACAGGGCCAACTCCAGATATCTTGTCTCAATATGCACTGCACAGAAGCGTAAAAAAATAAAAAATTTCCAACTTCCCTCCTGTTCTGCTTTCCTTTAAAGCAAATCAGAAAATCAGAAAGAAAGGTGACATTCTCCTTGCTGTGCCTGGCAGCCTTTAATCTTCCTTTGGCAGCCACCCTTAGTGGGATGCTGCAGGCACTTCCATGAAAAGCTCCTCCTGGGTTTGAGGGGCACTGCTGATGTGGAGCAGTTTCCACCCAGGACACGTTCAGTGCCATGTTTCCACCCCTCAGGACTTCCCATTCCTGTTCTTTAGTTCCCTGGCTTGAGGCCCTTCACCTCAGATCCCTCCTCGCCTCCATCACCTACGTGTCTCCTGCTCACGGCTTAACCTGATGGTCGCTCCTTGGGGCTCATCATCTGAAATTTGGTTAAAACACTCTGAATTTTGAAACCAGTGCCTGAAATCTACAGCCAAGCAGAGTTTAGGTGACCATTTCCTGAGCTGCCTGGTCAAGGTGGGCTTGCCATGGCTTCAGCTCCTGGAGTCTCCTGGAGGAGGCTGTGGTGCCCTCCCAAGGGGTGCTCACACTCTGGGACTGTGAGCAGGGAAAAAAACACTTTAATTGTCACCACTTTTGACACAACCAAGGCAATTGTTGGCAGCCACCAGAAGTCTGATGTATCAAGCATGTGGGAAGTCCCTTGGGAGAAGGATCATGAGTGTGACCCCGACTGGGGAGAAGATCCCTCCCCTGGAGTGAGCTCCCTCTGCACCTCAGCTCCACTTCAGCTTGGACTCTGTGGGCAGTAGAAATGCAAACTCCCCAACTCAGCCATCCCAGCTTTCCTGAGCCACAGCACAGGCTGGCTGAGGACCCGCATTACAGAATCACAGAATCATTATGGTTGGAAAAGACCTCTTGGAATCCAACCACCAACCCTGCACCACCCGTTCACCATTAAACACCTCCTCCAGGGCCACATTCGCACGTCTTTTGAACACTTCCAGGGATGGTGACTCCACCACTGATCTGGGAAGCCTGGTCCAGTGCCTGACCACCCTTTGACTGAAGAAATCCATCCTAATATCCAGCCTAAATCTTCCCTGGCACAACTTGAGGCCGTTTCCTGTTGTCCTGAGTGAAGCCCCTGGGATGCATTTTTATCCTGCGTTTTCTAAGAAAAACAAGAGCAAAGAAAGGGACAGGAAGGTTTGGGGATGACTGACACCAAAAGGAGCTGGTTTCTCTGAGTGTCACGGATGGATGTTCACTGAAGCAAGGTGCGTTGCAAGTATTTCACTGGAGAGTGAAATGCCAAATGCTTCACAGGATGGAATTAGAGGAGAGAGACCTGCACACCCCCTGGCAACAGTGCACACATCTGGAGTACTCCTCTGACCTAAAACCAGCTGATGTGGAAGGGCCAAAGCTGTGGCCACTGCAGAGATGATGACTGAGAGCTGGGATCCCTTCACCTTGCTTGGGAATACCCAGGTCCGCTCTCCCTCCAAAGCCAAGGCCTCTTCTGGATATCCTGTTCAGGACCTCCAAGCTCCCAACCCACCCACATAAAGGATCAGCTGCCAGCTACAGCTTGGCAGTGTCCTTCCTGAGTGCTGCCTCTGGATGGAGACATGACCACATGTACTAAGGCAGGGTTGGCAACTTTTGGGATTCAATCTTTCCATCAGATTTCACTGTGGTGTTTTTAAGGCAAAGGAGACATCCTGGTTTCCCTTAATTGCACAGCTTCTTCCAAAGCCAAAGACAACCATCCACCAGAGGAGACAGCTCTTGCCCTAAGGTCATATCCACACCTTCTCCTCCTGCTGTGGCTTGTTAGAATGGGATATGCCATTGGCTCTAATTTGAGGAACCCACAGTCCCACAGAAGGGGCTGAGCTCCACGCGGGGGATGCTTGGACAACCTTTGGGCAACTGCATTTTATGCCTGATCGCTGCTTCCAGCCTGCCTGACAGACCCACAGGTGGTATCCCTCCATGTTTCTTCTGGATACCTCTAAAGAAACCATCGACAGCTGCCCCAGAGGCTTCAAATATCTGTTTCTCTCAGCCCACAGCAGTCTGTTAAGTCATGGGTTTGGTAGTCGATGGTTTCAGTGAAATCATGAGGGATCCCGATCGAGACAGACTCCACCTCTGTCTTGTAGGTGGCTGTGGCCCCCCCTTTGCTGGAGCCACCCCGGATTTTGTTAGAAAGGCTGTTCATCTTCTCCTTCAGCTGGGTGGACGCTGGTTTCTGGAAAGGCGTCAGCATCTTCCAGCCCTTGAAGCTGAGCGTTCGCCTCTTACTGCCTCTCTCCTGGAAGGAGGAGTTAAATATGAAGGAGCTGTTCAGGGTGTTAATCCTGGGCCGTAGGTCTGTCTCTGAGTCCTGCACCGAGCTGTTGATGGAGGCCCCTCTCCAGTGGTGGTCGTAGACCCTCCAGATGGGCCGGCGCTGCCGGCGGCACTGGCACTTGAGCAGCCGGATGAACGCGCGCTTGAACTCCTTGCTGGAGCACGGGTAGATGATGGGGTTCACGCAGCTGTTGAAGTACCCCAGCCAGAAGATGATCTTGAAGACGATTTCCGAGGGCTTCAGGGACGGGAAGAAAGAACCTTGGGAGAGATTGAAGGGAATAGGGTTAGAGGAAGTGGAAGTGGAAGGATATCAGTAAAGTGATAAGGTGTCGTAGGTTGATAAAGAAGTGAGTTTTCTTGGGAAGTTATAGCCAGGCTTTGCTGGAACTAGCTCTCTGAGCTTCCCGGAGGATGGCTTTCCTCCAGCAAACAGCCCAGGGAGCTTTTATGTAGTGTCAGTCACAAAGCTGGTGGCCAATCCAGTCTGGAAGAGGGGAGATGTGTTGAGAAGGCTGATGGTGTGGTGGTGGTGAGACCCTGGACCATGTTTCTCAGAGAAATTGCATCTCCTCACCCCTGGAACTGTCCAAGGCCAGGTTGGATGGGGTTTGGAGCAACCTGGCCTAGTGGAATGTGACTTTCAGGTAATTTACTGCCTCCAGACTTAGAGACTTCTGCATAGAAGTACGGCCACAGCCCTGTCACCTGCACTGAGAGAAGAGCAACACCCCGTCACCTCCTCCTCTCGTGTATTTTGGGTTATCAGTGCCACAAATCCTCTGTTCAGATTCTGTGGTGATGCTAAGGGGGGCTGTCAGAGTGGGCTCAGATAATATCCACTGCCCCAAAACTTGTCCTTGATACTTTAAAACACTTTTGTCCACCCCATCCCACCTTAGGTTTTTGCAGATTTTCCCTGTGGTTTGCTCGGTGAAAAAGCTGGAGATATATTTTTTTTTGGGCCAGAAGATGTCAGTGTTGCTCCCACATGGCCTCAGAACAGCATTCCTCACTTGGATCTGAAATAACTTTCTGACTCAGCCTTAATTTCTTTTAATTTTAGCTCCAAATCAAGATGACAAATCATGCCACCATGTGACTGAGCGTTAATTTGTATTTTAGTAAATAACATTAACTCCAGATATCATTATTATTTTCCCCTGCGCTCCTAAGCCTGGTGTCAAAACAGTAAAACAGGTGCCAGGAGCCAGAAATTCATGACTGACACTACATAAAAGCTCCCCGGGCTGTTTGCTGGAGGAAAACCATCCTCCAGGAAGCTCAGAGAACTGGTTCCAGCAAAGCTTTTGTACACCATCCCTAAAAAGTGGAGAAATTTCAGCCAGACTCAACATTAGGTGTGTGGGCAGCTCCAACACGGCTATGTGGGGGAACACAGACACATCCCAGCATTTTATGGTGGTTGGGCAGGCAAAGCAGATTAAATATCTGCTGAAGGCCCACCCAAGGCAGGCAGGAGCTCAGTCTGGCTGTCAGTGCGTGCTGAAGGGGACATGGAATAAGGACAGTGAGCAGGACTGACATCTCTGTGCTGGGAAGACTCAAGGCCTTCCTGGGAATGAAGGCATTTGCAGCTGAATGAGCAGCTGCTGGTGGTGGCTTTGAATGGAGCAACGATCATGGAATGGTTTGGGTTGGAAGGGACCACCTGAAAGATCATCTTGTCCCAAACTCCCTGCCATGGCAGGGACACCTTCCACTGTCCCAGGTTGCTCCAAGCACTGTCCAACCTCATCTTGGGCACTTCCAGGGATACAGGGGCAGCCACAGCTTCTCTGGGCACCCTGTGCCAGGGCCTCAGCACCCTCACTAGGAAGAATTCCTTCCCAATATCCCATCCATCCCTGCCCTCTGTCAGTGTGAAGCCATTCCCCCTTGTCCTGTCACTCCATGCCCCCATAAATAGTCTCTCTCCACCTTCCCTGTCAGCTCCCTGAACACAGGGCTCACTTCTGTACAGGCAGTGACCCCATCTTGGTTGTTTCAGATAAAAGGAGTTTATTCTCTTGGGGACAGCGCTGAGATTCCCAGGTTGGCTCCGGGCTGCTGGAATCAGCAGTTTTGATTTTAGCCCCACCAGAAACACCTCCCTGAGTGACAGCCAGGAGCTCTGAACCACCCCTGTGGTGCTGGGGCCATCCCCCTTTGCCTTCCATGCATCTCCATCTTCATCCCACCATGGCTTTGACCATCCCCCTTTTTCACAGTGCCCCCAGCCCACCCCCCTGGACCTACAGGAACCATGGATGTGTCAGGAAATGGGACCTAGGAAGATGAAGGACTTAATTGAACATGCAATCCTGCTTATTCCCTTCTCAGAGAGAGGTTTCCTGCCTCAGTTTCCCCTCAGAGAAAGGGTAAATTACCAGGAACTCTTCACAGTGTTGCTGTGAACCCTGTTTGCAGCGTGCTCTGGGTTCTCAGAGGAGCTGCAGCTCTGTGGAGCATTTTTTAGCTTCAAGAGAGAGGAAAACAAAAAACTATGGTAACAAAGCAAATAAAAGAAGGGTCTCTTTTTGAATTCAGCTGGTAATTACTGCTTGAGCCAGGCTACTTAAGAGATTGATGCTTGCCTAAACAGCCTGATGGTTGCTAAAATAATAATTTCTATCTGGTGTTTAGCAGTTCAGGGCACAATGCAGTTTCTGTATTATGTGCTTTGTCTTTTGCATCCAGATAGAAAACAAATTGAAAAGGAAAAGAAGCTATGAATTCTCTGAGTTTCAACTCTGGCTGGTTTTCACCCAGCAAGAACCTTGTGTACATATGAAGACAAGGGGCCCATTAGCATCCTCATTACCATGCAAATAAGCGTGCCCCTCGGAAGGGACGTGTCCTGAGTGCAGCCACAGTTTCCTCATTTCCTCGCCCTGGGATGAACAGAACTGGGCAGGGAATCCCCAGAACTGCTCCTCTGCACATGCTGGAGCCTCAGAATCTTCTGACGGGCACTGGGAGGCTGAACATAGGAGGATTTGAGGGTTTTTTTTAGGGAATGAGTAAAAAAGTCGAAGAAATCAGCTCTTGCTTTCTTATACTTGAATATGCAACAACACTTTGAGGGGTTTTGGGCTGGGCTTTGTATCATTTTCTATATAAATAAGTGAAAGTCAATACTGAGTGATGGACACTTGAAGAGCTCAGGAAACACAGAAGGATGTGTCCAAGGTCCAGAAATGTGAGTAAAAGATCAGGAATAGCAACACAGAGTGAAGCACCAGCACTTCAGTCCGTTATCTCAGTGTAAGAGCAATTTTTGGTGATCTGGCCCCAAAAGCATCAAGGCCAGTACAGGGCATCATCAAAGAAGAGGAAACATGATTTCTGTAGGGTCTGTCACAATCCAGCAGGAAACCTGGTCTTGTTTAAAGAGGAGCTTTTGCTGAGCACTCAAAATCAGCCCTCTGGGCTCCTGGGCATCCAGCTCAACACCTCATGGGGTGAGGGACGAGGAGATGGTGCCCCCACCTTAGGGACTACCATCAGAACTCATAATAATAATGCTGGGGTCTTAACAGTCCATTTGGGGACTTTATTCCTTCCATGTTTTTATAAAAAAATTATCCCACATCTTGCAAGATCTGAATCTGACTGGGTCAGGGCAAGGGCTGTGTGTCCTGTTGTGACCCTAAATAATTATCTTCAGGACCACTGAGAAATTAAGAAAGCTGCAGGTGAGCTCAGGAAAAGCCTGCTTGCAGCTTGCAAAGTGACTGAAGTTACAGACTAAACATGATCTGAAGATTGCACTTCAGTTTTTGGTGATGCAGAAGTCGAGCCAATAAAATATGTGCTCATATCTTTTTTTTAAAATTACTGTTACTTGTTAATGTCACCATGCTCATATTTGGGGAAAACCAGGCAGGTAAAAATCTCTGGAGCCATGGGCATACTTCCCAAAACTGTGGTGCTCTGTGGTGGGTGGCAGTGGATGCAATCTGCCCTCCATGTATCCAAACACATATCCCATTTTTTTTTTAGGTTGTTTGAGCTAACACAATCTCATAATCTCTCCTCGCCTGCCCTTCTCCACCCTGCCCTCCCCATGACTCACTGGAAGGTGATATCACTTGGATTGTTCAGAGTTGCTGGTCCCACTGTTCAGCACTCAAAAAAATAAAAATGAAGCAAAACAAGAAGAAAAAAAAAAAAGACAAATGCACCAATGCAAATGGAGCCAGTCCAATCTAAATTCTGGCCCTGGCTCCCAGTGTACAGCCAGAATTCATGAGCAGGCTTAGTTGGCAAGGGCATCTTTGTTGTAAAAGGTCCCTGCTCTGCAGCATGTCCTGAACAGTCTGTGGAGCAGGAATGCTGCAGACCTGGGAGCAGGTGGGAAAAACAAAACAAAGGGACAAAGTCATGTCCCAGTGCTGCCCCAACTCAGAAATGCAAGGAGCAGCAGGACTGGTCAACACTGATAAAGGTGTTGCTGTTCCTTGGAGTTATTTGTATCAGGAATGGGCTTGCAAAAAAAAAAAAAAAAAAAAAAAAGCTTTTGGAGAGCTGGTCCTTACAGGTGTCATCATGGAGAGGGAAGGTGAAACCTTCCACAGGAGGTGGCAGGTGAAGAGCTAAGAAGAGGACATGGTTCATCTCACAGCAGGTTGCTCAGCTGTGGGTGTCCCTGCAAGCAGGAGGTAAAAATTGATTGGCCAAACTTATGGAAAATTAAAGAAAAAAATTACCAATGTGTGAACCACTCTGTTTCTGAGCTAGGAAGCTCCAGAAATCCATCTGTAGGATTAGGACTGTGGTGTGGACAGGTGTGCCATCACCTGAGCTTCTAGATGTGGCCTCAGGTTCAGGAGGGGATTGAGAACTGCCTTGGGAGGCATCAGAGAAGAAAAAAAAAATATTATAGCTGGTAGAGAAAAAGCCCTGGCATAGAACGTACTACAGCTTCTCACTGTGGGTCCTTCTGGCCAAAGGAAGTCAGAGAATCATGGAGTGGTTTGGATTGGGAGGAATCATAAAGCCCATTTAATTCCACTGTCCAAGGTTGCTCCAAGCCCTGTCCAAGCTGGCCTTGGGCACTTCCAGGGATCCAGGGGCAGCCACAGCTTCTCTGGCACCCTGTGCCAGCGCCTCACCACCCTCATATTCAAAAACCTTTTCCTTGTATCCAACCTAAATTCACCCTCACTCTCTTCCTTCTCTTTTTTTCTGACTCTCTCAAAGTAAACTAATTAAATCTGCTCCAAAAGAATCATGATCTGCCCCTTCCTGCTCAATACCCATCTTGCATCTCTCCTTGCCAGCTCCTTCCTAGGCCCCCACGATGGATAACCTCCCTGATGCAGCTGCCAAGCTGTGGGGGAACAGGCTGGATTTCAGCAAGGACTTCTCCCAGCGTGTGGGACTCAGATTCTCACTGGTCTTTCCTGACCTTCTCCTCCACTCTCTCCAGTGGGTGTTTGTAGGCATGTCAGGGTCCCTAGAGGGTTAACACCTCCTCGGTGTGCCTTGGAGTGATCAGGGAGTTCACTGCCCTGCTAGGATGGATCCAAGAGCCGCTTGGCCTGGGGAGGAGGACAGCATGTTCACAGCCACTCCGGCGTTTTCCCTGGAGGACGATGGCATTGGGATATCGGGTGGAATTCCTCAGGCCTGTCAGCCCTGCAGCCAACGCCATAAACAGTGTCACAGATAAGCAACAGCTTCCCAATGGAAGCCCCAGTGAGCTGCCTGCGTGTCTCTCTGCTGCCTGCGTGTCCAACTTGTGCATCCTGGTCTGGCCCAAAGAGAAGCAGGGAGAAGCCACCACTCCCCTGACCACTGCTGACCTCCTAGGCAGTGTTTTGTCCCAGGTCATGGTTGGAAAGGTGCTTCTGGAGAGCCCCTGGCCGTGCCAAACCTGGTGTGTAGGTCCTGGTGGGGAGGGAGGGAAGCTTTAGGTGTGATGGGGATCAGGGAAACATTTGTCTGGCAGATTGCAAAGGAAGGAGAAAGCAGTCAAAGGCTCTGAAAAACACCAACACTCTCAAGCAGGTTCTCAAATTTGAGGTCTGGGTGTGGTTTGTGTGTCAGCAAGAGGAGGATAATGAATCAGAGCTTTGCTCTGGTCATTCACTGTCAAATTCATGGCTTCCAAACCTGTCTCCCAACATTTGGCAATATGGTCCTAGTGATATCCCCAAAACTTTTCTCTAAGTTGGTGCACATCACAGTAGGACTTTGACCAAAACTGCCCTTTATTTCCCTCAAATATTGGAGATCTTCTCAGAGTAATCACGGGAATTTGGACCACTGGTTGGAGTAATTGATGTGAGGATATTTATGAGGCATCAAATTTCCTGAAAATTGTGGTTCTTGTTTGAATCACCTGAGTACAGGCACGTGAGCAGGTCCTGGGCCTCCTCTTACAGTCAGCGGCTCAGAGGGCAGATTTTATGGTGAGAGTGGAGTGATCCATCTCCTCCTGAGTGCAAGTCACCAGGCAGATGGATCACAGCAGTTTCAGATGCCTGGACTCAGACTCCTGGCTCATGGGCAACCACACCACAGGCATCCAAGGTTATTCCTGGTGGATTTCACCCTCAATGTCATGATCATGTCGTGGTCTGATGCTCTCTGAGAAGCTGCCAAAGCTTCCCATGCACCAGTTTCTCCCCTGTGTGGGGCAGGACTTTGATCACAGGAAGAATTTCACCAGTGGGAGGTGAAGTGAAAAGCCACTCAGGTTCCTCTACACTGTTCCCTGACAGAAACTTCACAACCAATTTCAAGAATTGTGAGCAGTGCTAATTTGCTTGGCGTGGTCCAGCCAGACCCCTCCAGATGAATTTGCTCCAGGGAACAAATCCATCCTCAAAAGAACATAAGGAATTGGCTTTGCAGCCCCCCAGCATTGCCCCAGCAGACTCTGCTCCCTTAAGCACCTCCAGATGCCCTGGTGCCACATCACAGGGCAGGGAAGGCAAAGCTGCTGCCCCACACTGCAGCCCCAGGCTGCCACACAGCACCCCCTGCTCTGCCACAGATCCTGAACTTCACAGGACAGGAATTCTGCTGAGGACCACGGGGGCACTGCATGGGGCACAAGACAGGCTTTGGGCAAGATCCTGTGAAGTATTCCCTCTGCTCTTCTCTGCTCTACAGCTCTTACTCCAGGGGCTTGAGATCATAAACTGGTTTTCTTCCTCTTTTTATTTATTTTTTTTTTTTACAGTATAGCTGCTCTTAGTTTGATTCCTGACCAAGTTACAGCTAAACTTTGTGATATTCGTAAACTTTGCTGAATATTATTTGGAATGTGCTTTTTTGATATGAGATGAGGGGGACTTAGAGTTTTAAAATATAGTAATATATATGAAACAAAACAGAAGTTTTAGAGCAGTTATTCTTCTTTACATTCTTCTTACTTCTTCACACACAAATTTAAGTAATATTTTGTAATTAGACAAAAAAGTCCACATTGCAGACTTCAAGTAGTTAGTTATTAAGTTAAAAGTAAAAATAATTTATGTATCATTTCTTAATTAAGTAGTTTAACCTTAAAAGACCTTATAACAAAAAATAGTTAACCATTTTGTACCTTGTTAATAAAAGACTAGAGAACTCACTGCTGTGAAACTATAATATGATAAGAAATAATAAACACCTAAGTCTAAACACAAACTATCATCTCAATCCCATCCTCAACAAAAGTAAAAAAGGAAACCAAAAACCAGCAAGGGGGTCCAAAGAAGGTTCAATCATACAATCAGGGAATGGTTTGGGTTGGAAAGGACCTGAAAGGTCATTTAAGTGCCACCCCCTGCCATGGGCAGGGACACCTCCCACTGTCCCAGGCTGCTCCAAGCCCTGTCCAGCCTGGCCTTGGGCACTTCCAGGGATCCAGGGGCAGCCACAGCTTCTCTGGGCACCCTGTGCCAGGGCTCAGCACCCTCACAGGGAAGAATTTATTTCAATACCCAATTAAAACCTGCTCTCTTTCAATGGAATCCATCTCCCTTTTCCTGTCACTCGATGATTTTGTAAATATTCTCTCTCCATCTTTCTTGTATGCTCCCTTCAGGTGCTGGAAGGCCACAGTTAGGTCATTCCAAAGCCTTCTCTTTTCCAGGCTAAATAACCCAAATCCTCTTATATACCATCTTTCTTGGGAGGGCACTGACCCTTCACCTGGGGGCTCACAGCTGAAATTATCATCAGCAAATCCCCAGAGTGTCATTTCATCCATTGCATCCTCCTTCCAAAGACCTGGATGTCCCATCACAAAACCTTCTTGCCCTGCAAGGAATACACCACATTCCATCTTTCATGAGGGATCTCTAAAGAAGAAAGTAATATTTTAAACAAAGGAATAACCCAGGAACTGTGGCCTGGTACTGCAGAGGGGTTAATACCAAGGTTTGTACAGAGAAACTGTACCTGCAGCACAGAGTGGATACCACCAAAAGGAGCCCTGAGTGGTGCATCTTGACTGACTGGATTTCTCCAAGGTTTTCCATATGGTTTTCCACAGTCTCCTGGAGAAACAGATGCACTTTGGTCTGGAAAAGTGGTCTGGGCAGTGGGTGGGGAACTGGCTGACAGGGCACACCCAGGGTGAGGTGGTAAAAAGCTTCTTCCCAAAGAGGCAACCTGTCACCAGTGGGATCGATATCGCTTCCAAGGCTGTTTAACATCTCCTAAGTGAGCTGGATCATGGGATCCGGTGTATCCTGGTGAATTTTCCTGATGATACTGATGCCTTGTGAAGCCTGACTTAGAACTGAGACTAGACAGAGCTAAAGAATAAAGCAGGGATTTATCAAAAGGCCTCAATGGATGCACCTTGGGCAGCACAAGAGCCCAGCCAGGGCTGCACCCAAGGTGAACCAAAATGGTCACAAAATGGACAACCAGTCATGGGGTCTGTCACTTCTGTAAGTTCTGCTCCATTTGCAGATTGGAGTTCATTGTCCAATTCCAGCTTTAGCCCATGCAGTCCCATCCTTGTTTTTCTCTCTCCAGCCCACGCTGTTTGTGCTCTTGGGCCTGAGATTTGGATCATTTGTCCTTGGTGCCCAGCTGTCCTTGGTGCCCAGGAATTGTTTTGTCTCCCTGCTCTGTGCACAGAGCTCACCATCCCCTGATATGAAGCTCAGACCCACACATTAAAGCAGCACAGAATCGGAAAAACAGAAAATCCAAAACCTGAGGCATCAATACCAAACAGAATGAGGAAATGGACACTTCATGAGCAGGGGCCACCCTGAAGGAAGACCTGCATCAACACGAGCACCACCAGCAGAGATGAAAGAAGCCCAGACCCACAAACTAAAGCAGCACAGAATCGGAAAAACAGAAAATCCAAAACCTGAGGCATCAATACCAAACAGAATGAGGAAATGGACACTTCATGAGCAGGGGCCACCCTGAAGGAAGACCTGCATCAACACGAGCACCACCAGCAGAGATGAAGAAGGAATTGTGCCACCTCTACTCAGTGTGTTCAGTTTTGGTCCCCACCAGGCAAAAGACATGTGGGCAGGCTTGAGAGGGTCCAGAGAGTGGCCAGGAAGATGATCCAAGCACTGGGAAGCTGCCATGTGAGGAAAAGCTGAGAGAACTGAGCTTGCTAAGTTCCTGAGAAAAGAAGGCTGAGGGGGAGGTTTTATCACTCTGTAGCTACAAGGAAATTGTGACTCCCTTTTTACAAGGAGTCACCTGGAAAAGATGAAGGGTCATGGGTACAAGTTATTCCTGGGGATATTCCTTCTGCAAACAATTTTTTACCATGACAACCATCAGCCATCAGAATAATTTACCCAGGGAAGTGGTGGATTCCACTTTTTAGATTCAGCTGGACATGATGCTGGACCATCTTGTGCAGACTGTGCTTTTGCCGAGAAAAGTTGGACCAGGTGGTCCTTCAGGTCCCTTCTAACCTGATATCCTGTGATTCCATGAATTTTCCCTGCTTCTTGATTTTTAACAGGAGCTCTGTGGGCTCCACCCAGGCAGGACTAGGCAGAGAGAAGGGAGAGAAATTCTGAAACCAGACTTGGGCTTGGATACTGCAAACCAAACTCTGTAATAAGTCTTTTAAATGGTTAAAGCAATGCTTTCATGGCAGAATCACAGAATGGTTAGGGTTGGAAGGGACCTTGAGGACCATCTAATTCTAACCCATACCTTCAAATCATTCTGCTCCATCCAACTCACTTCAACACTGCCCTGGAATAGCCTTTTTGGCTGCTTGTTTCATCCTCCAAGAAAAAGGCCTGGGCAGCAGATTTAGGACACAGATAGTGCTGAATAAAGCGTGGTCAACGGGAAGATGGACTTTGAAATTAATCACAAAATTAAAAGGAAGATGAAGATGTAGGCGTTTGACATCTGACTTTTAGTACAGACTCCCTTAAAGGTACTAGAATGAGATCTTTCAGGTCCCTTCCAACCCAACCCAACCCAACCCATTCCATGATTCTATGACAAACTGTTAATCCTCAAATTTTTTTGCTGGCTGGCTCCCTCATACTCTAGTTTTCCATGAACCATTTACCAGGCCTTGATGGACTGTCAAGATCTGGGGAGCACAGTTTTGGAATTACAGTTCTAGACTACTCCTTGCATTTATTGACAGTGGTACTTCGTGGTGAGCCCTCCAGTTGCCTTCTGCTGTTCAACTCCTTTAACACCTTCCTTAAAACCTCCCTTTGCAAGGAACTCTTGTTCTTTGGTGGCTTCTGCAAACACAAGTCTGGCTTCCACTCCCCTCCAAGATAAAATGTCCCTTTTCTATCAAGCTTCCTCCTCCACTCTGCTCAGAAACATTGGGAATGTGTATTTTTTTTCCCAAATGAAAAGGTAAGCTTGGGAAATCCTGTGGAAAAGGAATGGAGGGGAATGATTCTCAAGCAAGCCATCCAAGTCTTGGAAAAACCACTGTGTTTGCTGGGTTGGGCCCAAGACTACTCTTTGTTTTTCCAACTCAGAAGTTCTTTTCTCTGCACTTGGTTTTCTAAGAATGTGAACTCACCCGCCCCGTCCTGTTTACAAGCTCGTAAATATGTAGATCAGATTTGGCTGCAGGGTAGGCCTTGGAAGAGCTGAATCCTGCTGGGAACACATGGCATTTTATGTACAGTGAGGCCAGATCTGCGCTGCACAGAGGAAAAAGGCAATTTTTCATTGGGACCAACCCAGCTCAGGGAAAAAAATTGTACCGAGCGCAAAACGCGCAAATCCCGACTTCAATTTGAAGCTCGGGGTGAGCAGAACTCACTGGGGCGGCTGAGTGTGGCCAGAACCCCAACACAGGTGACAGCACTGGTCTGGAAGGACCCTACAGTGAGCCAGTGTGGTGGCTGATGGCTGGGAATGCTGGGGAGAACGTTGGGATGTCAGCGTTGGGAAAACACGATATCGAGAGGAAGTGTGGGAGCTTCCTCGGCACGTTTCCACCGTGCCAGCCCCGAGGGCTTTTCTGTTTGTACCAGAACTGGGCAGACAGGACGTCACTGGCCGTGGAGCCTGGCACTGCAGCCTGTATCCCCTCCCAACACTGCTGCCAGCTCTGATGGATGCTGGACAGCATCCTCCAGAGAGCCGCACCGTGGCGTCACGGAGGAAAGGGTGGGGGGAAAAAAAAGGATGGGGGAGGTGGGTATTTTCAGCTCTGACAAAAAATTGTGGCTGGTTTCGCAGGCTTAGGAGGGGTTATTCAAGATCAGCCAGCCAGCTTATTTCTTTTCAGGCTTGGAGGGGAAAATCCTCCAACGCCTGCCCTGTTTCCGCACTCGGCTCCAAGGCACAGCCCTTTTGGCTTTACTTTGCATGGAAAAATCCACGGTTTCTCATCACTCACTTTCTCTTTCTTGATGTTTTTTTCCTGTGATAAGAAGGGAAACTTATAACCCCAAACCATATTTCCGTCTTTTGCCCCAACCTGGAAATATTCAGGGGAGATAGCAAAGAGTTGGTCTGTCTCTTCCCAGCCCTGAAAGACATTTTTCAGCTGATATGGAGCTCTAAACACATTGCACTTCAAAAAGAGACATTTTCCCCCCTCTCTCAGAAAACAATGGGTCAGTGGAACTGAGCTCCAAAAATATATCAGGAGTGGTGAGATAACAACATCCTATCACTCCCAACAGTTCCTGAAGCCCTTAACTTGAAGGGATAAATTCTCCTGTTAAATGCTGCACTGATTGCCTGTGAAAGACCCCTCTGAACTGGTCCTTTTCCTCATCTCCACAGGGAGGGTCACATCTGTCTGATGTGACCAGAGAATCCTGGAATGGTTTGGGTTTGAAGGGACCTTAAAGACCTCTTCATTCCAATCCCCTGTCATGGGCAGGGATGGCACCACTAGAGCAGGTTGTTCTTCTCTGGTTATTCATCAGTGATGCACTTAAGCCATGTACTTTGACACAAGAGGCAAAAATTGGCTGCCTGGTTGTCTCTTCCATAGAGCTGAGCCTGGGACAAGCACAGAGATGATGTTGGGAAGGACCAAGAAACGTGGGAGCAGATGAACCATTACCTCACAGTGGTTTTGTACATGCTTTACAGCCACAGGGAGTTTATTTCAAGAGAGGGAATGCAAAAACCATGCTGCATTTGCCTGGTTTAAATGCCTGCACAGGGCAGTGGGATCTCTGCTGAGGAGAGAAGAGTGTCTCAAAGTGTCTCATTATGATAATGAGGTTATCTCTCCACTGACATTCCTGCTCCATTTCATCCCTATCCCTATTTATTTTTTAATTTCTGAACCTGAAGGGAAAGGATGAAGATTTGCATTCCATTTTCGTGGCACTTTGAGTACTGCCCATGAGATTCTATCTGCCTCTCTTCCACCTTTTCCTTGGATAAACTTAAGTCTCTTTGCTCCCACGCTCCTCTCTCCCTGCTCAGAAATACCAGACATGGTACATGGGGTACTCCCCCTGCCTTGATATGGCCTTGATTCCTAATTAGCTCTAGGATATTCAAATTTTGCATGTTTACTTCTCATTCCAGGCAAAGGACTCTAGGTAGGCTTTCAAACTCTCTTTCAGAAAGTGCTGCTTTTGTGGACATCCCATATCAAGAAAGGAATCATCCCAGGAAATTATTATCCTCTCTTTTTTCCATCATCACCAACTAGTTCCTGACTTGCCACCTCCCTCTTTGGTCACTTTGATGTGTTCTTATTTCAAGGGAACAAAAAGCCCATGCCATATGTGACTGGCTCTGCTTGTGCAGTGCTGTCTAAAATCTGGGGGATCCTGGGGGACACTGGGGGCGTCCCAGCTGGTCCCCAGGGTGTCTTGGTTAGAAGATCTTTGAGCAGAGCTGTTCAGTCCCCTCTCTGTGTGATGAATTCAAGGCTGGGTTAGGAGACTCTTCTCTTGCTGTGAGGCAGGACTGAGCTTGCCTCCAATGCAGATCCCCTACAAATCTCCCCCAGATATCCAAAAAGAGCAAATTCCCTGGCAACTGCAGCCACCTGGCTCAGACAACACCACTGACCTGCTTCTTTGATATTATCAACCTGTTCATAATTAAATATTCTGTGCTACTGTGTGAAGCTGAGCTGTGTGATGATCCCTACAATAAAGGCTGTGGCACAGATTTTAGAGGTTGTTACACACTGAACTCTGACTAAACTCACGGGCATTAAGCATGAAAATATCTTCTGAACATGAGAGTTCCCAGCACCAACGCCAGTACTGAATCTATCAGCAATAATGCCAGTTCTGGGTCAGTATTTGTGCTCACCCTGAGCAGTAGCACGTGCGAATATTTTGGTTAAATGATTCATTGGAGGAATGTTTTTTCCTTCCAGGAACGAGCTGATGACTTGCTCTTACAGTCACCTCCCTCATGGAATGGCTGTCAGGGCTGTTGGCAAAGAGACAGGTGCGATTCACCTAGGAGCAACATGTCACAGAGAATTTATAATAATAACTCACGCTCAGATCTTAAAGTGACAAGAACGGGAGCAGGTGAACCAGACCAAGAAAGACTGAAAAATGGAGGTTACTCATATGGAAAATCACATCCCTTTTCTGTGCCCACAGAGCAGAAAAGGAGCCAAGGAAACTGAAAATGCTCTGAGGAGCTCTACAAAGCAACACAAAGGTCTGGAAAACTTGACTTAGACCATGAGATTAAAGGGTTTTGATGTATTTGCATTACCCAGGAGAAACTGAAGTGATTTGCTCGCACTTCATGGTGAAATATAGGAGAAGCTGTTCCTGACAGCAAACATATCTTTAATCTAGCCAAGAATGGTAGAAAAATTTACTGCCTTGAAGTTCTAGCTAGATAAATTTACTCTGGGAAGAAAGCAGCCATTTGTAATAGCAGGGATATAAAACAATTGGGAAAAACATAATTGGAGGCAGGGATTCTCCATTATTTGCAGTCCTGAGTTAATGCTGAGTGTCTCTTCAGGGAGAAAACTTGTCTTTGAGTTATGGGGGACCTGAAAAAAATATTGAATGAGGTGCTTAGGGCTGCAGGTGTCTGTGAATCACTGCAGATAGTCAGAGCAGTCCCTCCAAACCTTGGAACTCCATCCCAAAATGTGGTGGGTCTTGAATATAAAAGAGTTGTAAAAATTATCCTGACACAGAGAACTTCAGACATGATAAGGGCAAGAACTATTTAAGAAACTGCTTGTCTGCTCCAGAAACTGCTTTAATTAGGAAGAGCAGTGACCTTTATTCCCTGCTGTAAGATCTTTCCCTGTGTTCCACACGTGTGCTGTGATGTCTGCATTCCTGTGCATTTCATGGCACTTGGAGGCACTGACAGCGAGTCAAGAATCTCTGTCAGGGGGTTTAATTTGAGCATAATGAAGGTTTTGCTTGTTGGGGGATCATGCCAGCATTTAATTAATTACAATGAACTACACTGTTGATATTTGAGAGTGGCGCTCTCACGTCCAGACTTAATGTCCTTTGGTGCACCAATAATTACCCAGAGCAAAAAAAACTGGGAAGAAACAAGCACTGCAGAGGCCTTTCTGGGCCCTTCCTCACAAAGAAAGCTGCTGCCACTCGCTGACACAGTGTCAAGGTCTGCAAGGACCTTGTGAATGCCATGAGCAGAGCCCCGAGCCAGCTGTGAGCACTCATTCAGGTCCCAGCAACATTAAAACTCCTTTTTATTTTTTTTTTTTTTTTTGTGCTGCTGAGGACATTAATGTGTGACATTCAGAGTACTGGATATCTGGAAGAAATTCCTCTCTTTGTTGGTGGGGAGGCCCTGGCACAGGGTGCCCAGAGAAGCTGTGGCTGCCCCTGGATCCCTGGAAGTGTCCAAGGCCAGGCTGGATGGGGTTTGGAGCCCTGGGAAGCAGGTGAGCATGAGGCTAGGAGAGAGAGATGGCTCTTTTTCAGGAAATATCTTCACAAGCACTGCAGGCCAACAAACACACACATTCCTCAGTGCCACCTCTCCAGCTGGAGCTGCAGTGCCAGACTCATCCTGGATGGCTGGAAAGGGGATACACGAGGCCCTGAGAAGCCACACAGATTGTTGGGACCCTGGCTGCTGAGAATTTCAGACTTTCTGTGCTGCCAGGCACTGACCCCCAGGAGAACACTGCATTGACCTGAGGCTGTGGAGAAGGCTTCCAAAATGGAATGATAGAGCTGGGATTGTGGGTGTGG
This sequence comes from Pyrgilauda ruficollis, assembly GCF_017590135.1. NCBI lineage: Eukaryota > Metazoa > Chordata > Aves > Passeriformes > Passeridae > Pyrgilauda > Pyrgilauda ruficollis. Next base: position 1,103,511 of record NW_024530821.1, read on the forward strand.
AGTTTGATTAGAGCTGTGTAACAGGGTGAAAAACTTAGAATTTAAAGTTTTAGAATCTAGTAACATATATAAAAAGCAAGATGGAGGTTTTAGGGTGGAGGCTGGTCCTTCTTCTTCACCTTCTTCTTCATGGGTTTGGGTGGTATTTTGTAATTGGATTAAAAAGTCTGCATTGCAGGCCACAGGTGGTTGGGTTAAAATTAAAAATAATTTAGGTGTCATTTCTTAATTGGACAGTTTATCCTTAAAAGGCCTCATAGAAAGAGAGAGATGGGGCTCCATTTTTAGTTTTTTAGAATGAAGTGCTGTAGAATTCAGGGTTTGTGAGACTGTGACATAGATAAGAACTGACAAACAACAGAGTGCTGAGCTGAGGAGCCAGCTGCAGCTCTGAGGGGCTTTGCAAAGCCTGGCCTGGCCTTGTGTCCCTGCTGTCCCCAAGCCACCACTGCTGGGGATGCCCTTAATAAATGCAGTTTATTCCCACTGTACCTGGATGTTGGGCTAAGCCTGATGGCACACAGAGCAACCTTCTGCCATCCAGAGGAGAGCACACAAGTCCCTGATCCCAGCTCTTCCACTTGCACCTGCCAATGGATGCCAATCCCAATTATTTATCAGGCCACACACCATCAGGGGGATGCTGTGGTCTGAATTCCAGAGTGCATGACCCAAGGCAGCCAGGACCAGGGCAGAAATTGCTGCATGCAGCCACACAACTCTTCTGCTGCATAAAAAAACCCATTGCTTTTCCCACTGAACCAAGCTCTTGAAACCTGGATGTGCCTCTGTGCATGTTAGGGTGAAGAAAAAGCTGTCTGGGCTCCTGTCCCTGTAAATGGGCCCCAAATCAGAGAGAATTTGAGGCTTTAACCTTGGATATCTGGAGGTGATGCTTTCCCTTGCACCCCTGAGTAACAGGGTCCTCCTGTTACACTTGGAAGGCCCAAATCCCTTCACTGCACAGATGAATTTTCCATGAACGTGGGGTTTATTTAGTTCCAAACTGCACACAGCCATGTGGCTGCCCAATGACAAACTTCTAGGGATGAGTTTTTCCGGGTGGATTTCTTTTTTTCTACTGTCCTCCCAGCTCAAAGGCTCAGGATAATTGAGCTTGCCCATGTCTGATAACATCTTTAATACCTCTTAAAAGTACCTACAAAATATCAATACCCTGCCTAACACCATCCAGCCCATGTCTGAGAAGAAAAGGAGGAGCTCCTTGTCAGGCACGAAATTGAGCCTGGAGTCATCCTGGATCCAAATAAAATCTCTTCTGGAAAGCAAAGCTGCAAGCTGCTGAACAGACGTGGCCTTATCCATGCATAGGGAAAAACATGGAGAGATGAAAGACTGGCATGTCAGTCCTGACCTGGTAAAGAAATGGGAATGTCAGCTCAGAGTCCTTCCTTGATAACAGCACTCTCATTTAAAACAGACTCCAGGGATCCCAGTTACACTCTCAGACAGCTGGAAGGGTGAGGATGTTGGAAGGATGGAAGGTGTGTGTTGTGTGTATGGGAGTCTGAGATAAAAAAAAAACCACTTATGAGATTGGGGCAATGGGGCTGTTGGGAAAGAGGAGGCAGCAAAGGCTGAAGTATTAATCAAGAACTGGATTTTGGGTGAATTTATGTCATGCACTCTATATTTGCACTGCTCCTGGATGGAAAAGCTTTTCCCTCAGTGATAACTGCCTTGTAGTGATGCAGATTCTGCCTGGATTACACGAAGCAGCAAAAGCAGATTTGCACACTGCAATCAGTTTCATAACATCAGGACAGCCAGAAATTCCCATGTAACAGAAATGCTCCACCACATGCTCAGTTTATAGATCTATTTCCTCTGACCTGAGGTCAAGAGAGGGACAAGATCATCTTTTAAGACAGTTCACATCCCCAATCATCTACAATTCCACAAAGCCAGTGGCCCAAATCCCTGTGATTTCAATGTGACAAGATGGAATTGTTAAGACTTGCTTCTTTTGCAAAATGTGTCAACCCATGCTGAGGAACAGAGCTACCTGGAAATCCAGATGTGTGGTTTGGGGGAAATTTCAGTGTTTGATATTTGTCTTCTTTCAAAAAAAACCCCTCAAAAAAACCAACTCAGCAACAATAAAAAAATAAATGAAAATTTCTGAGGAACTGTGAATTAAAAAAAAAATAATAAAAATTCATAGAACCTGCAGCGCACACTGTTGTCTAGAAGAGATTCCTGGGAACCTGACAACTACCAGCCGACAGGGAAACACTTATTTATCCATGGAGAAAACCATGGCAGCAGTCAACCACCACTAGATGGATCTACACTGTGGGACAGCCTGCTCTCTCCTCTTTGCCAAGCTTCCATAACCACAGAGTGCAGAACATCAGAAAATCACAGTGCAGAAAATCACAGTCTCAAGCTGAGTCAAGGGAAATATAGGTTGGATATTAGGAAAAAGTTTTTCACAGAAAGGGTGATAAAGTTCTGGAATTTTCTGCCCAGGGAGGTGGTGGAGTCACCATCCCTGGGTGTGTTTAACAAAGCCTGGATGTGGCACTGGGTGCCAGGGTTTAGCTGAGGTGTTGGGGCTGGGCTGGACTTGATGATCTTGAAGGTCTCTTCCAACCTGGTCATTCTATGAATTCTGTGAATTCTGTTAAACTGCAAAGTCCTTGGCTAAATGCATTCCCTGGGCTTTCCCTGCACTGAACCACACAGGAGTTCAGGAAATGGAAATCCTGCAATCCGCGGAATTTATGAGTCTGGCTATCTGGAGTGTGCTGAAGTCCTCCAAATTAACAGACTTGCAGCAGGAAGCCTTGAAGCACGAGAAAACCCTTTCTGGAGCCAGGATGCTCAGGGCTTCCAGGTTACTGGCGTTGGATCCAGGAGTCAATCCCGGGTTAGCCCGGAGCTGCCAAGGTTTCACTCTGATGGCTGCATGGTAAGAAATCCATGGAAACTTGGCATGGAAGGGCTGCCCTGGAGCTACGAGGAGTGATTGAAGTGGAGGCTGTTAAACCTGGGATGTTTCCGCTTGGTTTTCCAACTGGCGTTTCCCAGAGGAATCCTCCTTCGCTGGCCAGCACCCAGACCAGCTACTTGGGAATCTCGTAAATTCTGCATAAATGTTTCACTCACTTTGGGCCACTGCACGCAGGAGAGTGGCAAGTGCTTTGCAGATGTGCAGGAGGCTGAGTCCATGCCCCGGATATTACAGCAAGAAGATCAAATGCGATCGGTTTGCGTTTAATGCTGACTCTGGATTGACACTGGGGAGCACTGGACCTTCTGGAATAGCTCATCAATGAAGGAGAAAGGGAGAGGTTGCACAGATGGATCTGTTCTCCATTTCCACTTTAACCTCTGCTTAATTCCCACTTTAACCTCTGCTTAGTGGCCTTTTCTTTTTTTCTAGCTCGTTCTTCACATATATAATGCATCACTTCCCAGCAATTTATTGCAAGAGATGCAATCAATCACCTGCAGGCAGCTAAACTGCCAGTTTTGGAGCTGGAATAGCCATTTCCAGGGTTTGAAAATGCAAATAGAGGCAGGTTTGTGCTTTGCAGCAGCATGGATGCCACCAGACATTTCAGCCCTGCACTCCTGGCTGCTGGAAAAGCCAACACTTCCCTCCCCAGCCAGGCTGGATGGGGCACCAAGTTGGCCACTGATTTGGAAGGACAGAAATGCTGCAGGCAATGGCAAATTGAGTCTCTTATTCCTTTGGTCTCTGATGAGAATGGAGGACAAAATGCTTCCACTCAGACAATTTCACCTTCTATTGGAAGAAAGTTCTTTCAGTTTGTGGAGATGGTCAAATCATGCCTTGAAAAATGGGCACTTCCAAGGATAGGGAAGCCACAGCTTCTCTGGGCTGCCTGTGCCAGGGCCTCATGACCCTCACTGTAAACAATTTTGCCCTTAAATCCAATCTCAGCCTACTGTCTTTTAGTTTAAAACTGTTGCCCCTTGTCCTGTCATTACAGGCCCTGGTAAAGAGCCTCTCTCCATATTTCTTAAAAGCCCCCTTTAGGCCCTGGAAGGGGTTCTGGAGCCTTCCTGGAGCTTTCTGTTCTCCAGGTGAGCACCCCTAGCTCTCCCAGCCCTTAGAGCATCTCCATGGCCGCCTCTGGATTTGCTCCAGCAGCTCCAGGTCCTCCTGCTGCTGGCCCCAGGGCTGGAGCAGCCCTGCAGGAGAGGTCTCACCTGCAGAATCCCCCTCCCCACACTGCCCAGGATGACACTGGTTTCCCAGGACGTGGACACACATTGCTGGGTTGTGCTCGTTGTTCCTCCCCAAGGGCTGCTCTCCCTTCATCCCCCAGCCCCTTCTGACACCCTGCCCTGCCCTTGCACTGGGCTGCGTGAACAGGATGGAGGAGTTGGGTGACACAAAATATTCCCCTGGGTGACAAATCAATCCAGAGTCCACTAAAGGACTCTGCCCTCCGGGAAGGAAGAGGGGTTGGACCAGCTGGGGGATTCTCCCTGGGGTGAAGGTGGTCTCTGCCCTCCTCGCACCCTGGAACATCCAGGATCCTGTGTTGTTCTTTTGGACCTCCCTTGGTTCCCTTGTGGAATAAAGAGGCCTGCTATCAATTAGGCCTGCCAGACAGCTGGTTATAATCTCCTCTTTGATGTCCTGGCACTGAGAAATCCCTGGATGTTCCCACTGAGAGGGAGGAAACAGCTCAAGTTAGGGGCTGGCCCTGCAGCCTGGGAATCTCCCAGGTCATGAACCTGCCCTTGTTCCTGCTCTCCTGAGGCACTGCTGTCCCAGCCTGGCAAACTTGAGGAGGTTTGGGTGATACCATCCATGCCCAGAGCACCAGAGAGGGATTGGAGGTAACACTGGGAGGGATTTGTCCCTGTGCCTGATCCTGACTCAGTGCCATAAATTTACTGGTGGCCTCTTTCATTCACATATTGGAGGAGGCAAAAACAAATTTTCACGTGGAGAAAAGTCATCAAATTATTTTTGCCAAAGCGGATGAGAGAGAAAGAAAGAATTTGGAAAACAAAGGCGAAGTTTCAGTATTGAAACTTTTCTAAGCAAAACTTTTCTTTTGGGGTAGGGAGGAATACACATGTTGAAGTACTTTATACTAAAATTTGCTTACATTTAAGTTTACAAACCAAACCAAACCTAATCAAAACTCAAGAGGAAATAGAAAATTATGGGTCATTTTGAAAAAGAGAGTTTAATTTTCTGTTGGCCCAACTCTTCCCTCACTAGATTTTAAATCTGTGGATAAAAGACCATTATGAGCCTTCTGTATCTCCCCTGGGTGCTTCCACATCCTCATTATCCAACTTTTCATTGAAAACATAGACAGTTTAATGCTTGATATTCTTCTGTGCACTCGTGGCAGCCCCACAACCTAATGGTACCCAGAGGTCAACGATTTGCACACTTAAACTCACAAAAACAAAGCAGTGAACTCTTTGGAGTGAGGAATTATCATTTTACAATAGGAATTCCAGCTCCTACCCTCATGTTCCTGGACACAACTGCAGTCCAAATAGATTTTATTAGTAGGAATAACAAATAACAAATAACGAATTGTTCCCAAATGATCACATTCTTGCGTTCTTTGTTGTTTTGCTGTTTGTTTGGGTTGTTTGGTTGGGGTTTTTTTCCTGTTTGTTAATGGCAATAAACAGCTCAATTTGCTTTTCATTTGTAGGCCTTTTCTGAGTGGTTTTGTGAACATTCCCAAATTTAATGGAAACATCTGTCTAGTGGGATTGGTTTTATTCCGTGCCAGTGTTTGGGGGAATGGATGGCTTAGCACTGATGTCAGACTTGGTGGTTTCTTGAAACCTGCAGGGCCTAAACTCCAGTTTACCTGTCAAAAACAGTATTTCTGTTTCCTGCAGGGAATGAAAAGGGGCTAAAAGCAATAAGGATAACCAAGGAGAGGATGAAAATGGGAAAACTTGCTGGTGCTGAAACTTCTGAGTGACCAGCCTAGCACCAGCAGAATTGGGAGGAAAAAGATATTCATAGTGGGATAGAGACCAACAACCACTCAAGGAGGAAGGATTTAACCTTGAGAAGGAAGAAAATATTCACTGGGTACACAGATCTCTACAGGTACCTGGGTGACAACAGTGGTGACCCCAATGCAGCACCTAAATTCAGTGTCTTGCTTTGCAGAGCCCTTAAAAGTGCCCACAGCATTGCCTGCCAGACCCTGAAGAGGGTTTCTTCACCTACAGCTGGCTCAGCCCCTCTGTCTCTTCACAAGCAAAGTGATTTCTTGTGGACTCTGACACATTTTTCAAACGTGTGGTAGCACTGCCTCCTTGATGATGCAGTTTGGAATAAAATAAAGGTTCCTTGGTCCCCTATGAACCTGAAATGCAGTCACTCCTGGGCTGGAGAACAGTGAGAGGAAGGTGTTTAAAAGCATCAAGAAATAAATAGGGAGACATAAAAATGGACTTTCCCAGACCGTTTTGCTGAGGTGGTTGACCCAGTCCCCATGGTGACCATCAGGCAGTGTTGGAGAGGGAGGATGACTCACATCCTCACATCTGGCAGGGGAGCAGCATTTCTTCATCCCCATTTCAGCACTGCCAGATGGGGACCTCAGGGCTTCGAGGTGTGACTCCTCCAGTGACCTGGGGAGATGTTTCCAGCTAATTTTGGAAGAAGGATCCTATGGAAAACCCCTTATGGAACAAAACAGCAGTGAAAAAGGTGTGCTTATGGAATTAACCCTGTGGTACAACCCTGACCATGAGCTTGGGCATGGCAGGGAGCAACCATTTAATTTCTGGACACTTTCCATTGGAGATCTCTGTACCATGACCCAGAATTGTCCAAACCCAGTATCAGCTTCACAGGCAGAGCACCAAACTGCAAAGCCTGGACAGAGGCAGCCACAGGGGACATCCACCACACAATCCAGGTGGTTCTCTTCTCCATCTGTTCTCCAGGTGGGAAGTGTGATCTGTCAGGATCACTGCTAACGGGGACATCAGGGTTGTTATCACACAGAACTGCTTGCCCAGGCACCCATTTTTCTGCTGTATCTTCAGGAGTTTGAGTGTAAAGTACAAGGCTGGTCCCCCAAAGCACTCAAACCATCAGGGGAGTAAATCCAGATGGATCAGTGGGGGAATACGGATGGAAAAGGCAGGAGCAATTCATTAGGTGGGATGGATTCAACCAAAAAGAGCCTCAAAAAGAGGCTACAGGGGGAGATGACCTCTAAGAAGTTGTTTGCCAGAAGGGTGAAATCCAAGAAAAGAATCCAGTTACTTAAAGAAGATGACACGGACACAGAACGAATGAATTTGGAAGACGACACGGATATGTTCCCACGGCAAAGAACAGAATTTCCAAGAACTGGATGCAGTAAGGTCCAGAATGGCCTCCCCCAAAGCACAGCAGCAGAGGTTCAGGGACTGGCACACACATGAAGCCCACGTGGTTTTGAATGGGATCACGGCTGATCCATGGGGAACTGCAGTGGAACTCAATCCTTTCTCCAAATGCCACAACTGCCCCTGGTATTTGCCACCAGAGCCACGGAGGGGTACAGACAGGAGGAGAATCAGGAAAAAGGAGAAGAAGATGAAGAGCTACAAAGGCAGAAGGCACCTGAGGGTTTGCCAATGCACCTGTGGGATGGCAGACGTGATGATATCTCTGCAGTGCTGGCCTCCAATGGCTGATCTGAATTCTGCTGTGAGTCACCCAGCTCTGCTTTGAGCAGTAAACACTCGGTTTTGGAGCAAATTATTTTTGTTCCATACATTAGGCTGCTAATTTAATCTAAATTCCAGATGGGGGAATATGGATGGAAAAGGCAGGAGCAATTCATTAGGTGGGATGGATTCAACCAAAAAGAGCCTCAAAAAGAGGCTACAGGGGGAGATGACCTCTAAGAAGTTGTTTGCCAGAAGGGTGAAATCCAAGAAAATAATCCAGTTACTTAAAGAAGATGACACGGACACAGAACGAATGAATTTGGAAGACGACACGGATATGTTCCCACGGCAAAGAACAGAATTTCCAAGAACTGGATGCAGTAAGGTCCAGAATGGCCTCCCCCAAAGCACAGCAGCAGAGGTTCAGGGACTGGCACACACATGAAGCCCACGTGGTTTTGAATGGGATCACGGCTGATCCATGGGGAACTGCAGTGGAACTCAATCCTTTCTCCAAATGCCACAACTGCCCCTGGTATTTGCCACCAGAGCCACGGAGGGGTACAGACAGGAGGAGAATCAGGAAAAAGGAGAAGAAGATGAAGAGCTACAAAGGCAGAAGGCACCTGAGGGTTTGCCAATGCACCTGTGGGATGGCAGACGTGATGATATTTCTGCAGTGCTGGCCTCCAATGGCTGATCTGAATTCTGCTGTGAGTCACCCAGCTCTGCTTTGAGCAGTAAACACTCTGTTTTGGAGCAAATTATTTTTGTTCCATACATTAGGCTGCTAATTTAATCACCTGTGGTTCCTCTGAGTGCATGCTGAGGGGTGTGCAGCGAGAGTACACAGGGAAGGAACAGACCTTTTCCAGCTGAACGTGTGGAATCCATCCTGACAGGCTGATGGCCCCATTTAATGTAAACACTCTCCAGCCAGCCCCCTTCCCTCCCTGCCTTTGACTGGAGCAGCCACAGACACCAGGAAAGTTCTGTTTTGAATGTAAATACTTTCCCTTTGCCCTGTCCTTGCAGCAGGTGATTGAAACCACCCACGTCCTCATTCCCCTGACCTCTGGGGGAAGTTCATGGATCCTTCCTGTAGGAGAGCAGCAGCCATTGGGGTCGTTAATGAATCCCAGGAAGAGTCTGAGCATCACATGTGTTAGAAAATAATGGAATTTCAGAGTGGCTTGGGTTGGAGGGACTTGAATATCATCCAGCTCCACCCCCCTGCCATGGACAGGCACACCTCCCAGGTTTCTCTGAGCACCATCCAACGTGGCCTTGTGTGTTTGTGGTTCTCACATCTCAGCATTAGCAGGTGGGCAAAGACCTACAGCTGTGATAGGATAAACTTTGTGTGCACCACTGCCCTGTCCAACACCCTACTGTCACTACCTGTCCTAAATGGAGAGGTCAAACTGGCAGACAAATCCATGTTTTCCATCTGCTGAGAAAGTCAGTGGGGTCCTGCTTTCCTGGAGCACAGGCCAAGTGATGGAGACTGTGAAAAATGTGTATTTTGTGATTGGCTTTTCCCAAGTATTCAAACGAATATTACATGTGTTATGTTAGAAAGTAATGCTGTATTCATTTTCTTAAGTAGTGTGTTAAATATAGTTTTAGGTTATAACATAATGTTAAAATAGAAACTATGCTATGTAAGATATTTTTTAAAGAGAGGAATGAGGTACTTGCACTGAGATAGCAGCTACAGGACACCTAAATCTTTCAGAGATAAAGAATTTATTGCTCCATTATCAGAAGAAACAAACTTCTTCCTGCCTCACTTAGCCCTGAAGAGCCGTCAGGATTAAAGGAAGAAGTTGGCACTGACCAGCCAGAATCCTCTGTTTGAATGGAATTTATGCATCATGGATGAGATGTATGAATATGGAACAGGCTGTTGCTTTTAAGGGTTAATCCTCTGTTAATGTGGGACCTTTTTTTTGGGCTTATTTTGCCCAGAAAGAGGTACCCAGATTGTCTGTAACTCTTTGTTTTTATTGTCTCGTATTGTCCTCATCCTAATTGTCCAATTTTTTATTTCTCTAATTATATTACTATTTTTATAACCACTTTATTACTATTAAACTTTTAAAATTTAAAAATGAGTGATTGGCATTTTTCACAGAGACTACAGAAGAAACAGTCAGGTCAGACCAGTAAAATCACACAAATTACTTTTCTTCTCTATCTCTGCCCATCAGTAAAAATTAATCCCTTCCTTCTGAGACTTTTGTACATATTTCCTACTATCGCTGCACTGAAGCAAAGTGTGCCCTTCAATGCTTGGCAGGAATGTGAAGGAAGCCAGGCTGGCTTCTCTCAGGCCATCTGAGCATGCAGCAGTGGCCCCTTCATTTTGATTTTCAGGACACAGCTTCACAATCTGCCTGTGGAAAGGTGCATCTGAGGGAAAGGCATTGACATGCCAAGGTACCAAGCTGCAGGGCTCATCCTAAACTCCAGTTTTTGGGATAGAGGATGAAATGTCAGTGTGGGGAGGTTACTGGATGTAATTCCCACAAAGGTGCCTGGTTTAATTTTTAATTTTTTGGGAAAGCAATCCAGGGTGCAATCCAGTCATCTGAAAGCAGACACTGAGGTTGCCCTTGTGTCTTGTACCACTGGAGATAAATGCCCTGGATGTCCCTCCTGGACCCTGGATGTCCTTCTAGAAGAGCATGGAGCTTCTCTCCATCCTGCTTTGCAACCAAACCTCAAGTGGTTTCCTCATCTACCTTAGGGATGGCACTGGGCGTATTTCGGGGAAGTAAATTGCAATCCAAGCCTGGTGGGCAATCAAGGCTCTGTAGGCATGGACAGTAATGGGAGATGAGACATCCACCTGCTCATAGACAGCTCTCCACAGAAATCTTCACCTGTGAGTCTGGTCCCAGTTTCTGTGTCTACCTGCACGCTGGGAATGATTACATTCCTTGTCTACCAGAGCCTTGGATGAGAAGGGAAGCACGGATTAAGGTGTTCAGGGAAGGGGACTCAGGGAGGTGGTGGCAAGGGAGGTGATCAGATGCAATAAGAATTGTTCCCTTCTCCTGGGTGGCTTTCCCAGGAGAGCAGAAGCTCTCTGCCAGTATCTGCACCACTCCTTTGCCCAAATGCTGTCAAAACTGCAGTCTGCCTGCATGCAGATACTACAGGGTGCTCTCCTGCCTCCCACATCCATCTGGATCCACTAGTTTGAGCTGCTCCAGTCTAGAAATAACACTACTGTTTGAACAGCCCCTGACACAGAAGAGGCTGAAGCACCTGACTAATGGGCTGGTGCATCATGAAAGATCTCAGATACATCAGTCTGCAAAGAGCCCAGGAGTGCTGCAGCTGTGTGGTGCCACTGGAAGTGAATCACACCATGATTTAATCCTAAATAATCCAGCTTTTGCAAGGCAGAAGAAAGGGAGAGATGCAATATTTGGAAAATCCTGCACTTTGCTCCTTCTTTCTCTTTCTCATTACTGAGAAGGTGAGGAGGCCCTGGCACAGGGTGCCCAGAGAAGCTGTGGCTGCCCCTGGATCCCTGGAAGTGTCCAAGGACAGACTGGATGGGGCTTGGAGTGAACTGGGATAGTGGAAGGTGTCCCTGCCATGGCAGGGGGTGGAATTGGATGGTATTTGGGATCCAACCCAAACCAACCTGTGATTGTATTATAATCTCTGAGTGAGGAATATACAGGAAACAAACCCTGAGATGTAAATTACTCTGCTTTGTTTCCCCAAATGCCCACAGTCCATGGCTGGCTGCCAGCTGGACTTCACACTGCATCCTCACAGCTTTCCAGATAATTCTTATGGAAGGAACAGAAAGAGCCCATGGCTGAAAACCTTTTCTGATGCAGTTTGGAAAGTGTCTCTGAAAGAACTTGGCTTCAAAGGCTGAGGATCAGAAGCTGGAAGCTGCTCTAAACCCAAGTCCTCTGCTTTCAAACCAGGACAAGGGGCAGCTGATGGTGCCACCACTGCTGTGTTTTCTGTGTGCCCCATGCCCTTCCAAATTGCCTTTCTGAGAAAACAGCTGGGGAGGGAACACAGGTGTCAGGTCTCCTGCTGGGCACTCAGGTGAGAGGGCAGGGAATAACACCATTTCCAGCTTCTTCTGCTGACCTAGAGGCTCAAAACCGAGTCCCTGGATTCTGGGGTCAGTGCCCTCCATGATCCCTGTCATTACTCATGAGCTGTTTCTCAGTGATTTGTGGAGCTGCTCTGAGGAAACTTGAGCTGGAAAACAGCCAGGGATGAGATGTGACACAAGCCCACTGTACTGGTGACATCCTCTCCTCAGCAATGCCTGGCTCCACATCATCCTCCTGCTGCAGGGGAGATTCCTGTCCCTTTCCTGTCCTGCTTCCCCTCTTGCCTCTGCCCCAAAGATACCCCCATTCCTCACTGTCTCTATGCTACAAACCATCAGTTTTAGGCTTAGGATATGATTTTCCCCAATTCCAAACAAGTTTCTTTTTTATCTTTTCCCCACCTAAATGCTTTCACTGTGGTCTTCCCCTGTCTCCTGGACTAAGCTCTGGCACAGCCCTTCCAGCAAAATCTGGGGCCAGATTCTTGTGCAGTGGGGGCTGTTCCCTGCTCAGTGTTTGCATAATTGATCCTTTAATTGGAGATCTCTTGCAGGGCTGCGTTATGGCTTCTTTTTTTCCCCATCATGGACATTTTTTGGAAGGTTTGTATCTTTGTTCTTGGGTTTCTCAGCACTTGCAGTCCTGCACTGCAAGAGCCTTGCAGGGGAATACAGCCAGGAGCTCTTTAATTCAGGAGATCAGACAGGGAAGCCCCTGTGATTTGCTCCAGCCTCTGACTCATGGGGGGAAATACAGATCCCATAAATCATGACAGATTAACAAACTCCTGGACACAAGAGGAACAAGTTTGATTCCAGGCCCTGAAACCAAGTGGCACCAACAATCCCATGTTCCTACAGCTCCAGGCACACTTCTTGGGCAGATTTGTGTTGGAAAGAGCTGTATGGAGCCAGTCCTGCTGATCTTCCTTAACTGAATGTCATCGATGTGCTCACTGTGAGCAACAGGAAAGGCAGCTTGGATTTGTCCAGTGCAGGGATTTCTCCCACCAGGAATCCCTTGTAAATGTTTATTTTAATTTTTTTTTCTTTTCTTTTTTTCCCCAGCAACTGGAGGGGATTAAAAATAAAAGATGCATTTCAGGGGCCTTAATGACTGAGCTGTGAATTGCCTCGGGTTGGAAACTGCCCAGGAGGAGGAAATGCCCTCTCTTGATCAAGCTGGCAGTTGGTTTTCTGCCACCAGATCTGGTGGTTCTTGGGCTTGGCTCCAAAGGCATCAGCTACAAGCCCTCTTGGAGAAAGGCTATTCATTAGGAGCAGCTAAAAACCATCTCCTGTTCCAGCCACTCCAGTTAATCCACCCCTGGGCTGATCTCACCCATAAATTATGGTGCAGGGAGAAGTGCAGCCTTCTGTTTCCATGTGGCAGTTTCACAGAGCACCAAACCAGAGAATGCAGGGCAGGCAGAATCAGGGAATCACAGAGCCATTCAGGTTGGAAAAGCCCTCTAAATCACAAAATCCAACCACTCCACGTGCCACATCCACATGGGTTTTAAATCCCTCCAGGGGTGGGGATTCCACCACTGCCCAGGCAGCCTTTGCTGGTGTTTGACAACCCTTCCCATGAAGGAATTCTTCCTAAACATCAGTGAAAAAAATCCTAATCTGTGAACAAAGCTGATTCACTACAATCATAGAATCAATACATCAAGTTATCCCTTAAGGAATGATGGAAATAAATCTCCTGCTCTGTACCTGCAAGGATAGAGACCCCAAGAACCAAACTCTGTGTTTTTCCTGTCATCTTTCACAGGTTTGCCCATCTCATGTTGTCTCACAGTTGGCAGAACAAACTGAGCTTGCTACAGAGACATAGAATGGAAAATTTCACCTGATAGATAATGTTTGACACCAGAAACTGGGACTTTATCCCAGAAGGGTCCCATAATATTAAAAGGTGCTATCAGCCCTACCTAGAATACCACACAGTAATCACAGCAGGTAAAACTCCTATTGATCCATCAGAAGATAATTCAGGTTGCTTTCCCAAGGAAATACAGTTGTTTTGCCAAATATAAAAAAGCCATCAAAACCAGCTTAATACAGATGAATTTACTGTTATGTGGTTTATTCTGGTATTGGTTCCAAAACTCCTGTTGAGAGATTTTGTAACATTTTGCTCACTGAATCCCAGCAGTTTCAATTTTTTCAGGGTCTATTTTTTCCCTGTTTGTGGTACACTCCTTATAGCAACTCGAGATGCGTCAGGACTCTGCTGTATAAAAATGGACATTTGGCTTTAAATAGTTTTATTTGGTGGTGTAGGGGGTGGACTGGAAGCAGAATAATCCCTTATACAAGTCATGGAATATCTGGCTCCTACTCCCAATCACTGCATTGCTTTAGCCAGGCAGAAGCAGAGCAGATGTTCAAATTTGGGTGTCCAAATAATTAACTGAGGTCCAGAATAAGGTATCTGTTATAACAGCAAAAACTGCACTGAGCCCCTCTGTCCACCCCTGGCTTCCCACACAGGTAGGAAACACTTGGGCTCCAAATAAATGTTTTTGGCTGATTATTTCCAAACAAACACGGAGTGTTTCCCTGTTTTTCTGCACCCTGGTATCTTCTGCACTTGGGCACGTGGAGGGAATCAACACTGTCTAATGCTTTGGCTGCATAATTTACTCATAGGCTTGTTATCCATGTGCTTCTTGGAATTGTCTCCTGTGCCCCTCCTGCAGGATGGAAATGCATTTTCCCTGGAGGGAAACCCAGGTCCCAGGTTGTTTTTCCACAGAGTTTCTCTGGATAAACACAGTCCCTGCAGGTGAATCCACTGTTCCCCCAGTGCTGTCCCAGAGGGCTGCACATCCCCACAGGTCCCTGTGCCTTTCCCACTGCACACATCCCTGCTGTCATGCCCCAGGAATGACACTCTGGCAGGTTTCTACACAGCCCTGATGCCATTGCATGGGAAAAAGAGAAGCAGAAATCACGTTTGAGGGCTGCTGAAGCAAAAGCAAAATTTGTCAGGGAAAACAATGGATTTAACTTCACTTTAATGCTTTAAGAATAGCCTTGAAATGGTTCAAGAATGGTTTGGGGCCAAGTGTTCTCTTCTTGAGAAAGGGAGATGGGTTGGAAGGTCCATCCATCCATCCATGCACCCATCATCCATCCATCCATCCATCATCCATCCATCCATCCATCCATCATCCATCCATCCATCCATCCATCCATCATCCATCCATCCATCATCCATCCATCCATCCATCCATCCATCATCCATCCTTCCATCCATCCATCCATCCATCACCCATCATCCATCCATCATCCATCCATTCCATCCATCCATCATCCATCCATCCATCCATCCATCATCCATCATCCATCTATCCGTCATCCATCCATCCATCCATCCATCCATCCCCTATAATTTAATGAATTTATGGTAATTTGGCATGAGCCCATTTGATGGGACCATCCTGTGGTGCCTCTTCCCTGGATGAAGTTCAATAAATGCAACCAGAGCTTGGTACCAGCAGCTTTTGACACCAGCAGTGTCTTTGCTGGTGTTTTTAATCAATGTATGGTTCCTGTGAACCAGGACCAACGTGGGACATGTGGCAGATGGCATGGTTCATCCCAATTGCTCTTGTTCCACTTTGATCTGATGCTCTGAGCCACAGATAATTATTCCAGAGCAATTTGCATTCCTTTGTCTACATCAGTTCTGCCACTTCCACCACAACTCAGAAATTTTCAGGAGATACAAGGAACTGTCCTGACAATCAAAGTAATTAAATGTACTTTAATCATTCTGCTTTCAAATCACCTTTTTTTTTTTATCTAGTCCTCCTGTGCACAACAACACTACAGAAGTTTGGTTTTTTCCTGGGATGTCTTCTGGTAGATTTTTAGTATTTCCTGATGTCTAACCAGGTGCTGAGCTCGCTCTGAACCTTCCTTCTGTGAGGGAGAGTATAGGAGTTTTCAATCCTTCACCCATCTGTCCATTTTTATAGGAACTTGGGATATTAGAGCACTTTTAACACTTTCTCAAATGTGACTAGGGTTGATGATAGGCTCCATCCAGAGCAGTGTGACCAGGTCAGGAGAGGGGAAGAGGCTTGGAGCCACCTGCTTTGGTGGAAGGTGTCCCTGCCCATGGCAGGGGGTGGAATGAGATGAACTTTCAGGTCCCTCCCAACCCAAACCATTCTGTGGTTCTATCACAAAAGAGTTCATGAGGTGGTGAGTTCATCAGAGGCACAGAGTGACAACATAACCCCTTTTTTTATTAGGAAACCATGCTAAATGCTCTTTTATCAGGGTGGAATTAGATTCTCAATTTCTACCAGAACATGGTCTCACATGAAATGCGCTTTCAGTGTGTTTTCCCCATCATTTATTTCACAAGTGGCACTTCCTGAAGTTGAGAACTGCTACGGCTCTGCAAAATGCTTTGTGAAAGGGCTCCTGCCCTATGTCAAACAGCCATATAGAAAAGATATTTCTATTTTGGCTTGAAGGAGACCTTTCAGAGCCTGGCTGGTGTAGCAGCTGCCTTTCCTTCAGGGTGGAGGTGGAAAAGCCAGTTCACTGTTCTTCTGCATCATATCTGGAAAGGAGCAGCAGCTTCTACTACAAACCCAGCAAGTCACCCACCCAAGGCAAAGATGAGACTGTCAGTCTGGAGGGTTTTATCCATGCTCAGGGATCTCTTCAGCCATTCCTTGTCTGGCTGACCTGCTGCTTGTGGATGGACAGGGAGAAGGGAGCCTCAGATTGTGTGGCAGTTATTTCCTCATTTCTCACTATGTGTCTTTCAAAGAGTTCATGAGGTGTGAGTTCATCAGAGGCACAGAGTGACAACATAACCCCTTTTTTTATTAGGAAACCATGCTAAATGCTCTTTTATCAGGGTGGAATTAGATTCTCAATTTCTACCAGAACATGGTCTCACATGAAATGTGCTTTCAGTGTGTTTTCCCCATCATTTATTTCACAAGTGGCACTTCCTGAAGTTGAGAACTGCTACGGCTCTGCAAAATGCTTTGTGAAAGGGCTCCTGCCCTATGTCAAACAGCCATATAGAAAAGATATTTCTATTTTGGCTTGAAGGAGACCTTTCAGAGCCTGGCTGGTGTAGCAGCTGCCTTTCCTTCAGGGTGGAGGCAGAAAAGCCAGTTCACTGTTCTTCTGCATCATATCTGGAAAGGAGCAGCAGCTTCTACTACAAACCCAGCAAGTCACCCACCCAAGGCAAAGATGAGACTGTCAGTCTGGAGGGTTTTATCCATGCTCAGGGATCTCTTCAGTCATTCCTTGTCTGGCTGACCTGCTGCTTGTGGATGGACAGGGAGAAGGGAGCCTCGGGTTGTGTGGCAAAGTTATTTCCTCATTTCTCACTATGTGTCTTTCTTTCTCACACCAGTCTTGATTTCTGGCCAAATCTAAAGAATAACAAACATGGGAGCCCACTATGGGAGTCCAGACTAGACCATGCTTAAAAACCACAGGCACTGAGGTACATAAATCACCATCCTGGGTAGCAGCTAGGCCATCCTTGATCCCAAGGGATGGCTGTTTCCTCCTAGATCCTTCTGAGGTGCTGATGGAGATGGTCTTGACCTCCACTCCTGGGATGGTCCTGTCTGAGAACTCACATTGAGCTTCAGGTGTTGCCCAGCTGAAGAGTGATGGGAATCAGGCCTCCATCCCTCCTCCTACTCTTACTTATGTCCTCCTGGATCAGAAAGCAGGTGACTATCTGCCTATAGGGGCTTCTGCTTCCCTGACCACCTGGCATAGGTGTCCTACTGCAAGGACAAACCCAGCACCTAAATTTAACAGGACTTTCCATTAGCAGAAGAGGCAGTGAAGCCTCTATAGAGCCACAGAGTTGTTAAAGTTGAAGAAGCCCTCAGAGATCATTGAGTAAGAAATCCAGACTAGGATATATCCCACTTTTCTGCAGTGCAGACACCATCAGCTCATCAGTGCCTGGATGTTTTTGTAGTCATAGAATCACCACAGAATTGTTTGGGTTGGAAGGGACCAGCAACGCCACCCCTGCCATGGGCAGGGACAAATCCCACTATCCCAGGTTGCTCCAACCTGGCCTTGGACACTTCCAGGGATCCAGGGGCAGCCACAGCTGCTCTGGGTAACCTGTGCCAGGGCCTCACCATCCTCCCTTTTCCATCCAGGGAGGAAATTCTTCCCAATATCCCATCTAACCCTGCCCTCTGTCAGTTTAAAACCACTGCCCCTTGTCCTATCACTTTCTGCCCATATAAGAAGTTGTTCTGGCTCCTTTCATGAGCCTCCTTTAGGCACTGAGCTCTCCCTGGAGCCTCCTCCTCTCCCAGTGAGCACCCCCAGCTCTCCCAGCCTGGCCTCAGAGCAGAGCCCCAGCCCTTGGAGCATCTCCATGGCTTGAGACAACCAAAGGGAGATGAACCCTATGCTACAAACCAGCCCTAAACTCCTGGCCTTACACCTCTGAAAAGTCTCCAGGTAAATTCTCTTGGCAGGTGTTTGCTCAGGGAGCAGGAACCCTGCCACAAACCCCAGAACCACCTCACAGCACCCCCAGTCAGCAGCCCAGGAGAGCTCCACTGCTCTCCACAAAGACAGGACCCAAACACAAGCTACAAACTAGGATTTCATCTTGGGTTGAACAACCCGCTGCTAAAGATCCTCATTAGCCACAGAAGCTGTTAATTGTATTTAAAGTGCTGGTGATAACATCCCGTGCTCAGGGACTGTGATCACACATCCAAGGGGGAGTTAAGTTACTCAGCTGATAAATAGACTGTGGCGGTATCGGGGAGTTTGAGCTGATTTAAAGAAAAATCATTGTGGATTATTTGAGCACAGAGAAATGGCTGACAGCATTTGGCACACACATTATTTGAAATTTTGGGTTATTTCAGCTTTTCAGCACCAATGTGATGAATATTACCCCTGTGTAACTAATGTGGGAGCTACTCTGTAGAGAGTGGCAAGGATGTGTGCAGACTCAGAGACACTGAGTACGGAAGTTTCCGAGTGCTGAAGGACTTTAAAGTGGAGCTGAGAGTCTTTTGTCACTTGAAAAATTTAATTTTACTAAAAATTTTAATCAGACATCAGTGAACAGTGTGACTCAACGATGACTTCCTGCAGATTCATGTCAAAGAGAGAAAAAAAGAAGTCAAAACATTTGGATAGTTTCAGAAGAAAATAGACCACTTATTTATTTCACTTTGGTGCAATTTGAAGGCTCAATTTGAAATGTCTCTGAATTTTAATAAATTCCAACTTACTCTTAAGTTGAAACAGTACATTGCTCTTCAATGGAAAGTTATTTTGTTTTTCTCGGGAGTTTTACTTTCATTTAAAGTGTGTATCAATATAATTTTTTGTTGGTCCCAAATTCTTTCACCTAATTTTCTCTCATGAAATAAATAAAACCCATTCTACTTTACCACTTATAACCTTCTTTTTTAGCAGAGCTGATTGCAGCATGTTTCAGCTTGTGAATTTACAGCAAAATTTACTGATTTCTGCAAGTTTCAGACCTGTCTCCTGAGCTGTAAAATCCAAGATTAGAAGTTTCTGTTCCCTTCTTGACAGCATTGAACAATTCTCAGATTTGAATAGGAAATTGCCATTAGTAGAGGGGAGGGAGGGGAAATCAGAGGCAGCATATTTTATAGTCATAAAATAAATGAACTTTTGCCGTGTTTATATTATACATATAATATGGCAGGAAGTAAAGATCAAAGCTGTGTTTATAAAGGACTTGGCTAGTTGTGTTCTCGGAGGAAGCAAATGGGTTCGTGGGAGGCACCTAAAGAATGAAGTTTGGATTTTTAGCTGTGGAAATCAGTGTGCCTTCTTTGACTTGTCTGATTTACATCAGCAGAGAAGATGGCACAAGGGTCTCAAGGCAGAACAGCTATGGTAAAACAAAATAAATTTTTTTTTCTACTGAAAAGTATTTGCCTGAGGTTCCTTCTCTGTTTCAAAGTGCTGGGAGTTACTCAGAGAAACAGGATCCCGATTTCCAGCTTCATTAGCTGGAAGGTTGTCAGGTGGTTAGATCCAGACAATCTTTAAAGTCCCTTCCATCCCAAATCATTCAGTGATTTCATGATTTTTAACGTGTAAAGGTGCAAATGAGGTTTGGAGCTGGTTCCTGCCCTGGTTGGCCAAGGAAGGGAATATCAGAATGGGGCTGCTCAGACAGCTCAGCTTTCCAGTAGTGGCATCTTCCTGAACCCCACAATTCCCAAATTGTTTGTTTGCACGTTACACCACCTCCCCTCCATTCCCCCAGTTCACCTGAGCACTGAAAGGGAAACTGAGGCATGGTCAAATGGGATAATTCATCTCTGGTGTTGCAGGGAGAGGAGTTCAGCCCAGCCTTACTGCTCCCTTCCTGAGTTATACCATCAACTGCAACGCTCCCACAGGGTGAAAATTCCTCACAGCAATGATTTCACCCCGTGGAGAGCTGAGCCAAACCCCCCAAACACACCCTCACTCACAGGAGACACTGGAGCAAAGAGGCACCAGACAGCAGAATGAGAGCAGACAGGCTGGTTCACCACTCCAGGGACACCTCAGCTCTCCAGGCACCATGGATCCCAGGGGATTATCCCACTGGAGGGTGTCCCACAGCCCTGGGCTCCAGCTGTGCCTGGGGACACAGCCCGGGGAAACAGCCCCAGTGCTGGAGGGAGCCCAAAAAACTCAGCAGGTCAAAATCTGTCCTGCACTCACGATGCTGTTCCCACTGACTTGAGAGGCAGCCCCGAGCAAGAGGATTTGAAAAACCCTGAGAAAAAGTGCAGCCCCAGCTGGGATGAATGCTCCTCTGGCTGCAGGGCTGGTGGGACACAAGTCCCCCATGGGCTGTGGGACACGTGGGTCCCAGCTGGCAGACGGAATGACAGACCTCTCTGCTTTGCTGAGCTCTGTGCAAAGGCTGCTGCTGACACTCAGGAATTATTTTAATCTCATTTTTCCCAGCTCCAGGTTTAGCTGCAGCATTCCAGAGGGTTAATCGGGTCCCCTGAGCTGGGTGCCTGCTGTCAGGATGATGAGCACTGGCTTCCCTGCACATCCTGGATCCCCGGTGCTGGAAGGGGACGCTCACACGCGTCCCTGGTGGGCTCTGTGCCTGCTCAGCCTCCCCTGCACGCAGGGGGGAGCATCCTTTCCCCAACCAACTTGCCAAAACTTTAGAGCACAACACGAGAGACAGACCTAAATGAGCACACAGGCACTGCAGCAGGGCCACAGCTCCTGGGGGTGACGGATCAGTCCTGGAAAACCACATGGGATCCTCACCCATCACCCTTATGGATCACACCCGGTCCTGCTCCAGGTCCCTGCACAACAACAGCAACCCGGGAAGTCAAGATTTGTGCTTCAAGCTCTGACACACTCCTTGTAGGGATAAAACCTCACTCATCTCGGACAGAGGTGGGAGCCCTAGACCCACAGGGGCATATTCAGGTGCAGTTCCCAAAATGGGAGAACGAGAAGATAGAAAAACTGTTGTTGGAGACCACCGTGCCATAGAAACAGCCTGTTTGAAACAGAGCTGCTTCCTCCTTAGCCTAAACTTTGTTAGTTGAAATGCTGAACGCAGAATGAATTAATTAAAGCAATTATTATGCTGCTGTTTTATTCATTTGCTATCTACTTTGATTGATTATATGATTTTGCTTAATAAATATTGAATAAGTGTTAATTAATTGAATTAATTCATCACTGGTTTATTCACCTATCAGTCAACTATCCCTCATTTCTATGCATGAGTTGTGTCCTGAAAAGTTTGTCCCAAGGAGCAGGTCCCCAGGGGTTCAGCCCCAGGCAGCAGAGCTGGGATGGGGTCACTTACCAAAGGGCAGGATGAAGAAGAAGGGGAACCAGCAGAGGATGAAAACACCCACGACGATGGCGAGAGTCTTGGCTGCTTTTTTCTCCCGGGAGAACTTGAGGAGCCGCACAGAGAGGGAGCTCCTGAAGTTGTGCCCTTTGCTCCGGGTGCTGGAGAGAGGCTCCTCCAGCACGCTGCGGCAGTGGATGCGCAGCACCACCTCCATGGACTTGTTCCTCTCCTTCTTGACCCCTGCCTCCAGGCTCCGGGTGGTCCGCCTGGCCACCACGTAAATCCTGAAGTACATCACCAGGATGACCATGAGGGGCAGGTAGAAGGAGAAGAGGGAGGAGAACAGGGCATAGCCCGGCTCCTCCGTGATGCTGCAGATGCTCTCGTCCGGTGGCGGCGGCTCCTTCCAGCCCAGCAGTGGCCCGATGGAGATGACCATGGAGGAGAGCCAGACCACCACCAGGATCACCCCCGCCTTCCTCTCGGTCATGATGGTGGGGTACTTGAGGGAGTACTTGACGCCGATGTACCTGTCCACGGAGATGATGCACAGGCTCATGATGGAGGCAGAGCAGCACAGCACGTCCACCGCTGCCCAGATGTTGCAGAAGATGCGCCCGAACACCCAGAAGCCCAACACCTCCAGGGTGGCCGAGAAGGGCAGCACGGTGGTGCTAAGCAGCAGGTCGGCGATGGCCAGGTTGACGATGAAATAGTTGGTGACCGTCTGCAGGTGCCGGTTGCAAGCCACCGAGAGGATCACCAGGATGTTCCCCACGATGGCCGAGAGGATAAAGACGGCCAGGAACACCCCCACTCCCACCGCCTGCACGTCCAAGGCGAAAGTCAGCGTGGTGCCGTTGCCCTCGGGGGTCTCCTCCCCTTGCAGCCCCCAGGACCGGTTGGCAGCGCTCTGGCTGCCTTGTCCCGTCCGGTTCCCACTCAAGCTGCCATTGCTCAGCTCGGGGAAAGTCATTGTAGAAAAAGTCCGGGCTCCATTGAGGGCGAGGAGAAAGCGGTGCCGAGGCGCAGCTCCCCCAGCATGATCCCCGGCTGGCAGCCCCCGCCAAGACGCGCTCCGCACCTCGCTCCCCCGGCCGGGGTGGAGGGATGGAGGAGGAGAGAGGGATGGAGCGAGAGAGAGAGGGAGGGAGGGCAGGACGCGCTGCCCGCCGCCCCCCGCCCGCTTCACGCCGTCCGCCCGCGCTGCCCCCCGTCCCCGCTGTCCCCGCTGTCCCCGCTGTCCCCGCCGCTCAGCCCCGGGGGGGCAGCGCGGTCAGAGCCCCCCCGCCGCCCTCGCATGCTCCGGGGGCTGCGCTGGGCACGGCCGGCAGCGCCCGGCGGCTCCGCGGCTTCGCGCTCGGACCGGGAGCGGCGGGAGGGGCCGGACGGGCCGGGGGCGGGCGGGAGCCCCGCGTCAGGTGCCGCCGGGGGGGGAG